>NC_041385.1:91128568-91268034 GCF_002162155.2 Triticum dicoccoides
GACACCCGTGGGGATACCGTGCGTGAGGCCGCAAAGTGATATGAGGTGCTACAGGCTAGATCGATGTGACATCGAGTCGGGGTCCTGACAGCGTTGGTATCAGAGCTTGACTGCCTGTAGGATTACCAAGCCAAACTGGTCGAAGTTGAGTCTAGAAATTCTTTAGTTATATAAGGGAATTGATTGTGGGATGGAACGTAAGGCTCTTTTACTCCTTATACCTCATGGCCTTCTGATCTGAGTCATCATCTTCTCTTCTACGGGGATTAAGAACTAGGCTATCTCTTCTTTCTATTAGGATCACGTGTTACTAATTAGTGGACTTATAAGATTGTTGGATTCAAGCCTCAGTTCAGTTTATACTACCTCTGTATGTTAACTGTTGATCTCGAAACCTTGATATTGTGCTTTTGAGTGGTTATGCCACCATTTTTGTGAATGTCTCAAATCTTTTTGAGCATTTACAGCCGTTATGCTGTCCGAGTCATTTCAGGTTTCTAAATAGTCTGATGCAATTACAAAATCCTTTCCCTCTGGTTTCGATGCTCCTTTATGCCAGCTCAATCACACTAATTGTTGAGTCGAGGTACTCTACTGCCTCGACCTTTATGTTGGAGTTATTACTATGACCCTAGGTGTCTTAGGGGATCATCTAGTAATTTAGCCATGATTTGTGTTCCCAGTGTGATGATTCTGGCCATCATTCTCGAAAGCATCCCGTGATGCTACTTAGTAATAGGTATTCTGTTCCTGGGTTTTTGAACCCGAGATTCACTCTACTTACCTCATGTTGATAGTGTTTGCTAGTTCCTTTAGGATATTAGTAACCTTTGCGATAGTCCTCGAGGTCTGTGGTATATCGTTCTTCCAAATACCATGAACCATTATGGCAGAAGTTTGTTGGATCAAAAGATCACAACAGGCCCTCGAGGAGATCTCCATTTATAAATCGTGACTCTGCCAGTCTTACCTCTCTGCATGGGTTATCTGGAAGAAATGTTGATCTCGCTCGACATACTAATCTATGCATCCACAACTCAGAAAATTATATGTTCCTTTGAGTTGTCCCTCTTTAGTTGTCTACTGACCTTCGTCTATCAATTGATAGTCAAGAGTATGCGTGCGCTCGTTTATCGATGCCTATTACTCTTGTGGTCCGTCAAGCCATTCTATCGCAGAATGACTAGGAAAAACAAACTCCAGTACCTCATCCATATCTAGGATTGGGTCAAAGTAGTTGTATTCCGCAGATCAAATGCTAATCCAGCTTTTGGTTCTATTCTACCTTGGAGTATTACCCCCTTTATGTCAGAATTGTCACGAGAATTGCACCAACTCTCATGAATTTTGACGAAGTGATACTTCTCACCATCATTAGTCATTCCTCGGTCTTCGTGTTGATGCAACCGGAATACCGACAAATGAATTGTGATGTGTGAAATCAATACGCCTAGCAACCTCGTTGCTTGGTAGTTAAGGGACAATAATTTCATTCCTAGCGTGTTGGTTTTTGAATCATCCTTCTAAGACTGATCGTGCTACCTAGTCCTTATTTCGGTGCACCCTTCGATTGATGAGTTAGGATCTTGTCAAGTCCTCACTCATTTGATCATATCGTCTTGCCCTCAAAAGCAAGATTGTTCTCGAGCTTAGTAACATATCGGTGGTTCGTGATTTTCCGAAGATCTTCTCGGAAGTATTACCAGGTTGTCACCTGACCGCTGTGTTGAGCTCGTGATCAAGTTGGTTTATCCTGTAAACCACCCTTTCTCCAAGAATCCGTGTTGGATACCCTGAGCTAGTTGGATAAGCTAAACAACAACTTGGAGAGTTGGAAGATAAAAGCTTGTCCGACTTAGTTCATGTTAAGGGATATCTTTTTGTGTGTGTGTGTGTTGAAGAAAGATGATATCTTCATCAATTGGTCCTTGTGAACAATTGTTGGATCTATTATCTTACCCAAACCTTTGATTGAGTATGGGCTATCATCCAATCAGACCAGAACCAACGATATTCGTAATGTTGTCTTATTCGTGGTTGATCCCTCGAGCATACACCATTACATCTTTGGCCTGACCAATGCTATCACTTGTTCACTTAACTATGGAATTCCTTTTAAAAGGAAACCCAGATGAATTATTGTTGAGCCCATCGACAACATCCTTGTCTCCTCCATAATTTTGCTGAACATTAAGTTAGTGTTGGAAACTTTTAAAAGCATTTCCTTCATGCTAGCTCATGAAGTATTTGTTTGATGAAAGGAGTGACTTCCTCTTATACACGTGCATTTGGTGAAAGTTGCCGCCGTGAATTTGAGAAAGTTAGTTTTGCTTCCTCTGGGATCATCCCAAGTCAGTCATGCATATGTGCGAAGTATTCTATGGTTTGGAGACTTGCAACCTTCATTCCATATGTGTTCCGAGCACACCAAGCCACTGATTGATTTGTTCAAGGAGAAGAAGTTCCTTCTTAAGAGCATGCCTTATGCAAGGACTTCAATGTCCTCGATTATGGTTCCCCACCTGAACTCGGTAGTGTTTTGTTGTAAGACTACCATGTGATAATGTTTTGTCTAGGACAACGTGTTCACATGTTTGTAGCAGAACCAGCTCATGTTTTGGAGCTTGCTATCGTAGTTCATCTCCCGAGAATCCCGCAACGTCATCTCGTCGATTTGCGTTGCAAACTTTCATTTTTCTTCCTAGACTCGATGAGTCTGGAATATCCTGACACCAACCAGATCTGAATCTCAGGCAGATATGATGGTTTGGAACATTTCCCAAGAACTATAATATCGGTCCCTCGAAAACCGGTAAAGTGGATGTCGTGGCCAACACACCCAGCCGGAAGACCTGTTATTATAATATCTTGATTGAGGAAGTTGGCCACCTCCCCATAGGGATTTCGTAGGGTTTACTCCCTAGTTGCCCCTATGGATTTTGTGTTTCCGAAGTCCGACCTTTACTTGATGTTCTAGATACCAGATCATTTCTATGAATGGGTTACACTAGCACATCAAGGAGAACATTACAAGCGGAGTGCTAAATGTCTCTCGGTCGATCATCCAGATTTTATTTCCCTGGCCCTGCCAAGGGTGAAATCTGAGAAAGTATTATCTTCCTTTGCATCTGCATCATCCATCATCATTCGTCATGGTAGCAAGCTGTGTTGCCAGGATCCTTGACATGGATATTGGTAGAATCTTGATGATTGTGGAAATGCTCAAGTTCTTGAGAGCACGCACAAGCGCTACGTGTTATCATCGGCACTAACTGGGTTTGCTCTCAGTTTCCTCGGCAATGCTATGACCTACTCAAACAGTGAATTCACTCTCTATTGTTGGGTTCTTCCCCAGTTACCAGAATCATTCCCAGCATTTGCATTTTGTTCCCAGCTTGCACCGTCAATGTGCCATTCTACCATGGGTCTCTTCCATTTCCGGTGGTAAGCAAATTCATCCATTACGTTGTCTTCAACAAGGTAATCCACATCATCCAAGTCTGAGTATGCCATTCTACCGACCCCGCCAATCGATTGCTGTGATTTGCCTTAGGCTGATATAGAGAGTCTCAATGATCTCTATATCAAAGGTAATTCTTTTTGCCACTTAAGATAATAATCTACGAATCACCCTTCTCCAGGATGTTTCGTTGTGGTATCATGGCAACTTAACTCCTCGCTACGTTGACGATCGTTTACCACCTTCTTAAGTCTGGAGTTGTTGTCTACCTAGTGAACCTTTGTCATCTGCTTCACCCCATTCCTATGGATGTGTGCTTCGTCTCTCACCTCGAGAGAGGTTGCTATGTCTCATTCCGTGAGTTAATCTTGAGTTGTTCGATCTTCAAGGAGATCGACCCTTCTAGAGTCTCCTTCTTCCCTCCATGTCATGTTGACAGGATTTCCCAGAGCAAGACTTCGAGACAACGATGGTGAACGAATCAACATTCAATTGAAGTGCAACCTGGATCGTGAAGATTGTGCTAGTTGCGTTTCCCCTTCATCCTACCCTACGCTTGAATCTCGAGATGAGATTCTTGTTTAGTGGGGGTGAGTTGTCACATCCCTAGCTTCTGGTATGCACTAGGCTAGACCTCATGTGTGCATCATGTTTAAATTCCAAAGAAATTTGAAATGGGGATTGTTGAAACCCTAGCACCAAATGAAATTTAACTAGGTTCAATAAAAATATTTTCAATAACCCAGAATGCCCTTTGGAAATGTTCATAATTTCTGTTAAAGGTGAAAACCTCTTCCAAAAATGATGAACATATTTATAGGCTATTCCTGGATTTTTGAATTAAATTATATAGTATTTGCATTTGGGCATTTAATTGCTAATAATATTTTAAATGCTCAAATAATCACAAACTGAAATGTTTACTGTTGGAAATATTCCAAACAGTGGCCACAGTCAGTTGCATGATTTTTGGAAATGCTCTGGCATTTTTAATAAATCCAAACACAATTACAGAAAATAGGAAAAAAAGGGAGAGAGAAAGGTTTACCTGACCTTACCTGGCAGCCCGCTGGCCGGCCCAGCACTGTGCTGGCCCGTGCCAGCCACCTGCTTCCTCCTGCCAGAGCAGGCAGGCAGCTGCCTGTCGGCCGCGCGCGCCGCCGTGCGCCACCTCCTGCCTAGTTGCCTCCCTCCTCGATGCGCCTGGAGACGCCACGACACCCCTGGCCTCTCTCTCACTCTCCCTGGAACCCCTCGCGTTCTCCCTCGCTCCTCCCCCTCCTCTGCTCTCTCTCCCTCACGCGCCCGAGCGGAGCCCTTCGCCGCCGACGCCGTTTACCGGGGCCACAGCCACCCCCTCGCTCCCACTATGCATCCCTGAGCTCCGCCCTGACCCCGTGGAGCTACACACGCGACGCACGCGACCAGAGGAGGCCGCAGTCGACCGGAGCGTCGTCGTCCTCATCTCCGGTGCCCGGAGATCGCCGTTGTCAATTCGCCGTTGCAGAGGCCTCCCCGAGCCCACCGAGCTTCTCTCCCGACCCCTCGTGAGCCCCTGTCCATTTCCCCTCTCTCCCCGTGCCCGTCCGTGCCTTCTAACCACCCCGATTGTCGGAGCCGACAGTTCCTCGCCGCCGGCGATGACGCAGTCGGTGCTAGAGCCACCGTAGCTAACTCCCGAGCACGGCAACGTGCTCAGCACCCTTCCAGGAGCCGAGCGCGCCCACCCGTGTGACCTGCCGTGCCCCCTAGCGCCAACCCGCACCAACCCCGAGCTCCGGCCGCCGCCGCGAGCTCGATTCCGGCGAGCCCGTTCGACCTCAGCCCCTCCCGCTTGCCTAGATGGATGCGGCTCAGCCCCTCCCCGTGCCGTCTCTGGCTCCGCCGACGACGAGCCGCGGGTCAACTCCGGCGAGTTGACCCGGGGTTTGACCCCCTGACGTGTGGGCCCAGGCGCCTGCTTAGTTAGTGCTAGGTTAGTTCGTGTTAATTAACTTAGTTAATTAGGTGAGCCACTGACATGCGGGCCCCGCCCGGCTAACTAAGTTAGTTAGGGCTAACTAACTTGGTTAGTTGACTGGGTCACTGACCAGTGGACCCCACTGGTCAGGTTTGACCTGGTCGACGCCTTTGACTTGCTAACGTCATGCCGACGTCATGCTCACGCAGTAACTTATTTTCTGAATTTATTTTTATATATAAGAAATTTCAGAAAATGCCTAAAACTTCTAAAATTCATAGAAATTCAACCGTAACTCCAAATTAAATAATTTATATATGAAAAATTATCAGAAAAATTCAAGGAATCCATCTGTACCATTTTCATGCATGTTAGAACAACTTATAGCTGCTGTTTAGCACAAATCAATTAAATGGCATTTGAATAATCACATATGGGGTTTAAATTTGAATCTTATATTCAAACCAACTTCATTTAATCTGTTGCTAGTTGCATTAGCTCAAAACACATTCATATTGCCATGTCATGAGCATGCATCATATTGTGCATTGCATTGATTGTGTTCCTTTCTGTGTTGCCGGGATTTGTCCCCTCTCAATAGACGTGATACCGATGATGTGATCGATGACACCGATGAAGAGCTATGCTATCTTCAGAAGTGCCAGGCAAGCAAAACCCCCTTGTTCATTCCGATACAATCCCACTCTCTCGCTCCTGCTCTCTTTTACTGCATTAGGACAACAACGATTCAACTGTTACTTGCTGCGGTAGCTGAACCCCTTTATCCTTTGCATGACCTGTCATTGCCACAGTAAATAGATGAAACCCACTAGGATGAGTAGGAGTTGTTTGAGCCCTGATGTGCCTACTCAATTATGTTTGTTGTCATGCCTGCTACTGCTTAGAGTTGAGTCAGGTCTGATTCGTCGGGGATGAATCAGAGGCGTGTGAACATGTCCTACTGTGTGTGAGCTAAGTGTGTGAACATGATTTGGTAAAGGTAGCAGTGAGAGGCCATGTAGGAGTACATGGTGGGTTGTCTCATTGCAGCCGTCCTAAGGAACTGAGTTCTGTGTTTGTGATCCATGATTCAGCTACTACCACGCATTGGGCCCGAAACCAATGGACCCTCTCGGCTTCTTGATCACCCTTGTCCTCTGTCCAGGAGTTGCAAGTAGTTTCTGGTGTTTGTAGTATGCTGGAGGCCGTACGCAGCGCTGACCGTAGGGGTGGGCTGTGATGCGGTAGGCACGTGGCCGGGTAAACCGGGCGCCCGTTTGGTGTCACGGAACCCTGTACACATCGTTTGGGGCTGTGAGCGAAACTCCGGCCGAATCTCCTCATGGATGGAACCCGAATAGGCGATAAACCTGGACTAGAGACTTAGGTGATTAGGTAGGTCGTGGCCGACACCCACGTTGGGCTTCCGCTTGAAGGTTGCCGAGTACATGTCGTGTAAACGGCGGTAAGTGGTGAGAGCGTGTGTGAAGAAGTACACCCCTGCAGGGTTAACATCATCTATTCAAATAGCCGTGTCCGCGGAAAAGGACTTCTGGGTTGCTTATATCAGTTCATAGACAAGTGAAAGTGGATACCTTAAAATACGCAAGATAAGCGTGAGTGCTATGGATGGCGTTCTCGTAGGGGGACGGGAGCGGATCCATAGTGGTGTATTGGTTGGTGAATATGTGGACTCGTGTGCGCCACTTCAAAAGAGTTGCTTGCAGTCGTAGTTTAGGATAGCCACCGAGTCAAAGCTGGCTTGCTGCAGTTAAACCCCACCACCCCTTGTTGATAATGATGCATATGTAGATAGATCTGATGTAAGTCTTGCTGGGTACATTTGTACTCACGTTTGCCTATTTTATGTTTTGCAGAGAGACTTCAGTCTCACTAGTAGTTCCGCGTGGACTTCGACGTTTAGCTTGATACCTCAGCTACGATCTTGTGCCCTCGGCAGGATCTGATAGATAGTCAGGCTTCTCAGCCTTTTCATTTATAGATGTCTGTACTCAGACATGATAGCTTCCGCTTGTGCTTTGACTTGTATGCTCTGATTGTTGGGTCGTGAGACCCACGTTTGTAATATCTCGCTCCTCGGAGCCTATTGATTAAAATTCCTGATTTGTAGAGTCATGTTGTGATGCCATCTTGTATTTGCACATATCGAGCATATTGTGTGTATGTTATTGAAATGCTTGGTATGTGTGGGATCTGACCATCTACTTGTCTATCTTTAGTAGCCTCTCTTACCGGGAAATGTCTCCTAGTGTTTCCACTGAGCCATGGTAGCTTGCTACTGCTCCGGAACACTTAGGCTGGCCGGCATGTGTCCTTCTTCGTTCCTGTGTCTGTCCCTTCGGGGAAATGTCACGCGATGAATACCGGAGTCCTGTTAGCCCGCTACAGCCCGGTTCACCGGAGTCCTGCTAGCCCAGTGCTACAGCCTGGATTCACTCGCTGATGACCGACACGTTCGATGCTGGGTCATGGATGCCTGTCCCTGTACGTCTGTGCCACTTTGGGTTTACGACTAGTCATGTCAGCCCGGGCTCCTTATCATATGGATGCTAGCGGCACTATCATATACGTGAGCCAAAAGGCGCAAACGGTCCCGGGCAAAGGTAAGGCGACACCCGTGGGGATACCGTGCGTGAGGCCGCAAAGTGATATGAGGTGCTACAGGCTAGATCGATGTGACATCGAGTCGGGGTCCTGACAATTTCTGTCGCACAGGTCGCGCTGGTCTTCACAGTATTCGCACATAATGAAATCTATTTCATCGTCAGACGACATTTCCTATGTTCATATAGGTGAAACATTAAACACTTACTAATTTTATTAATTCAACTAATTCGACTACTTCTATTAATTCAACTAGTTCTGTTAATTCAACTCATTCAACTAAGCATTTATTAATAATAAACTTGTTCTATTAATTTTCTTACTAAAATAAACTAGTTCTATTAATTCAACTAATTCAACTAGGAATTTACTAAAAACAAACTACTTCTATTAATTTACTTACTAAAATATATAAAGTAGCTACACTGCAAGAAAATTGAGATACTATGACGCAAATCCTTGTAACGGTGGTTGACATCGTCACAAAACTATCTAATGTGTGATGTTCTGGAGGTCGCGTCACCAATTACTATATGTTAGTGACGGTTAATGTCACTGAGTCATGTGAGCCGCTGAGTGCCACTTGGCTGTCATTTTTATGATGTTTTGGTAATTTCCGTGATGAACCCACTATAGTCACCGATTATTACAAATGTGTAATGCTTATTTCTTTATCATGTAACTACAAGCAATGGGACCCGTCGTAGCTGCTTCAGGTTATTAAGCAGTTGGACCCACACGCCCATGTATTTATATGGGTCTCGTGTGTGAATGGCTCAATGCTGGTAGTTGGACCCGCCATAGTTTGTTCATAAGTTATTGAATGATGCAATTATTTATTGAGTCTAATATACCAATCTAATATAACTAAATAGTGGTAAGAGAAAAGCTTATTGGTGGTGTTCGTGAGTCAATGAATATGGGGGTGCAATTGTACACATGTTGTTTTGCGGGGAGTACCCATATGGTGTCTAGTACATGATTTTTATTTTTTTAATCGGATTATACACACATGGTACGTGGCACATGCTTTTTACTTTTTTTATAGATTATACACTTACATGGTACATGCCATTTTAATTTTTTGATCAGATTATACATGTACATTGTACGTGTCAAAATGACTTTTTTGTGTTAAAAAACACCCATTGTATTTTTACGTAAGCATGTCAAAGCCACTAGTTTGTATTTTTTTGAGGGAGAATCGATTTGCCCTCTGGTGTGCAGAGAATGAAATTTTAAGTTTTTTTAGCGAAGCCCATTGGCTGACCCTAATCCTCGTTTTACATCTGGCGCCATCCTCTTCCTTTCTTAATCCCGATCCAATCTACCAATCCCCTCCACCGCTCATGTCCCATGCTCCCACCCCCGTCCACCTCCGTCGCCCCCACCATCTACGCAACAACCATCACCATCGAGACCTCGAAGGATGCCACCGCAGCGCCGCCGCCGCTGCAGGCAGTCGGGCACGGCAGGAGGAGCCCTCCGTGCGCCTGCTCGTCCTGACGCTGTCTGGCCACTCGCCATGGCGTTATCTCCATTGCCGCGTTTCCTCCCCGATGCTGCACCCCCGAACACGGCTGGCCAATCCAGCTCGTTGACGCCCATGTCACCACCTTCGCAGTCCTCCCCCAGCATCCACCACGGGGGGAGCAAAGGTGCAGCCCTGCCATGACGGACACCTCCTTCCCGCACTCCTGCGCCTCCCGGCATCTGCTCGTCGTTGTCAGCCACCACGGTCAGCAAGGCCAACCTCCACGGCAACTGGATCGGCCACCACTGCCGCGAGGACCATCCTCCATGGCCACCCCACTGCCCGCCTCAACGTCGGATCCGCTGTCCAGAGCCTACACGCGCGCATGGTCGGCACATGTAGGGGTCGCCGGCCACCTCTACAACGACGAGCACCGTGACTTTTATCTATCTATTTCTGTTTTTGTAGAATATCCAGTAAATTTTTGAAGTTTTGATCTACTGATGAACTAGGTGATGTGAAACTGATGAACTAATTTACTTACTATAAGTTAATGGTTAGAATTTGTGTTATATACATTTGGGGCACTTTGAGAAATATTACAACAGTTTGTTTGTGCAGCACATCAGTTTCACTATCATCGTTTTGAGAAATATACAATTCTAGTGCAACCTGTATTTGCATTCGAAGTTAGCTACTTTATCACATTCATGTGTGCATTCACATGTATTCGCATTCTAAGTTAGCTAATTTCTGGAGAGGCCTGTTTTTGCTAGTTGTTCATCTAAGCTGCCTGATGCCTGAACTGCGGTTTCTAATCGGCTACAAGTAGCTGTACAGTATTTGCATCATGTTTGAGAGTAAAGTTGACAAATCCATGTATGCAGAGTTGTGCTAATTGATTTGTCATGCAGTGGGTAGTTCTCTATTCCCTACTAATGCAATGTGCTTGGTCTTAATGAGGTAAAACAGAAACTCGAGGCGCCTTGGTGCCATGTTGTTGCTGAACTTACGAACCTCCACACACAATAGGGCGCAGGTTTCCTAGCTAGCCACGGGAAGGTATACTTCACAGATCTGATTATTTTATATGGCCATTAGTTGTTAATTGAACATGTATCTAAGTTATACTTTGCTGTTGAAGGAGCATGGCTGCGGATGGTGTCCGGCATGGACAAATTAACTCAGTCTGCTTCTCTGCATTTTTTTCCTTTTTGTAGTCGGTTGTGTTCTCAATAGAAAAGGCATGTGACTTTCTTAATAATTTTGAATCTTAGTCACGTTTTGTTGACAAAGTAAGGAAGTACTGAATTTATATTCTAACTAGCCAAGAGATATATATGATTTTACACAAAGTTGGTTATGTATTTCTCTGTCCTAAGTTGGATTCATTAAATGATTAGCTGATTGTAGCCTTGTCCGAAACTGAGGTTATATCACTTAAGTGTGTTCCCTTTGAATCGGTACGTTTGATATTGTTGTGCATATCGCTTGCAGTTTCTCTTCCGCAATAGTTTGTATGTTGTATTTTATCAGGCTGCCATTATCATCAAATTTAACTTTGAACTACAAATTTAATCTTCATAGGGACCAATATCTTCTTTTACTAATATGTTAATATTCGTGTTGCAAATTCTAACCTCTGCTTGATGATGATGCAAGTCATATTTTAAGAAGTAGGGATGGACAAAGGACTCAAACAACTGTTGATGCCTTCAAGAAGTCACGACAAGAGGAAACTAGCTTATGCTTCTTGTTCTGATGATGACGAGGGCTATTCAGTTATGTTCAAGAGGAAAAAATACTCATTTATTAATCTAGTCCATGTTATCTATCGATGGTACATGTGGCATCAGGCTGCTATGTAGCTCGTGTTATTTGTTCTCATGTGTTATGTGAACTATGAGCATGGGGTATGCCTCAAGATCTGGCAGGTCTGGGAGCTCCACTTCATCAACAAAGATCCGAGTTCTAGAAGAAAGAATTGAACAGAAAGATAGAGGCAAGAGATGCAAATGATAGGTAATTGTCTTGTTTCTTTTTGTGTTATTATTGTTTCTTTTTGCTTGCATTTGTGTGCACAGTGCACTATTTATAGTGAAAATGAAAACACAAATGTGTGTGAATAAGACATTCATCTTTAGTTCCTGTAGAGAAAGTTGCATTAAGGAGTGGTTTGCTATTTATGTATGGTATGATCCTTATCCAATCAGCCAAAGTGGCATAAAAAACAAATGCTTGTAATGAGAAATACATGGTTTGTTGCACGGTTTTAATGCATGGTTTTTAATCCAGAAATCAAATATGATTTGTTCATTTGTCTATGTGTTGTTCTAGCATAGTTGCTTCTTTTAACCTGGGTTGTTGACTTGGCATCCTATTGGTGATGCTTCCTGTAATCAAGCTCTTGGTTATGCATGTTTTTAAACATTATAAGTCATTCTTGGGTTTACTGTTTCATTGGCCCGTCAACATGCTTGCCTTGACATTTAATAATGTACTTTTCTATTTCAAATTCATCATTTGATAGATTGTAGGCTTCTATCTTGCCTAGTCATACTCTTGTACCCTTTTATCTTGTCTATTTTAATCTCAATACGATGCAACGTAGTTGTGTTTTGTCTATTTATAGGCATCGGAGGAGTTAGCCGCAAGACCTGAAGCACGAGAGAAAGAATTTAAAGAGATATAGAAGAAGCAACAAGAAAAATTGGATGCTCTAAAGAAGAGCCAACAAGAGAAGAATGAAGCCTGGGCAAAGAAGCAACAAGAGATCATAATCTTATTAGTTTCCTCTTGACGGCTCAAGCAACTCAGTAGTTCCAGTCCAAACCTATTGGTGCATGAATGCCATCCTTCCGTGATGGAAAGATAGTTGCTGAATCATACATTGCAATCATTGGGACAACACATGTTGTCTTTAGTTAATTATTAGTTTTCATCTTTTTCTACCATATGGGTCAAACTTGAGTCAGTGTTATTTTTTACCATCATTTTTGTTTAAAGAATAATTTAGCTGAGATGATTTCATATATAATATAATTTTTATTTCATATCAACATATGATGTGATTCGGCTCTTTGACTGTTTATATAATCTTATCTGAATTAAATAATTATTATGAGATGCATTTGGAATATAGTGGATTTGATAATTCATCATAATTTAAATTCGAAAGAAAGTAATTTATTTTCATGACTTCATCTTCATTCATAATAAAAGTAGCGACGCTACTAGTGGGATAGCTACTCATTCAGTGACGTTGCTTCGTCACTGGACATGGTACAATATGGCATATTTTTTCATAACATGTGACATTCATCGAACGTCATGGAAGTAGCAAGTGGATGACGTTCTATGTAACGTCACTGAAGGTCCCAATTTCAATGACGTTTTTGCGCTTGCGCCGTCACTAGGAGTGATCTGTGACGGGGATTCCGTGATGATGCTCGTGACGCCCATAAAATGACTGGGGAGTAATTTGTGACGTTATAAGCTATTTGATGGCATTTTTTGGCTCGTCATAGTAGGCCCGATCTCTTGTAGATCATCAAATCTCATATACCTAAATTTTCTTACTAAAAATAAACTAGTTCTATTAATTCAACTAGTTCAAATAATCTCATATACCTAAGTTTTCTTACTAAAAATAAACTAGTTCTATTAATTTTCTTATTAAAAATAAACTAGTTATATTAATTCAACTAGTTCAAATCTCATATATATATACCTAATTAATATCTAGCTAATTCATCTAGCTAACAATTGACATTAATATTTAACAACTTTTCTATCTAATTCATCTAACATTAACATTCTAACATTCTTATCTACGTAATTCATCTAACATTAATCTAAACAATAGAAAACAGAAAATAAGTAAAAAAAATATGTGTGTGTCTATGTGTAGTAATGTGTGTGTGTGTGTGTATGTGTGTGGGTATGTGTAGTGTGTGTGTGTGTGTATGTGTGTGTATGTGTGTGTGTGTACAAGCGGGGGGCGGCGGCGTACGGGTGGCGGTGCGAGAGAGCGACGCGACGGGGACGGCGCGACGACGGGTGGCGGGCCGGGGGCAATCGATGGCGCGATTGAGACGGCGACGTAGTACGGGGCGGCGGCGTGAGACGGCGACGACGAGGACGGCGACGACATGCGGCGGGGGGGACGGTGCGCGGCGGGGGCGGCGAGGGCGGCGGGGGTGACGGCGCGCGGCGGGGGCGGCGGCGGCGATGTCGTGTGAAGTTGGAGAAGAAGTGGTGGTCGATGAAACTAAATTTTTTGTAAGTGTCGTATATATAGGAGGGGCCTTTAGTACCGGTTGGAGCCACCAACCGATACTAATGGCCAATTTGGCCAGGCCAAGCGCGGGAAACGGCCGCCTTTAGTACCGGTTCATTACCCCAACCGGTACCAAAGGCCGACCCATTAGTACCGGTTGGAGCCACCAACCGGTACTACTGGTTGTGCGCTGCCACCCGTGGTGCACTATGCTTAGTCCCACCTCGCCGAGCGAAGGGCAGCCGCACTGGTTTATAAACCCAGTCGTGGCTGCTCCTTCAAACTCCTCTATATAGCAGGCTTTTGTGCCTAACTAGGGTGCGCTGCCCTATGAGCCTGCCGGCTCTTCTGGGCCTGAATTCGCACACCCTAGGTCTGACAGGCCCACTGGACAGCGCCCCAACAATTTTTTATGTAGTTTTTTTTATTTTCTGCATTATTTCTTTTCTTCTATTTATTTTTGAGTAATTTTTTTATATAGTTTTTTCTTTTCTGCTTTATTTTTCTTCTTCTATTTATTTTGAGCAAATGATGTCAGAACGTGTTGGAAATTGATGACGTCACTTCGAATGCGGCATAATGCCGGCTCAAAAAAAGTCTGGAGTTCAAATAAGTTTAAAAAAATGAAGCGCCCATGTAATAGATGAGTTCTCGTCCGAAACCCTGATACTCCGAAAGAGATTGTCCAGTTTGTACACGAAGTGCGTCCAGTTTTTGCCGTGACACTCTCTACTCTTTCGCACATGCTATGCGGGTGAAATGATGATACCATGCCAAGTTTCAACATTTTCAGAGTTCATTTTGTTGTGATTTAATGTTTCACGGTCATTTAGCTCTCTAAACAAACTGGAAAATGACTGGAAAACAACAAATGATGTCAGAACATGTTGGAAATTGATGGCGTCACTTTGAATGCTGCATATTGAACGCAAAAAAAGTCTGGAGTTCAAATGATATCAGAACGTGTTGGAAATTGATGACGTCGCTTAGAATGCTGCATGATGCCGGTTCAAAAAAAGTCTGGAGTTCAAATAAGTTTAAAAAAATGAAGTACCCGTGTAAGAGATGAGTTCTCGTCCGAAACTCTGATACTCCAAAAGAGATTGTCCAGTTTGTACACGAAGTGCGTCCAGTTTTTGCCGTGACACTCTCTACTCTTTCGCACATGCTATGCGGGTGAAATGATGATACCATTCCAAGTTTAAACATTTTCAGAGCTCATTTTGTTGTGATTTACTGTTTCACGGTCATTTAGCTCTCTAAACAAGTTGGTAAATGACTGAAAAACAGCAAATGATGTCAGAACATGTTGAAAATTGATGACGTCACTTTGAATGCTGCATACTAAACGCAAAAAAGTCTGGAGTTCAAATAAGTTTAAAAAATGAAGTGCCCATGTAACAGATGAGTTCTCGTCCGGAACGCTGATACTCCGAAAGAGATTGTCCAGTTTGTACATGAAGTGCGTCTAGTTTTTGCCGTGACCCTCTCTACTCTTTTGCACATGCTATGCGGGTGAAATGATGATACCTTCAACATTTTCAGAGTTCGTTTTGTAGTGATTTTCAATTTCACGGTCATTTAGCTCTGATCTAAACAAATTGGTGACTGAAAAACAGCAAATGATGTCAGAACATGTTGGAAATTGATGACGTCGCTTCAAATGCTGCATAATGTCGGCTCAAAAAAAGTCTGGAGTTCAAATAAATTTAAAAAATGAAGTGCCCGTGTAACAACTGAGTTCTCGTCCGAAACCCTGATACTCCGAAAGAGATTGTCCAGTTTGTACACAAAGTGCGTCCAGTTTTTGCCGTGACCCTCTCTACTCTTTCACACATGCTATGCGGGTGAAATGATGATACCTTCAACATTTTCAGAGTTCGTTTTGTAGTAATTTTCAATTTCACGGTCATTTAGCTCTGATCTAAACAAATTGGTGACTGAAAAATAGCAAATGATGTCAGAACATGTTGCAAATTGATGACGTCACTTCGAATGTTGCATAATGCCGGCTCAAAAAAGTCTGGAGTTCAAATAAGTTTAGAAAAATGAAGTGCCCATGTAACAGATGAGTTCTCGTCCGAAACCCTGATACTCCGAAAGAGATTGTCCAGTTTGTAAACGAAGTGCGTCCAGTTTTGAAGTGAGTGGCGGCCGGCGAGGGAGGACCGGCGCGGGGGATTGAGGGGGAGACCGAGTGAGTGGAGAGAGTGAGGGCGTAAACATGTAAAAATATACATAAAAATACATTGATTATCAATGATCTTTTTGTGTACAATCTGAATTGTCAATATGAGTCATCAACGGTTTAGAAACCGGTGAAGACTCATATTGAGTCCACAGATTATACACATAGAGTTCAATGAAGACCAAATGCTTGTGATAGTTTGAGAAGTAACATACTTAAGGCGGTAAAAATCTTGCTAGGGGAGCGAGGTGGGACTAAAAATAGCCTGCCACAACCTCTTTACTACCGGTTCGTCCCACGAACCGGTACTAAAGGTGTTGGCCGGGCCCCAGCATCTTTAGTACCGGTTCGTGCCATGAACCGGTACTAAAGATCTCCTCCCGCCTAGCCATTTCAACCGGCACTAATGGACACATTAGTGCCGGCTCAAATGCAAACCGGGACTAATGTGTCTCACATTTGACCCTTTTTCTACTAGTGCATCAAGCCTTATCGCGACGACATAGTGAAACTCTCAATGAAAGCACCAATATCGGTGTCAAAACCGGCGGATCTCGGGTAGGGGGTTCCGAACTGTGCGTCTAAGGCTAATGGTAACAGGAGGCGGGGGACACGATGTTTACCCAGGTTTGGGCCCTCTCGATGGAGGTAATACCCTACTTCCTGCTTGATTGATCTTGATGATATGAGTATTACAAGAGTTGATCTACCACGAGATCGAAGAGGCTAAACCCTAGAAGCTAGCCTATGATTATGATTGTTGTCCTCCTACGGACTAAACCCTCCGGTTTATATACACACCGGAGGGGGCTAGGGTTACACAGAGTCAGTTACAGAGAAGGAGATCTACATATCCAAATTGCCAAGCTTGCCTTCCACGCCAAGGAGAGTCCCATCCGGACACGGGACAAAGTCTTCAATCTTGTATCTTCATAGTCCAATAGTCCGGCCAAAGTATATAGTTCGGCTGTCCGAGGACCCCCTAATCCAGGACTCCGTCACCAGGAACAAAAGATCTAGGGGTGCAGGCACCTGAGGAGGGAATCAGATCACCCTGGAATGCCGTGACGCTGGCAGGCCCAATAGGGGAATCCATCGGCGATCCCGAGGAGGAACCAGGCGCCGCTGGCGCGCTTGTCACAGAACAGGGCCGGCCCACCGGATGGCGAGCGGGCACGTGGGCGGCAACCTGCGGCGGGTCAGGGTTGAAGGGAACCAGGCCAGTGGCAGGCCCCGTCGCTGAGGAGGACGGGGCGGGCGAAGGGGTGATCGGGCCATCCAAGGCCGCCATGTGGGCTAACGGGCGGGGCGCAACCCCGCGCTCACCTGGCGCATCGTTGTCGGCAGGTGACGCGTGATCCGAGGCCGGATCCGCTCCTGATCCTGTGTCAGGATCCTCCTGGGTGGTAGGTGAAGTAGATCCTGTCGCACCTGGGTTTGTCTGCACCGGGGTAGATCCTACATCCAGGTTAGTAGATGAAGCAGATACGCCATAATTCATGTGGTCATACAGAAATAACGGGATGGTGTGTTCTACAACGCGAGGTGGTATGGGGGAGGCAGAAGGGCTGGCAAAAGGAAAAAAATTCTCATCGAACGTGACATCACGAGAGATGTAAACACGAGCTGTGGGCAGATGAAGGCATTTATACCCTTTGTGGCGAATGCTATAACCAACGAACACACATTGTTGAGGTCTAAAGGCAAGTTTGTGTGTGTTGTAGGGGTGCGTGTTGGGCCAACAAGCACAACCAAATGGACGAAGTGACATGTAGTCTGGTTTGGTGTTGAACTATTTCTCCATACGACTAAGGTTGCCAATGACACGACTAGGAAGTCGATTGATAAGATAACATGCTGAAAGATAGGCCTCATCCCAAAAATGTAGCGGCATAGATGCATGTGATAGTAAAGAGAGCCCCATGTCAACAATATGATGGTGCTTCCTTTGAGTTGAAACATTTTGCTGGTGTGTGTGTGGGCAAGATACATGATGCATAATGCCTAGTTGACAAAAAAACGTGTTGCTAAGCTTCTCGTATTCCTCAACCCAATCAGATTGAACATAAAATCTTGTGAGATAGGAGGCGTTCAACATGAGCAAGGGAGTCACGGAAAACATCAAACACATCACATTTTCTTTTGAGAAGATAGATCCACACAAACTTAGTATAATCATCAATAAATGAGACATAGTACTGGAACCCACCAGATGGTGTTTTGGCGGGTCCCCACACATCCGAAAAAACAAGTTCTAATCAAAAGGAAGAAACACTTGACGATCTAGGAAAAGGAAGCTGGTGTGCTTTGCCTTGTTGACATGCATTACACACATGGGTCATAGACCGACTAGAAGAAGCTAGTTTATTGGATGATAAAACATGTTGAACGACTTGAGTGGATGGGTGGCCAAGCCTTGCATGCCAATCTTGAGTTGACAACCTAACCGAAGACAAGACACGATGAGATGATGGCCGAATGGGGTAAATCCCATTTTCACATATGCCTTGAAGTAGAACCCTCTTGGTTATCAAATCCTTCATAAGAAAATGAGTAGGGTAATACTTTAGATACACACGATTATCAATGGCAAGACGATTGACAGAAAGAAGGTTCTTGTTAGCATTAGGAACATGCAAGATATTACGGAGTTTGAGATTTGCAGAAGGAGTAGGAAGAATTGCATGACCACGATGAGCTATGTGCAAACCTGACCCGTCAGCTGTGTGGATGCGATCTCTTCCGGATACTTCTCCCGGACCATGAGGCAATCCAGATCTCCAGTGATGTGGTCCGTGGCCCCGATGTCAGTGAACCAGGCGGGGTCACCTAGGATGGCTGGAGGAGAAGTAGCAACAAGCCCTGCCATCTTGGACTATTGAGGCTGAAAGGCATGATTGTAACGCTAGCCGCACTCCCAGGCGTAATGCCCAGGGCCACGGCAGAGCTGACACTGCACGCGGTTGTCACCGCGGTCGCCGTAGTCACCGCGATCACCACCGTGGTTGCCACCAAAATCGCCTTGTTGGCGCGTGCGACCACCACCGCGGTTCCCACGATCGCCACCACGAGAGTTGTTGTTTGATAATCCCCAAGTGCAGGAAATCATCGTAGCAATTCCCAAAGGTGGAAGTGATAAGTATGGAGTGTCGAACCCACAAGGAGCTAAAGGTAAGATCAATATTCTCTCAATCCCTATCTGCCACTGATATGACTCTACGTGCACCGAACGTTTGCTTCCAACTAGAAACAAGAAATAAAACTGTGTTGTGGGTATAAAGAGGATAACTTTGTATGATATCGGAGAGCTAAAATATAAAAGTAGGTGCTGTTATAATAAAGTTAGAATATACTACTAAATAATATAAATAGCGAGTGTGGAATAATGGTGGATCGGTGTGCGGAATTGTCCTAAGCAATTGTTAACAAGATCGATAGTCGTCATTGCAATTTCATATGAGGGAGAAGCATAAGTTAACATACTTTTCCATCCTTGGATCATATGCACTTATGATTGGAACTCTAGCAAGCATCCGCAAATACTAAAGATCATTAAGGTAAAAACCCAACCATAGCATTAAAGCATCAAGTCCCCTTTTATCCCATACGCAACAACCCCCTTACTCGGGTTTGTGTTTTAGTCACTCACGCAACCCACTATAAGTGAATCATGCATGTATTGCAACACCCTATAGCGGGAATCCCTCACGCTTGCGCGACACGGCGGGCATCATAGGACAGCATCAAAGTGATACATACAACTCATACCAATCTAGATCATCAATCACCCCAAAGACAAAAGATATCTACTCAAAACATCATAGGATGGCAACACATCATTGAATCATAATATGTAGCATAAAGCTCCATGTTCAAGTAGGGATTACAGCGGGGTGCGGGAGAGTGGACCGCATGAAAGAGATGAGGATGGTGATGATGATGGTGATGTTGATGAAGACGATCACCACGGCGATGATTCCCCTCCGGATGGCACTCCGGTGCCACCAAGAGAGAGGAGGAGAGGTTCTCCCCCTTGTGCTTCCTCCTCCATGGCTTTCCCCCTCTGGTCCTTGGCCTTCATGGTGATGATGGCCCCTCCGAGATCCTCCTCCATGGCCTTCAGTGATGATGGCCCCCTCCGGCAGGGTGCCGGAGAGGGCCTAAATTGATTTCTCGTGGCTACATAGGCTTACGGCGGCAGAACTTCCGATCCAGGTTAATTCCCGAAGGTTTCTGTATTTATAGGAATTTTTGGCGTTGGTTTCACGTCAAGGGGGCCTCCGGGCTGTCCCCGAGATAGGGGGCCGCGCCCTAGGGGGGGCGCCCCCCACTCTCGTGGGCAGCCCGGGACTCCTCTGGCCCAACTCTGATGCTCCGTGGTCTTCTTTTGGTCCAGAAAAAATCCTCAAAAAATGGCACGTCAATTGGACTCCGTTTGGTATCCATTTTCTGTAAAACACTAAAACAAGCAGAAAACAGAAACTGGCACTGGGCTCTAGGTTAATAGGTTAGTCCCAAAAATCATATAAAATGACATATAAATGCATATAGAACATCATAGATGGATAATATAATAGCATGAATACTTCATAAATTATAGATACGTCGGAGACGTATCAGCATCCCCAAGCTTAATTCCTGCTCGTCCTCGAGTAGGTAAATGATAAAAGAAATAATTTATGAAGTGTGAATGCTAGCAGGTGCACAAGTTTGATCAATGATAATTTCAATCACATTTTCTAGCATCAATATGTGTCATTATAATAGCTTATCTCATAAAACTTTTCATGATCAAGTAACAATCTATTCACAATGTCAAGTGTGGTTCAGAAACTTCATTGAGAACTAACAAACTATAATCTCAGTCATTGAAGCAATTGCAATTTATCATAACATTAGAAAGAGTCAAGAATAGAGCTTTTCAGCAAGTCCACATACTCAACTATCATATAGTCTTCTACAATTGTTAACACTCACGCAATACTTGTGGTTATGGAGTTTCAGCCGGACACTGAGAAAGATAGGGGCTTATTGTGTTGCCTCCCAACGTATTCACCTTTAGGTGATGTCAACAATAATAGCCCATGCTAACTTACATCCAATTGGATGTATATATCATGATCTTTCAAACACGAGGAGCTTGCCAAAGGATAAAATGAAAAAGGGAAAGGTGAGGATCACCTTGACTCAAGCATAAAGTAAAAACATAAAGTAAAAGATAGGCCCTTCACAGAGGGAAGCAGAGGTTGTCATGCATGTTTAGGGTTGATGCACAAAATCTTAATGCAAAAGAACGTCACTTTATATTGCCCCTTGTATGTGGACCTTTATTATGCAGTCCCTCGCTTTTATTACTTCCACAACAAGATCGTACAAAGCTTATTTTCTCTGCACTAATAAGTCACACATATTTAGAGAGCAATTTTTATTGCTTGCACCGATGACAACTTACTTGAAGGATCTTACTCAATCCATAGGTAGGTATGGTGGACTCTCATGGCAAAAAACTGGGTTTAAGGATATTTGGAAGCACAAGTAGTATCTCTACTTGGTGTAAGGAATTTGGCTAGCATGAGGGGGATAGGCAAGCTCAACATATTTGGAAGGTCAGTGACAATATACTTTAACTGAGATGTGAGAAAACACAAATCATTACGTTGTCTTCCTTGTCCAACGTCAACTCTTTTAGCATGTCATACTTAATGAGTGCTCCCAATCATAAAAGATGTCGAAGATAATATATTTGTATGTGAACCTCTCTTTCCTTATTACTTCCTATTAATTGCAATGATGACCAAAACTACGTTTGCCAACTCTCAACAATTTTTATGCCTCATACTCTTTATATGTGAAGTCA
Source organism: Triticum dicoccoides (assembly GCF_002162155.2). Lineage (NCBI taxonomy): Eukaryota > Viridiplantae > Streptophyta > Magnoliopsida > Poales > Poaceae > Triticum > Triticum dicoccoides. Next base: position 91,150,412 of record NC_041385.1, read on the forward strand.
TTACTATCCATGTTATAAGCAAATGAAACATATATAAATTCAGATTCATGACATTCAACTCATTCAACAATTTACTCATAGGATGTAAGTGAAGCACACGAGTAAATGAAAAACTACTCCAAAAGATATGAGTGAAAGACACTGAATAGTCAAATAATTAACTAGCCATGGGAGGGTTCCATTTTTTATTCAATAATCAGATCCAATGATTTTATTCAAACATCAAGTAAAATTGAAATAAAATGACATTGTAAGGATAACACAACTCATGTGAAGGAGCAAAAAACTTAGGCTCAACCGATACTAACCGATAGTTGTTGAACAAGAGAGGTGGGATGCCTGCCGGGGCATCCCCAAGCTTAGATGCTTGAGACTTCTTGAAATATTATCTTGGGGTGCCTTGGGCATCCCCAATCTTGAGCTTTTATGTCTCCTTAATTCCTCTCATATCACGGTTTCTCTTTTTATCAAAAGCACAACAAACTCAACAAGAACTCGTGAGATGGGTTAGTATAAACCAATACAAAACCTTATCATTTTCTACTGTAACAAATCACTAAAATTATTATTAAACATTGAACACTAAATGCCTCTGCATATTTAATACTCCTATCCTCAAATAGAATCATTAAACAAGCAAACATACGCAAACAATGCAAACATAACAGCAATCTGCCAAAACAGTACAGTATGTAAAGAATGCAAGAGTATCAATACTTCCCTAACTCCGTAAATTATAAGAGAAAGTTCCCACTGTAATAAATTTATCAGATCTTAATATGCAAAAAGATTCAACTTTATACCATTCTCTTACTTTTCTAGGGAATTTTTGCAACAGCGGTGAACTTTCTGTTTTGAAACAGCAACATGTATGCTAGCAAAATAAGCATGGTAAAGGCTTTCCTTGACATTTTTATTGAAATTAAAGATGCAAAACATTATTCTAAATAACAGCAAGAAAATACTAACAAGAGGAAATGACGCTCCAAGCAAAACACATATCATGTGGTGAATAAAAATATAGCTCCAAGTAAAGTTACCGATGAACGAAGACGAAAGAGGGTATGCCTTCCGGGGCATCCCCAAGCTTAGGCTCTTGGTTGTCCTTGAATATTACCTTGGGGTGCCTTGGGAATCCCCAATCTTAGGCTCTTATCACTCCTTATTCCATAGTCCATTGAATCTTTACCCAAAACTTGAAAACTTCAACCACACAAAACTCAACCAAACATCGTGAGATAGGTTAGTATGATAAAGAGTAGACCATGCACTTTGGTACTGTAAAAGACAAGGTTCATAATTGTTTTCACATAATTCCTACTGTACCATATTATTTCTACAATTTATATTGAGAAATATAAGCCATAGAAACTAGAAAACAAGCAAACTATGCAGTGAAAACAGAATCTGTCATAAACAGAACAGTCTGTAATGATCTGAACAATAACCACACTTCCGCTACTCCAAAAATTATGAAATAAACTGGTGGATGTGAGGAATTTGTCTATTAATATTATGCAAAAATAATCAACTCAAAAGCACTCTTCTGTAAAAAAATGACAGCTAATCTCGTGAGCGCAAAGTTTCTGTTGTTTTACAGGAAGATCACATTAACTTTCACCCAAGTCTTCCCAAAGGTCTTACTTGGCACTTTATTGAAACTAAAGCTATAAAACATGATTACTACAGTAGCTTAATCATGTAGACACACAAAAACAGTAAGGATAAATATTGGGTTGTCTCCCAACAAGCGCTTTTTTCTTTAATGCCTTTTAGCTAGGCATGATGATTTCAATGATGCTCGCATAAAAGATAAGAGTTGAAACATAAAAAGAGCATCATGAAGAATATGACTAGCATATTTAAATCTAACCCACTTCCTATACCTAGGGATTTTGTGAGCACACAATTTATAGGAACAAGAATCAACTAGCATAGGAAGGCAAAACAAGTATAACTTCAAAAATTTAAGCACATAGAGAGGAAACTTGATATTATTGCAACTCCTACAAGCACATATTCCTCCCTCATAAAAAATTTCAGTAGCGACATGGATAGCAACTTTTTTCTCATACTCAATTGGAACCTCTTCCGAAATAGTGGAATACTAACTAAATTTGACACTCTTCCAAATCCACTTTCATAAATATCATACAAAGATTCAACCTCCTCCAAGATAGTGGGATCATTAATTCCTAAAGTTGACACTCTTCCAAACCCACTTTAAATTATAGTATTATTCATACTCCAAAAGATATAAGTGAAGCACATGAAGCATTCTGTAAATCAATGAAGAGCTAGCTCATACTAGAATGATTCTTAAAGAAAAATACAAACACAAAGGACACAAATCATGTGAACAAAACAAAAACCAAGGTATACCGATATTTGTTGAAGAAGAAAGATGGGATGCCAACCGGGGCATTCCCAAGCTTAGATGCTTGAGTATCCTTTGAAATATTTACTTGGGGTGCCTTGGGCATCCCCAAGCTTGAACTCTTGTCTCTCTTTATTCTTCTCACATCGCTAACTCCTCGTTCTTCAAACACTTCATTCACAAAAACTTAAACAAAAACTTGTGAGATCCGTTAGTGTAATAAAGCAAACTACCACTTTAAGGTACTGTAATTAACTCATTCTTTGTTTATATTGGTGTTCAACCTACTGTATTCCAACTTCTCTATGGTTCATACCCTACATACTAGCCATAGATGCATCAAAATAAGCAAACAACACACAAAAAACAGAATCTTCAAGAACAGGACAGTCTGTAGTAATCTGGAAGTTTAGTAAATATCCGTAACTCCAAAAATTATGAAATAAATTTGACAATTTGAACAATTTGTACAGAAGTAATATGCAAAAAGTTTCAGACCCATTTCACTTTCCAGTAAAAAATGTAAATTCATGCACTACAGCCAAAGTTTCTGTTTTTGTTCTGCGCATAGTAAGCAAGCAATCTTATCACACTAAAACCAAAGCTTGGCACATTAGTTTTATAATACAGGGTATATACAAGGGGATAATTATTTAAAGAGAAAATTCCATGAAAAATTCTAAATTGTTTCCGTCAGCATAAACACAAGTGCTCAAGGTCGACCCTCACCTCTTCAATGCATAACTTTTCAATCACTTCTCTTTTGAAAAACTTTTTTAGGCATGAGAGGCAAGTAATTCTTTTTTGGTATTTTCATTCTTTTGAAAAAAAATTGTATGTTTCATCCACAACTAAACAGAAACAAAAAGGAAAAACAAAATCTACTTAGTGAAGAAAGCAAACAAGCACACACGAGAATATCAACCCCACGCTATTGCTCCCTGGCAACGGCGCCAGAAAAGAGCTTGATAATCCCCAAGTGCAGGGAATCATCATAGCAATTCCCAAAGGTGGAAGTGATAAGTATGGAGTGTCGAACCCACAAGGAGCTAAAGGTAAGATCAATATTCTCTCAAGCCCTATCTGCCACTGATACGACTCTACGTGCACCGAACGTTTGCTTTCAACTAGAAACAAGAAATAAAACTGTGTTGTGGGTATAAAGAGGATAACTTTGTATGATATCGGAGAGCTAAAATATAAAAGTATGTGCTGTTAACATAAAGTTAGAATATACTACTAAATAATATAAATAGAGAGTGTGGAATAATGGTGGATCGGTGTGCGGAATTGTCCTAAGCAATTGTTAACAAGATCGATAGTCGTCATTGCAATTTCATATGAGGGAGAGGCATAAGCTAACATACTTTTCCATACTTGGATCATATGCACTTATGATTGGAACTCGAGCAAGCATATGCAAATACTAAAGATCATTAAGGTAAAAACCCAACCATAGCATTAAAGCATCAAGTCCCCTTTTATCCCATATGCAACAACCCCCTTACTCGGGTTTGTGTTTCAGTCACTCACGCAACCCACTATAAGTGAATCATGCACGTATTGCAACACCCTACAGCGGGAATCCCTCGCGCTTGCGCGACACGGAGGGCACCATAGGAGAACATCAAAGTGAAACATACAACTCATACCAATCTATATCATCAATCACCCCAAAAGATATCTACTCAAAACATCATAGGATGACAACACATCATTGAATCATAATATGTAGCATAAAGCACTATGTTCAAGTAGGGATTACAGCGGGGTGCCGGAGAGTGGACCGCGTAAAAGAGATTATGATGGTGATGTTGATGAAGACGATCACCGCGGCGATGATTCCCCTCTCGATGGCACTCCGGTGCCTCCAAGAGAGAGGAGGAGAGGTTCTCCCCCTTGTGCTTCCTCCTCCATGGCTTTCCCCCTCTGGTCCTTGGCCTTCATGGTGATGATGGCCCCTCCGAGATCCTCCTCCATGGCCTTCGGTGATGATGGCCCCCTCCGGCAGGGTGCCGGAGAGGGCCTAGATTGATTTCTCGTGGCTACAGAGGCTTGCGGCGGCGGAACTTCCGATCTAGGTTAATTCCCGAAGGTTTCTGTATTTATAGGAATTTTTGGCGTTGGTTTCACGTCAAGGGGGTCTCCGGGCTGTCGACGAGATAGGGGGTCGCGCCCTAGGGGGGGGCGCCCCCCACTCTCTTGGGCCGCCCGGGACTCCTCTGGCCCAACTCCGATGCTCCGTGGTCTTCTTTTGGTCTAGAAAAAATCCTCAAAAAATGGCACATCAATTGGACTCCGTTTGGTATCCATTTTCTGTAAAACACTAAAACAAGGAGAAAACAGAAACTGGCATTGGGCTCTAGGTTAATAGGTTAGTCCCAAAAATCATATAAAATGACATATAAATGCATATAAAACATCATAGATGGATAATATAATAGCATGAATACTTCATAAATTATAGATACATTGGAGACGTATCATTGTTGTAGCCGTCGTGATCTCCGGAGTTCCCGCGGCCCTTGCCGCGGTAGTTGCCCTTGCCCCGGTTGGTATTGTTGGTGTTGCCGTTGGAGTCCCGGGCGAGGTAGTTGACAGAGGAGCCGCCGTGCTGAAGATGAAGACAAGCGGCATTGTACTCGCAGCGTCGCTCGAAGGCAATCGCATGGGAGTAGAACTCACCAAGGGACATGCCCTCGTGGCGGGTGGCAGCAGCTGTGACGAGGGGCTCATAGTCGCTGTCGAGGCCGGTGATGACGGCGGTGATGATGTCCTCATCACGCATGGGGCGGCCGACAGTGACAAGCTGATCAGCGTTGGCTCGGATCTTGCGGAGTAGTCCGCCATGGAAAGATTGCCCTTCCTGAAGACTGCCATGTCCAGTTTGATCTGGACGATACTGGCGCGGCAGTGGATGGTCTAGATTGGTATGAGTTGTATGTTTGTTTCAACATGTAAACGAAGGAGAAGTAGATTGGATCGACACCCAACATGGTGGCCTCGGGATGTATTTATATGAGTGCAACTAGGGCACAGATTACAGGTTGTTACAGGAGATAAGTATAGATATTAACAGACTCCTAGATCACAACAATATACAGTTTACCACTCATGACCGAGGATTGGGACATATAATTGTGTGCGTTCGGCTGAAAAGAATGATATGTGTTGATTTGTGCGTAAATGATGTCCAACGACTCATGGTACATTTTTTGCGGGAAAACTTTTGATCTTTTCATCTTCAATCATCGTAGTACAATGAAGACTAAAAATAATAATAATTACATTCAGATCCATAAATCACTAGTGACGACTACAAGCACTGAAGCCTAGTAGAGGCATTTGGAAAACATTGTTAGTGTCGCGGACTGGAGAAGCCACTATTATGACACCAATGATAAGGCTCACTAGTGGCGCCGGCTTCCAACGCCGATATAAACATTTTCCAAATGCCCATATTACTGGCGGCGGCGGCCAACGTCGCTGATAACTTAGGTATTGTTGGCGCAGGTCGGCCGGCGCCACATGTACTTATTGTATTCGTGGTGTACGGTAAAAACCAACTGACTATAAAATATGGCCGAATAATAATAATAATAATAATAATAATAATAATAATAATAATAATAATAATAATAATAATAATAATAATAATAATAATAATAATAATAATAATTGTGTTGCATATGAAATCTCGTGACATTAAAATTGTATTGCTTATAAAATCGCATTACATTACATTATATAATAGCATTCATATGAAGTCACATTGCATTGCCTATGAAACCACAACTAGGTCGAGTGCTATTTGCCAAGTCTATTTGGGCTTTTGCTGTGTGCCAAGCCTTTGGCACACGGCAGACGTTCAAATTCGGTAGTGAACTTTTCCTTGTTGTATATTTGGACTGAGTCTTTTTAAAGAGAAAACATCATACGTGATTTCTTTTTCACCAAACTCCATTCGCCTCATCGATATGTGCATTCTCTTCTTTTTCCAATCTCGTGTATATGCATCGACTATATTCTCTTGCTTCTTGAGCACTCCCATTTAATGATTTCCTCACGTATACCGTGTCAAGATGAATCTTGCATTGCTAATTTTCTTTGCGTGAACAAATATAGGATCCTTTATTCAGGACTTGGAAAGCTGTCAATTATGCAAACAGATCCGCGCGCTGTTGGACAGCTAGGGTTTTATGTCCGTTCTGTGGACCTCTTTCCATTTCACCTACCATATATATGAACCAAGGATGCAGCTAATTTTGCCGATATGGTAACCATCCTAGCTTTATAGTAGTGGGATTAACAAACTACCGGTTGTAATCACAATGTTTACATGCATGCCAAAATACATCACCGCACTGGATCGAGAACAATGACGTGGAAGCACAAGCTATAGGCACTAGACAGAAGCCACCCACGCAGATCATGAACAACTTATGTCTGTTTCCTTGCACCTTTTTATCTTTATCTAGCTATATAAACCGCCCAGAGATCAAGAGTGTAGTTATCCATATACACAACTGATTAAGATAGTACTAAAACCGAGGCAGAAAGTCTGTTCGCAGAGGAAACAATGTCGATGAAGACCATGTTCTCGGTGCTCCTGCTATGTATGCTTGTGGCAACACCCATAGCGGCCGGGTACGGCGCATGGAGCGATAACAGTGGTCCCTGGATGTGCTATCCCGGGTATGCCTTCAAGGTGCCCGCGCTCCCTGGCTGTCGTCCAGTGCTGAAGCTCCAGTGCAATGGCAGCCAGGTGCCCGAGGCTGTCCTAAGGGACTGCTGCCAGCAGCTCGCCGACATCAGCGAGTGGTGCAGGTGCGGTGCCCTCTACAGCATGTTGGACAGCATGTATAAGGAGCATGGCGTGCAGGAGGGACAGGCGGGGACAGGCGCGTTCCCACGCCGCCGGAGGGAGGTGGTGAAGCTGACGGCGGCGAGCATCACAGCGGTCTGCAAGCTACCAGGGTCGGGGCCACTGTTGTGCAGAACGTGCGGCCCGCACAGGGCCCAATTTTTTTTATATAAGACTATATACCAAACATTAGGAATTAGAAGCAAGGGATAATTAGACGGATTGGTAATGGTCAAACGACAAACATCTGGACGGACAACTGGATCCCGAAGGAAACCACGCCAATACCAATCACTTCCCTGGTGGCGAATCCACCGAGGATGGTTTCAGAACTGCTGTCACCAGCAACAGCAGGGTGGGACGAAGTTTTGGTGCCTTCGGTCCTCTTACCCATAGATGCGAATGCAATACTAAAGATACCCACATGCACTAATAATACTGAGGATTTTTGGGCTTGGTACCCGGATAAGAAAGGGAAATTTTCAGTTGCGTCGGCATATAAATTTTTACTCAAGGTTAAACTGCAGCGAGATGATTGGTTAGAGGGACGAGGTGGATCATCTAACACCCACATGGATGAAAAATCTTGGAGTCCTTTGTGGAAATTGAAGGTTCCGTCCAAAGTGCGGATTTTCTTATGGCGACTTGCACACCACTGACTCCCGACCACTGACGTCTTGAAGAAGCGTAATATGTCAGTACAGGATGTGTGCCCACTGTGTGGATGTCAAGATTCATGGAGACATGCCCTTGTCTCTTGCACTATGTCCAGATGCATTTGGGCGATGACGGACGATGATCTTGTCTCACGCATGACAGCTAATGCAGAACCTAATGCAAGACTCTGGCTGTTTGAGCTCAGCGACAAACTTGATCAAGCGAGCTTCACAAGGATGGCTGTTACTCTGTGGTCAATCTGGTATGCTAGAAGCAAGGCAGTGTATGAGTCTTTGTTTTAGAGCCCTCAGCGAACAATCCGTTTTGGGGACAATTTTATATCTGAATTGGGCCAACTTGAAAGTGGGCAGGGACGTAGGGAGCAAAGAGCACCTCTAACTGCTCAGCCTAAGCGTTGGCTCCCACCACCCAATGGTTCTGTAAAGATTAATGTAGATGATGCTATTGTAAGATCACAACGTGGAGGAGCTGTCGCGGCAATGTGCAGAGATCAAACGGGCCAATATTTGGGATCTTCGGCTGTGGTCTTCCTAGGAATCAATGACCCTTTAATTCTAGAGACCTTTGCATGTCGTGAAGCATTATCGCTAGCAGATGATTTGGCCGTCCAAAATATCTGTGTTGCTTCGGATTGTCAAGAAGCGGTTAATGATATTACAAAGGGGACAGGAGGTCCAAATGCGGCTATCGTACATGAGATATCAAGCCGATGTAATACTTTCAATTCCAGTTCCTTTCTTTTCGAGCGTAGGAATTTTAATTTTAAGGCTCATAATCTTGCCAAGTTTGCTTGTAACCTAGGCGTAGGAAGGCATGTGTGGTTGGGCAATCCCCATGACCCAAACCTTGTACCCAAGACCATGGTTTTGAATGAATAAAGATGGCGGGATTTCTCAAAAAAAAAGGGAATAGGGCTAGTGCCGGAACGCTTGGCCACATCCCACTGGGCACTGGGCTGCAATCACATTCGCGACTCTGCCTGGGCGTGCGTCAGTCGCGATCCTTCCTCACCCGGTCAACGCTCGCATGCACTCTGCCCAGTTACATAATCATGTTTCCAGGCCAAAGTGCACCGTAGAAAAAAAAACTGAGGCCAAAACTGAGGCCAGTTGTTAAGTCTGTAGTTCAGGACAGACAGGCCAATGCATGCTTCCCCATGCACCTTTTGCTCGGTAGCTCCTTTTAACATTTATTTCAGTGAACTTTAGGTTCACAATTTTTCAAATATCCCCATCATAGGCTACTAGAGCACATAGAATTAATCTTGAGAGACGATCGATTAGGCTACCGACGGGAGAACTGTCATGACTCGAGCACCAAGCTCTCAATTCGTTGTATGTTCTTGACCTCCTCTACCCAGCGCGATCGGCTGATAGAGGTCGGCAATTCGGCGGAGAGATGTCGTGAGGTCCATTCTCAACAGGAGCAGCACTACAGTACTTTGACCCGGAATAATCACCACGAATTTAGCAATTCTTTCAATACTTCAATAGATCAATGATGCACATCCCTTAATTTTGTTTTATTTCTTTCTTATTTAGTGCTTCAAGAATCTAGATGGGTCACCAATCAAGTCTTTTACAAGCATATGTAATGTTTTCTTATTTCTGTAATTTTGTTTTTATAACGAGATGGGGCCTCATTTTTTAGTTTGTACAAGCATATGTAATGTTTTCTTATTTCTGTAATTTTGTTTTTATAACGAGATGGGGCCTCATTTTTTAGTTTGGCACAGGGCCCCAGATTTTACCGGCCTGGCCCTGCAAGCTACCCATCGTCGTTGATGCGTCCGGAGATGGAGCGTATGTCTGCAAGGATGTGGCCACATACCCAGACGCCTAGTCAAGCGAATGAGTAGCTACTATGTTGTGTCATGCATCTGCCTCTTAATTTGTGGGGTGCACACAAGCTGAATAAAATGGTGTATGCGCCTATGCGAAATGCATCGTTAATGAATAAAAGCGAAGTTCCTTGTTGATCGAGAAATTTTGATCCAGCATGCAAAAGAATAAGTAGACGCATCCCCTCTGCTCGATCTTGTGGAGCCTTTGGCTATATCGCAGCCAACTGTTGTTGTAAGAGTGGCATCCAGGTGCTCGTAGGGTGTGTTTAGTAGGGTGCATGAGGTTAAAAGTTTTCAATCCGACATACTTTTGCTTGTTTGATAGGGTACATGGGCTCACCTGGGCTATGCTCAACTGATGCAAAAAAGGGCCCTCGGCTATGCCCACCTTATGCACCCCAAAGAGAGTGCATGGAGGCAGCCATGCTGGCCCCGACCCTCGTCCCCACCCACCAGACCACGTCTAGATATGTTTAAGTTTTCAAAAAATATTCATAATTTCAAATTTTATTTAAATTTTCAAAATATGTTTAGAATTTCAAATTTGGTTTAAATTTTCGAAAAAGTTCAGAATTTCAAAATCGTTTGATTTTTGAAAATGTTCAGAATTTCAAAATTGTTTAAATTTTCAAAAAATGTGCAGAATTTCAATATTTATTTAAACTTTTGAAAAATGTTCAGAATTTCAAAATTTATTTAAATTTTTGAAAAATTTCAAATTTTGTTTAAATTTTCCAAATATATTTAGAATTTCAAATTTTGTTTAAATTTTCAAAAAAGTTCAGAATTTCAAAATCGTTTAAATTTTGAAAATGTTCAGAATTTCAAAATCGTTTAAATTTTCAAATGTTCATAATTTGTTTAAATATTTGAAAATGTTTATAATTTCAAATTTCGTTTAAATTTTAAAAAGCGTTCAAAATTCCAAGTTTTGTTTAACAAAAATGTTCAAATTTTCAAATGTGGTTTATAATTTTTGAAAAAATTCAAATTTTTTAAAATTTTCTTAAAAATTCAGACTTTCAAAATATGTTTATATTTTCAAAAAAATATTCAGAATTTTTAATTTTATTTAAATTTCCAAAAATGTTTAGAATTTCAAATTTTGTTTAAATTTTCAATAAAAGTTCAGAATTTCAAATATGTTTAATTTTGTTTTAACCATTCAAGAAAATTATTCGGAATTCGAAATTGCTCAGCATGTCTAAACACATGCAGACTGCCAAACAAAGTCTCAGATTAGCATATGTCTCAGCGCATATACCGCTGCCAAATGACAGCAAATGCATGAATTCAACATGTCTACACTCAGCATGTATGAGAGAAAAACAACTAGGCTAGGTCCATACATGCTACTTAACACACCCGTAGAGGGCGTTGCATTATCTAGTAATATGCACAAACTCACGGATAGAGAAATTCGCTAGCACCGGTGCATGATGTGAACTTAAAAAACAAATAGGTACATTGAATAGTTTATTCTGTGGTATAAAACTAAAAGTAGCCAAAATATTAGAAAATATATGTTTCCATCTTTGCGTCTGATTTAAATGCATTTATGCACCTGTTTGCATGCACAACTGCCATCATGTTGTCCGATTTCTTTGTGATATATGCACCCCGTTTATCCTTTCTCATGTTCACTAACATATCATTTTAGAGAAAAGGCGCCGGCCGAACCCGACAAGAGCTTGAACCTAGCCCGACTTTGAATTAACAAAGCCATCAACCGGCCAGGATTACAAGGGCACCACATTACAAAGGAGATGCAAAGCAAATCGAAAAGGAAGTGTTGGGGAACGTTGCAGAAAATTAAAATTTTTCCTACGGTTTCACCAAGATCCATCTATGAGTTCATCTAAGCAACGAGTCAAGGGAGAGAGTTTGCATCTACATACCACTTGTAGATCGCGTGCGGAAGCTTGCAAGGTGATGATGTAGTCGTACTCGACGTGATTCGAATCACCGATGACCAAGTGCTGAACGGACAGCACCTCCGCGTTCAACACACGTACGGGACGGGAGACGTCTCCTCCTTCTTGATCCAGCAAGGGGGAAGGAGAGGTTGAGGAAGACAGCTCCACCGGCAGCACGACGGCGTGGTGATGGTGGAGAGGCAGTACTCCGACAGGGCTTCGCCAAGCGCACAACGAAGGAGGAGAGGTGTTGGGGAGGGGAGGGCTGCGCCTTGGAGGGTGGTGCGGCTGCCCTCCCCTCACCCCTCTATTTATAGGGGGAAGGGAGAAGGGGGCCGGCCCCCTAGAACCCATCTAGGGGGGGGGGGTGCGGCGGCCTAGGGGAGAGGGGAGAGGGTGGCTTGCCCCCCAAGTCAAGGGGGGCGCCCCCTCTAGGGTTCCCCCCTCAACCCTAGGCGCATGGGCCCAAGGGAGGGGGTGCGGCCAGCCCACCAGGGGCTGGCTCCCTGCCCCACGCAGCCCATGTGGCCCCCCGGGAGGGGTGGCCCCTCCCGGTGGACCCCCGGAACCCTTCCGGTGGCCCCGGTACAATACCGGTATGACCCCGAAACTTCCCGGTGTCTGTTTGACAACTTCCCATATATAAATCTTTACCTCCGGACCCTTCCGGATCTCCTCGTGACGTCCAGGATCCCATCCGGGACTCCGAACAACATTCGGTAGTCACATACTAGTCTTCCTAATGACCCTAGCGTCACCGAACCTTAAGTGTGTAGACCCTACGGGTTCGGGAGACATGCAGACATGACCGAGACGCTCTCAGTCAATAACCAACAGCGGGATCTGGATACCCATGATGGCTCCCACATGCTCCTCGATGTTGTCATCGGATGAACCACGATGTCGAGGATTCGATCAAAGCCTGTATGCAATTCCCTTTGTCAATCGGTACGTTACTTGCCCGAGACTCGATCATCGATATCCCAATACCTTGTTCAGTCTCATTACCGGCAAGTCACTTTACTCGTACCGTAATGCATGATCCCGTGTCCAACACCTTGGTCACATTGAGCTCATTATGATGATGCATTACCGAGTGGGCCCAGAGATACCTCTCCGTCATACGGAGTGACAAATCCCAGTCTCGATCCGTGTCAACCCAACAACTACTTTCGGAGATACCTGTAATGCACCTTTATAGTCACCCAGTTACGTTGTGACGTTTGATACACCCAAGGCACTCTTACGGTATCCGGGAGTTACACGATCTCATGGTCGAAGGAAGAGATACTTGACACTGGCAAAGCTCTAGCAAAACGAACTACACGATCTTTTATGCTATCCTTAGGATTGGGTCTTGTCCATCACATCATTCTCCTAATGATGTGATCCCGTTATCAACGACATCCAATGTCCATAGTCAGGAAACCATGACTATCTGTTGATCACAACGAGCTGGTCAACTAGAGGCTCACCAGGGACATATTGTGGTCTAAGTATTCACACGTGTATTACGATTTCCGGATAATACAGTTATAGCATGAATAAAAGACATTTATCATGAACATTGAAATATAATAATACTTTTATTATTGCCTCTAGGGCATATTTCCAACAGTCTCCCACTTGCACTAGAGTCACCAATCTAGTTACATTGTGATGAATCGAACACCCATAGAGTTCTGGTGTTGATCATGTTTTGCACGCGAGAGAGGTTTAGTTAGCAGATCTGCGACATTCAGATCCGTGTGCACTTTGCAAATCTCTATGTCTCCATCTTGAACATTTTCACGGATGGAGTTGAAATGATGCTTGATGTGCCTGGTCTTCTTGTGAAACCTGGGCTCCTTGGCGAGGGTAATAGCTCCAGTGTTGTCACAGAAGAGTTTGATCTTCCCCGACGCATTGGGTATGACTCCTAGGTCGGTGATGAACTCCTTCACCCAAATCGCTTCATGCGCTGCCTCCGAGGCTGCCATGTACTCCGCTTCACACGTAGATCCCGCCACGACGCTCTGCTTGCAGCTGCACCAACTTACTGCTCCACCATTCAACATATACACGTATCCGGTTTGTGACTTAGAGTCATCCAGATCTGAGTCGAAGCTAGCGTCGACGTAGCCCTTTACGACGAGCTCTTCGTCTCTTCCATAAACGAGAAACATGTCCTTCGTCCTTTTCAGGTACTTCAGGATATTCTTGACCGCTGTCCAGTGTTCCTTGCCGGGATTACTTTGGTATCTTGCTACCAAACTTACGGCAAGGTTTACATCGGGTCTGGTACACAGCATGGCATACATAATAGATCCTATGGCTGAAGCATAGGGGATGACACTCATCTCTTCTTTATCTTTTGCCGTGGTCGGTGACTGAGCCGAGCTCAATCTCACACCTTGTAACATAGGCAAGAACCCCTTCTTGGACTGATCCATTTTGAACCTCTTCAAAATCTTATCAAGGTATGTGCTTTGTGAAAGACCTATGAGGCGTCTCGATCTATCTCTATAGATCTTGATGCCTAATATATAAGCAGCTTCTCCAAGGTCCTTCATTGAAAAACACTTATTCAGGTAGGCCTTAATGCTGTCCAGAAATTCTATATTATTTCCCATCAAGAGTATGTCATCTACATATAATATGAGAAATTCTACAGAGCTCCCACTCACTTTCTTGTAAACGCAGGCTTCTCCATAAGTCTGCATAAACCCAAACGCTTTGATCATCTCATCAAAGCGAATGTTCCAACTCCGAGATGCTTGCACCAGTCCATAAATGGATCGCTGGAGCTTGCATACTTTGTTAGCGTTCTGAGGATCGACAAAACCTTCCGGCTGCATCATATACAGTTCTTCCTTAAGATGCCCGTTAAGGAATGCCGTTTTGACGTCCATTTGCCATATCTCATAATCATAGTATGTGGCAATTGCTAACATGATTCGGACGGACTTCAGCTTCGCTACGGGAGAGAAAGTCTCGTCGTAGTCAATCCCTTGAACTTGTCGATAACCCTTAGCGACAAGTCGAGCCTTATAGATTGTAACATTACCATCCGCGTCCGTCTTCTTCTTAAAGATCCATTTGTTTTCTATCGCTCGCCGATCATCGGGCAAGTCTGTCAAAGTCCATACTTTGTTTTCATACATGGATTCTATCTCGGATTTCATGGCTTCAAGCCATTTGTTGGAATCCGGGCCCGCCATCGCTTCTTCATAGTTCGAAGGTTCATTGTTGTCTAACAACATGATTTCCAGGACAGGGTTGCCGTACCACTCTGGTGCGGAACGTGTCCTTGTAGACCTACGAAGTTCAGCAGTAACTTGATCCAAAGTACCTTGATCATCATCATTGTTTTCCTCTTCAGTTGGTGTGGGCATCACAGGAACGGTTTCCTGCGCTGCGCCACTTTCCCGCTCAAGAGGTAGTACTTCATCGAGTTCTACTTTCCTCCCACTTACTTCTTTCGAGAGAAACTCTTTTTCCAGAAAGCATCCGTTTTTGGCAACAAAGATCTTGCCTTCGGATCTTAAGTAGAAGGTATACCCGACAGTTTCCTTAGGGTATCCTATGAATACGCATTTTTCCGACTTGGGTTCGAGCTTTTCAGGTTGAAGTTTCTTGACATAAGCATCGCATCCCCAAACTTTTAGAAACGACAGCTTAGGTTTCTTTCCAAACCATAATTCATACGGTGTCGTCTCAACGGATTTAGACGGTGCCCTATTTAAAGTGAATGTAGCTGTCTCTAGAACGTATCCCCAAAATGATAGCGGTAAATCGGTAAGAGACATCATAGACCGCACCATATCCAATAGGGTGCGATTACGACGTTCGGACACACCGTTTCGCTGTGGTGTTCCAGGCGGCGTGAGCTGTGAAACGATTCCACATTTCCTTAAGTGTGTACCAAATTCGTGACTTAAGTATTCTCCTCCACGATCTGATCGTAAGAATTTTATCTTTCGGTCACGTTGATTCTCTTCCTCATTCTGAAATTCCTTGAACTTTTCAAAGGTCTCAGACTTGTGTTTCATTAAGTAGACATACCCATATCTACTCAAGTCATCTGTGAGAGTGAGAACATAACGATATCCTCCGCGAGCCTCAACGCTCATTGGACCACACACATCGGTATGTATGATTTCCAACAAGTTGGTTGCTCGCTCCATTGTTCCGGAGAACGGAGTCTTGGTCATTTTGCCCAAAAGGCATGGTTCGCACGTGTCAAACGATTCATAATCAAGAGACTCTAAAAGTCCATCGGCATGGAGCTTCTTCATGCGCTTGACACCAATGTGACCAAGGCGGCAGTGCCACAAGTATGTGGGACTATCGTTATCAACTTTAAATCTTTTGGCATCTACACTATGAACATGTGTAATATTACGCTCGAGATTCATTAAGAATAAACCATTGACCATCGGAGCATGACCATAAAACATATCTCTCATATAAATCGAACAACCATTATTCTCAGACTTAAATGAGTAGCCATCTCGTATCAAACGAGATCCAGATACAATGTTCATGCTCAAACTTGGCACTAAATAACAATTATTAAGGTTCAAAACTAATCCCGTAGGTAAATGTAGAGGCAGCGTGCCGACGGCGATCACATCGACTCTAGAACCATTCCCGACGCGCATCGTCACCTCGTCCTTCGCCAGTCTCCGTTTATTCCGCAGCTCCTGCTGTGAGTTACAAATATGAGCAACGACACCGGTATCAAATACCCAGGAGTTACTACGAGTACTGGTAAGGTACACATCAATCACATGTATATCAAATATACCTTTGGTGTTGCCGGCCTTCTTATCCGCTAAGTATTTGGGGCAGTTCCGCTTCCAGTGACCCTTCCCCTTGCAATAAAAGCACTTAGTCTCAGGCTTGGGTCCATTCTTTGACTTCTTCCCGGTAACTGGCTTACCAGGCGCGGCAACATCTTTGCCGTCCTTCTTGAAGTTCTTCTTACCCTTGCCCTTCTTGAACTTAGTGGTCTTATTGACCATCAACACTTGATGTTCTTTCTTGATTTCAGCCTCTGCTGACTTCAGCATCGAGAACACTTCAGGAATGGTCTTTTCCATCCCCTGCATGTTGTAGTTCATCACAAAGCTCTTGTAGCTTGGTGGGAGCGACTGGAGGATTCTGTCAATGACCGCCTCATCTGGGAGCTTAATGTTCAGCTGGGTCATACGGTTGTGCAACCCAGACATCTTCAGGATGTGCTCACTGACAGAACTGTTTTCCTCCATCTTACAACTGTAGAACTTGTCGGAGACATCATATCTCTCGACCCGGGCATGAGCTTGAAAAACTAGTTTCAGCTCTTCGAACATCTCATATGCTCCGTGGTGCTCAAAACACTTTTGGAGCCCCGGTTCTAAGCTGTAAAGCATGCCGCACTGAATGAGGGAGTAATCATCAGCACGAGACTGCCAAGCATTCATAATGTCTTGGTTCTCTGGGACGGGAGCGTCACCTAGCGGTCCTTCTAGGACATATTGTTTCCTGGCAGCTATGAGGATGATCCTCAGGTTCCGGACCCAGTCCGTATAGTTGCTGCCATCATCTTTCAGCTTGGTTTTCTCTAGGAACGCGTTGAAGTTCATGTTGACATTAGCGTTGGCCATTGATCTACAAGACATATTTGCAAAGGTTTTAGACTAAGTTCATGATAATAAAGTTCTAATCAAATTATGAACTCCCACTTAGATTAGACATCCCTCTAGTCATCTAAGTGTTACACGATCCAAGTCGACTAGCCCGTGTCCGATCATCACGTGAGACGGACTAGTCATCGTCGATGAACATTCTCATGTTGATCGTATCTTCCATACGATTCGTGTTCGACCTTTCGGTCTCCGTGTTCCGAGGCCATGTCTGCACATGCTAGGCTCGTCAAGTTAACCCTAAGTGTTTTCGCTGTGTAAAACTGTCTTACACCCGTTGTATGTGAACGTAAGAATCCATCACACCCGATCATCACGTGGTGCTTAGAAGCGACGAACTGTAGCAACGGTGCACAGTTAGGGGAGAACACTTCTTGAAATTTTATAAGGGATCATCTTATTTACTACCGTCGTCCTAAGTAAACAAGATGCATAATACATAATAAACATCACATGCAATTATATAGTTGTGACATGATATGGCCAATATCATACAGCTCCATTGATCTTCATCTTCGGGGCTCCATGATCATCTTGTCACCGGCTTGACACCATGATCTCCATCATCATGATCTCCATCATCGTGTCTTCATGAAGTTGTCACGCCAACGACTACTTCTACTTCTATGACTAACATTTAGCAATAAAGTAAAGTAGTTTACATGGCGTTATTCAATGACACGCAGGTCACACAAAAAATAATGACAACTCCTATGGCTCCTGCCGGTTGTCATACTCATCGACATGCAAGTCGTGAATCCTATTACAAAGAACATGATCTCATACATCACAATTCATCATTCATCACAACTTCTGGCCATATCACATCACATGATCAATCGCTGCAAAAACAAGTTAGACGTCCTCAAATTGTTGTTGCATCTTTTACGTGGCTGCAATTGGGTTCTAGCAAGAACGTTTTCTTACCTACGAATCACCACAACGTGATTTTGTCAACTTCTATTTACCCTTCATAAGGGCCCTGTTCATCGATTCCGCTCCAACTAAAGTGGGAGAGACAGACACCCGCCAGCCACCTTATGCAACTAGTGCATGTCAGTCGGTGGAACCGGTCTCACGTAAGCGTACGTGTAAGGTTGGTCCGGGCCGCTTCATCCCACAATACCGTTTGAGCAAGAAAAGACTAGTAGAGGCAAGTAAGATGACAAAATCCACGCCCACAACAAAATTGTGTTCTACTCGTGCAAAGAGAACTACGCATAAACCTGGCTCTGATACCACTGTTGGGGAACGTTGCAGAAAATTAAAATTTTTCCTACGGTTTCACCAAGATCCATCTATGAGTTCATCTAAGCAACGAGTCAAGGGAGAGAGTTTGCATCTACATGCCACTTGTAGATCGCGTGCGGAAGCTTGCAAGGTGATGATGTAGTCGTACTCGACGTGATTCGAATCACCGATGACCAAGTGCTGAACAGACAGCACCTCCGCGTTCAACACACGTACGGGACGGGAGACGTCTCCTCCTTCTTGATCTAGCAAGGGGGAAGGAGAGGTTGAGGAAGACAGCTCCACCGGCAGCACGACAGCGTGGTGATGGTGGAGAGGCAGTACTCCGACAGGGCTTCGCCAAGCGCACAACGGAGGAGGAGAGGTGTTGGGGAGGGGAGGGCTGCGCCTTGGAGGGTGGTGCGGCTGCCCTCCCCTCACCCCTCTATTTATAGGGGGAAGGGAGAAGGGGGCCGGCCCCCTAGAACCCATCTAGGGGGGGTGCGGCGGCCTAGGGGAGAGGGGAGAGGGTGGCTTGCCCCCCAAGTCAAGGGGGGCGCCCCCTCTAGGGTTCCCCCCTCAACCCTAGGCGCATGGGCCCAAGGGAGGGGGTGCGGCCAGCCCACCAGGGGTTGGCTCCCTGCCCCACGCAGCCCATGTGGCCCCCCGGGAGGGGTGGCCCCTCCCGGTGGACCCTCGGAACCCTACCGGTGGCCCCGGTACAATACCGGTATGACCCCGAAACTTCCCAGTGTCTGTTTGACAACTTCCCATATATAAATCTTTACCTCCGGACCCTTCCGGATCTCCTCGTGACGTCCAGGATCCCATCCGGGACTCCGAACAACATTCGGTAGTCACATACTAGTCTTCCTAATGACCCTAGCGTCACCGAACCTTAAGTGTGTAGACCCTACGGGTTCGGGAGACATGCAGACATGACCGAGACGCTCTCAGTCAATAACCAACAGCGGGATCTGGATACCCATGATGGCTCCCACATGCTCCTCGATGTTGTCATCGGATGAACCACGATGTCGAGGATTCGATCAAACCCTGTATGCAATTCCCTTTGTCAATCGGTACGTTACTTGCCCGAGACTCGATCGTCGGTATCCCAATACCTTGTTCAGTCTCGTTACCGGCAAGTCACTTTACTCATACCGTAATGCATGATCCCGTGTCCAACACCTTGGTCACATTGAGCTCATTATGATGATGCATTACCGAGTGGGCCCAGAGATACCTCTCCGTCATACGGAGTGACAAATCCCAGTCTCGATCCGTGTCAACCCAACAGCTACTTTCGGAGATACCTGTAATGCACCTTTATAGTCACCCAGTTACGTTGTGACGTTTGATACACCCAAGGCACTCTTACGGTATCCGGGAGTTACACGATCTCATGGTCGAAGGAAGAGATACTTGACACTGGGAAAGCTCTAGCAAAACGAACTACACGATCTTTTATGCTATGCTTAGGATTGGGTCTTGTCCATCACATCATTCTCCTAATGATGTGATCCCGTTATCAACGACATCCAATGTCCATAGTCAGGAAACCATGACTATCTGTTGATCACAACGAGCTGGTCAACTAGAGGCTCACCAGGGACATATTGTGGTCTAAGTATTCACACGTGTATTATGATTTCCGGATAATACAGTTATAGGATGAATAAAAGACATTTATCATGAACATTGAAATATAATAATACTTTTATTATTGCCTCTAGGGCATATTTCCAACAGGAAGATACAAGGAACTAGGCGGAATAACACAAAGGCAACAACAGGAACGCCGATGCCGACAACCAGCACTACACCTGCACCGACTAGCCAACTAAGTGCACCGACTAGCCAACTAATGACAATGTTTGTTACTATCACAATTTGATTTATTTTGAGATACATGATTGCTTGACCATACCAACCTTACCAAATCTTGGTGTCACCAAAACCTAAGCATGGCCAACAGCCTGGCAAAACAAGAGTGTTTGGTCTGGATCCATATAGATTTTCAAACTTTGGGTGTCTGTTCTTTGGTTGAGCCAAATAGCAAGGTTGTCACTGCTCTGCAGAGAGTCTGGTCAAGGTCACGTTGTCATGGCGACACTAGGTTGAAATGAAGCATCCTAATTAATGACATACAAATTAACGAAAGGGCACTTACCCGCACACACATACACACACAACATACGCCTGTATCATCCATACTAGACACAGAATCAGTTAGCATAATATGCAGACATACATATTGCATAAAGTACAAATAAAAGCTGTAACTGGAAGGAAACATGCATATTGCAATCACAGGGTTGAGAAAGTAGACCAATCGATCGACGATCCATTGCCAACCAGCTGGTCATCAGACATTTACTTTTGAGTTAAGGAGATGTCATCACAAGGATGGGACAATTGCTTGATATGTGTATGTATCATCAGTTCCTTGCAATAACCAGCACAACTAGCCAGATTAAGCCCTGCAACAACAGCATGTGACAAGAAACCACTCTCGTTAGATGCGACGAATTGAAGCGCCTACTTTCAGAGGATCAATCGACGCATTCCATTCTGCCAATGACAAAAGTTGAGTGTGCCGTTTGGTTGGAACATAAGCTTAAAAGACCAACCTACGTGCAAACATGTTTGTTTTCAAAACTTGTCTGGCCAAGTAAAACTAACTATGTAACTGCGGTTCAAGAGCAGACATTTGTTTTACTGGGGATAAGCGTTAGCATGTGACACTCCAAAATTTTAATTTGGTTTTTATCAAAAACTTTGTGGTTTTTGAAAAGAGGCCATTTAATTTTTTTTCAGAAAACCTTCCTCTTAAAAACTTCCTTTGCTTTGGCAAGGATTTTATTTTTTTCAAACTTTGGTGTTTGACCTTTTGAAACTTCTTCTCTGTTGGTTCCCTCTCAAATTCATTTTGGGAGTTTAATCTTTTTCTTTTAAAATGAAACTCTATGAAAAACTTGGGATTTTCATATCTTGAAAACCACCCATGACTTTGCATTCTTGCCCATGTGATAAAACCCCTCCAAAACCTCCCCTACTCCTTGTGATCAACCTAAGTTCTCTGTCCCAACTAATCCAAGCAAGTTTTGGATTTTATTCTAATTACTTTTCCTCTCAAATCAATTCTGAAAATTATTTGGAGCCTGAGTGATTTTCAAAGCAAGTACCCTATTGCATTTGAGTTTTGACCTAAAACCAACTCTCCCGGATAGTCCTTTGTACCCACAACCCAGAACCATCTTGATCCACTCCTCCTCTTAATTTTTCAAAATTCAGTCTCTGCAAGTTTGGACCAGATTTGCCAAATTTGGTGAAATTCATATCTACACTCCTCCAAAAATTCCACCAAAAATCATGCAGCCTACTGGAGCAATGAGTAGCCACTCCACCAAAAATCAGCTCAAGGAAAAATCACCAGAGGCCAAATTCATTCTGTCGAGCACCTTGCATGCACTGTTGCTGTTCAAAATTCAGAAAGTTCAGAAGATTCAGTCGTTTTCCCTTTGTCAGACTCGATCACGCGGCCACAGTGCGCCCTGGCGCGTTGCACGCAGCCTCTTCTCACTGGCCAGCACCCCGCACACACGCTTGGCCGATTCCTGGCGTCGGTAGCGGCGAGCCTCGCCGGCGTTGGAAGCTTCTACGGTGGCTGCACCTTCCGTGGCGGCCAACAAGGGCCCGAGCCCTCTCGCCACGCCACCCGGCGCCGCCCAACACCCCCTAGCTCTCCGCGTGTCCCTGTCATGCCAGCGCACGCCCGTGGCACCGTCGCCGTGGCCCGGCAAGCACGGAACGTGCTCCCTGCCGCCGACGGGCCGCGCCACCCCCGTTCCGTCGAGCTCGCCCATAGCACCAAATCCCAGCCCGTTTAGCACCTAAATGGAACCGGTGGACCTCAACGACGATGCCCAAGCCCCTAATCCCACTGCACATCCACAACACCGCCGTAATCACTCGCCGGAGATCCCCGTTCACGACAACCGCCTCAGGCCGGCTATAAAAAGGGCCCCCGAGCTCACCCTCGTGCACGCATCATCACCACTCCTCACCAACGCCCCGCCAGGCCACTAGGAGGTCCTCGAGGAGGTCTCCTCCCCCAACTCCGGCCGCCCCGATCCGCCTCGGCCTCCACCACGATTCGCTCCGGTGAGGCCATCTCCGGCGCCCAAACCCCGTCCGTTACCCTCTCTAGCTACCAGGAGCCTAACCCCCTCCTCAATTTGATCTCTGTAGCCCTCTCCGACGAGTCCCTCGACCACCCGAGCCGCCGTCCGCCAGAGCAAAGCTCGCCGTCGACGTGGTACTCGCCGGCGACCACCACCACCACCAACCGACGCGGAATGGCGCCCTGAGCACGGAGGTACCCTCCGATCCCCCTGCCTCGCCGTGGATCACCGCCGGCGACCACCGCGGCTCTCGGGCGCCGACGAGCTTCGTCCCCCCCTTTTTTGAAAGTTCAAACCTGACGAGTGGGACCCCACCGTCAGCCTCTCTGCCCTCTCTATTGAATCGTTTTCTGGAAGCGCCTTCGGGCAAAATGCGTTTTCCCTTTGGGCTGGCGTAGTTTCTGCCGATGCGTTTTCTGTTTTTATAAGCTACCCCCTGGAAATCTTCTGTTTCATTACAGATGAGTCCCTGGACAAAAACCCTTATAACTTTTAAACAAAAAAATATTTTTGATTGATTCTTTTTCTGTTCTCTTTAAAATTTTGTCTAGTTTTTTATCAGGTTTATTTGAAAAATATTTGGAATACTTTTTGTGCACTCCTTGGTATTTACGATAGCACATATATTTTCTTTATACCGTAGATACCGAAGGAGGTGACGGAGCCGCGAACTTCACCGAGCTAGGCTCCGACTACTCTGAACCAGGCAAGCATGTTTGAACTTTTGATATGATGAGTGTCTTGGCATGTTTTGCATTTAGTCAGTTTCATGGCATGTTGAGGAACATATCGATGAACGTTATTTTATGCAATATTGAGGTAAGCGAGTTCGATGATCCATAAGTGGATGGATGTGAGTATGAATGGCCATGTGTTGGCATGAGGATGGGTAAGATGGCAGTGTCGTAGCATGCCAGTCTTATGCCAGACTATGTGACTTCAGTGTCAAACCGTATCGGTCCAGTTCCTCTGATTTCCTTCCCTATACTACCACATGTTTTCTGCAAGGAATATGGTTTAGTAAGTTGCAAAACCGCTTTTCTGGTACACACCAAAAGGAGAGGCCGTGATGATGGTTCCATGGCCCTGGATTAAAGCCAGTCATCCGGTCAGGGGGCATGGGTGTTTCCGGTTGGGACCGAGAGGGGGGCACCCCTTAGAGCGCGCGTATATAAATTTGATCCCATGCTATTCGAGATTGTGATCTCCCCGTCTCAAAAGTTTTTCTTGGACGATGTCTAGGGTGATTCCTAGCATCGAGAGGTAGGATGGGTGTGTACTGGTTAGCTGTGTTTTCTTCCAAAATACCGTAAACGGAACTAGTCCTTCGTGACTACGGAAATCCGTTGGCTGTGAGAATAATTTTGTACAAACTCTGCAGAGTCATATATTCCTCCAAATCATCTATTCCATGTTCAAATTCGTATTATCTTGTCCTAACAATGTCAGTTTTGATGGCAGAGACTCCGGTGATTCGCATGAGTGCTAATTCCGGTTAAATGATTATTCCTGTGGATGGACTAACCCATTTATTCTCATGAATTAAATGTTTATTATGAGTATTATTTACTTGTGAATAAAAGTCCTTTCTGCGATGTCGCTCAGACGTCCGACTGTGGCATTGTTGTATTTTACTTTCTTTTCAAGCCCTTTCTGTGATGTCGCCCCGACGTCCGACTGTGGCATTTCTTTTAAAGCCCTTTCTGTGATGTCGCCCCGACGTCCGACTGTGGCATTTCTTTTAAAGCCCTTTCTGTGATGTCGCCCCGACGTCCGACTGTGGCATTTCTTTTAAAAGCCCTTTCTGTGATGTCGCCCCGACATCCGACTGTGGTATTTCTTTTAAAGCCCTTTATGTGGTGTCGCTAAGACGCCCGACTGTGGCGTCATTTCCTTATATTTATTTGTTCACCTTTTGAGGCGTCGCTTCAGACACCCGATCGGTAGTTATTTATGTTTTGTTGGGATTTTAGGCGGACTACCGCCGTTTCCCTTTTACTTACTTGTTATGCTAATTTTTTGAATGTACATTGGTGAATTATTCATGACGCATTCCATGCATGCATTTGTTATATCTTACGTTCGAACTGTCTTGCGAGTACTTTCAAAGTACTCACTGGCTTGTTGATTTGGCCAGATGCTGACGAAGGCGATCTCATGGATGAAGAGTTTGATAGCGAGTCCGACACTTAGAGGAGTCCCAGTCAGTCTCGTGCGACCCTGGATTTGGTCGCTGTTTTATATCCGCTTCCGCTACCAAATAAATTCATCGAGCCTCACCTTGACGCTCGATGAGATGACAGACTTAGAGTCTTGTATTTCTCTTCCCGCTGTGTTTCTCCACCACCGCCCTATCCTCGAGTCAGTAGTATGCCTCCACACCACTGTGTCATGTCCGCCATTATGTATAATTATTGGCGTGCTTGTAATAATTTGGTTGAGCAACCGTAGTTCGACCCTGTAATATATTTTATGCTACTGGCTTTTTGTATCAAGAATCTGTCTATCAGTAAGGAGGATTTCTCTCATACTGGACTCAAAAGATTGGTTTCTCAATAAATATTTTTATTGGAAAACCGGTCGTGACATAGCATGGCATCCGAAATGCATAAATTTTACTTCACAGCTCGTCACCTATCAATCAGAATGCAGGTTAAATGGCTGTACGTGATGGAACTGATTCTTCCTTGCATTATCTCCAAGACGCTGCTAGTGTCAGCATTGTCATGATAAGCAGTCAGTTTGAAGCCTCTGGAAGTACCCATACTCTTTAGCCATACGTGAAGCGATATATAACTGCGCGGCACGAAGTAAACTACTAGTATTTCTGCTTAATTATCGCTATATGTTAGCACAATGGCAAACTCTTATAGATGAATGATGGCAGGAGGAACCCATCTTAACATAAACTAGTTTTAGGCAAACTGAACTGTGAGTCTCACCCTCCCACCAGCCCGATGTGAATCCATTAAACATGCATAAGCATAACAGTACTCAGCAATAGATGGTGCACAGATGGATCCCCATCCAGCATAGACATTCCCTCCTTTTCACCTATTCGATTTAGAGTAATGCCTCTTGAATAAGATTCCCACTCATATTAGCTTTCAACATGCGCACACTGTTTATTTTGGAGCTGTCTTCTGTATGTATGGGTAATTTTGTTAACAACTATAAAATCAGTTTTAGTGTTAGTTATGATGAAAGGTGGTGTTGCTGCTACTGATGTCACTGATACCCAGTCTTTACACAATTTAATCTTACTGTTGCAAAGATATTAGTTAATGCAACAAACCGGGAATGGCATGAGCATGTTCAGGACAAGGACCTATTGAAAGCCAAGGGGTTAACAAAAAGATAACACTACATGTCCAAATCCAGCTTAATCAAGCATTATAAAAGCAACTCCACTAGAGCAGCACAGGGAGGAACCCTGACCCTTCTCCGACCCGCTGCCACTCAGTCCCCTCCCCGCCGCCAAAAAGCGCCGCCGGGCAAAGTTTGCACCGTGGCGCCGGCGTGGCCGTCCCACAGCGGTAGTGGGCACCCACCTCCCCTTCTCACTTTTGTTGCTGCTGCACGCGTGCCGGCCGTGGAGGTAGTGCCTCCGGTATTCACGGCGCGGCGGCAGCCAGCTGGCCTCTACAGAGCTGCTGGGCTCTGCATGTGCTTGTGTGCTGATCTGAAATCAGCCCCTTCTTGGTGCCACTCGTACCTGACACCCCTCCCTGTCATGTTCCTCGATCTGGCATCTCCAGCTTGCTACAGCATTTTAGGGATAGTATGTCGCTGCTTTGTTGTTTTCTTTTATTTATATGACAGACTTAAAATGTAAAATGCATATCAAGTTATTCACAATATGAGAAAGAAGTGTTTTGCCGTTCCTGAATTTCATATCATTCCAACTGCATACTCTATGTGAATAATAAAGTAAAGCATTGGAATACCATTTAAACACCTAAAAAAGGCACCATGAGGATTGTTATGGGCAAGAGATAACTTGGACACCCCTCCATAGTGAGGATTGTTTGCTAAAATTAGTAGAATAACAGAGCATGTTACCATCGGATCAACTAATACTTGCATCATATTACAATACCAACCAGTGCTATATATGGTATGGCATGAACAATACAAGCAAAAACAAGGAGCAAAGCTTACCCCTTCAAATAGTTGGTGGAGACAAGAATGGAGGGAAACCTGCATACAGATAGGTAAGCGAGGGGGTGCACCAATACGGAGGCTCACAGAACCACCCAAGCTTCAAAGTCTGGAGATCCAGTGAATAAAAATTGAAGCTTGGAAACTCCGGGTTATCTAGAAGCACATTATGTAGTAAGCATCCCCCAGCAACATCAACGGTGGTATAGTCATAATAATGGGGCACCGGAATTACGTCCTCCATTTGCCATTGTTTTGTGCCATCCTCATTATCTCGCGAAATGTCATACAAGAGGCGATCTCCATTAATACCATGACTAATCATCCCAAGCCTTCCTTCCCTTGCCTCCACAAAGACCCTCTGATAACGACCGAGTAGGGGGCTGAGAGAAGAGAACTCCATGAGCGTGTCGCCGTGTCCAACACGAGCAACTTGCGGGTATAAGGTATCTCCCAATAGAAGCATCCGTGCGCATAATGGCGACGTATGGGCAGTGGCACAGTGCCCGGGAAGAAACCCGCGCTGACATATTGTGCGATCAAGGCGCTCCAACCATCAAATGTGACAGTGTGCCATTGGCCGGCACGGGCACCCGACGAATAGAAGACAAAGAGGACTAGCTTGGTTGAGGACATGCGCAAGCACATGACTCTGAAGCCCGAGGGAGCGTTGGCACTGTCACCCTCGTTCTCGCCGGCAGGAGCAAGGAAGGGTCCACAATGCATGAGCTTCAGCTGCCTGGCTAGAACAGCTAGGTCGTGGGGGATGGCAGGTAGCAGGAGGTAGCGCCGGTGCAGCGGGTCGCATACGGCGAGGTTGGCCAGCGAATCCCCCTGCTTGGAGAGGAGGGCGCGGCCGTCGCGGAAGTCACGGGTACTCCAGAGCTCCGGGGAGGGTAGGAATGAGCAGGAGAAGTCGGCGGCCGCGAGGGTGAGGGCGGCCGCGGCAGCGGAGGGGTGGGGCGGCTGGGCCGGGAGGAAGGCGACCGAGAGGCTCTTCCGCTCGGCTGAGTCGTATGCGAGTACGCCAACGAGAGGCGGCCGGTGGAGGGCGCGGAAGCGGCGGAGGAAGAAGTGGCCGGCGATGATGCGGCGGAAGGAGGCACAGGCCATGGATGCGCGGGCGAGGTCGGTGGCCGTGGGCAGGCGGAGGAAGATCTCCTCGACGAGGTCGTTCGGGAGGCTGGTCAGCGGGGCCGAGGCGTTGCCACCGAGGGTGCGGCGCGCCGGCGGCGGCGGCATTGTGGTTGGGCGGAGGATGGGATTTCTCGACCCGGGCACACTGGTTTCTGTTTCTGTTTCTGTTGGAGGAAAACGATCCCGTTTTCTTTTCTCTTTTTATTTGGACCTAACAAGTGTCACACGTGTGGCACAACTTTGAATATTTTTTTATGATAAGTTTAGTGAAGCGAGTATGACAATTTTTTTCTGAATGACAAGTACAATTTTTATGGCAATTTTGTTTTAGTTGAAAAAAAACATTAGAGCCGAAGTGCTTCGTGCCACATGTGTGACACTTATCATTCGAGCTATTTTATAAAAAGTGACTAAACATCAGACTTTTGTTTTAATATCGGAAAACGCTTGTGATCACCCAGCGGATCTATCCGCTCACGTCGACTGTCTTTGTGGCCACCAGATATGTTAATGATTAGATGGGCAAGAGCCAACCTCTCCAACTTCATTTGCGACAACTTGACCCGTGTTTTAGAAGCCTTTCCCCAGCCCAACCGAAGTTGCAGACCACATCATCGCCGAGCTTTTTCAAATATTCACCCTATTGCAAGAAAGATTTCTGCAACATCAGTGATATTGCAAAACTTTCTTCGATAGCCTTATATAAATGAAAGCAAAAAATATCCTGCAACATTAGCTCTATTGCAAAACAATTTATGCAATAATACCTCTGTTGTAAAAGTTCTGCAACATGAACTCTATTGAAAACATCCGAGCGCAAAATCATCCTTGTTGCAAGCTGGCAGTTGAATCTGACGACCACCCAGCGTTTAATCCAATGGCTCACGAGCCGACGAATCTTTTTGAAAAATCCGCCAGGCGCATAGCGCACAAGGAAACACTTGTGACCCAATCATGGGTAACAGATGTCTGCACTAAGTACTCTTTTTTTTTAAAGAAAATCAAGTTTTATGCATTAGAAAAAACCATTACATCGTTTGTGAGAATTGATACAATATCACTATTTGGCTCCTCGAACCATTCAAAAATAAAAGAAAGTCTAACCAATTTGGCAAGTTCATGAGCAATTTTATTTGCTTCTCTATTGCCGAAAAGGCGTTCGCCCCTTTATATATAAACCAACGATCAACAGCACCTGGTACAAATGCACGCCCCCACAACTCACGCGCACACACCCAAGACATGATACATAGGCGCGGATCGCAGCAACACCATACCTATCACTATGCGAAGAGGTGAAGCCGCATATCACGAACCGTGGGCTCTAAGGCCGTGCCTTCAGGAAGGGGACGACATCGGAGTGCCGCCATGATATGTCTCCACCGTATCTACTTTTCCAAACTCTTTTGCCTTTTTTTTGGACTCTAATTTGCATGATTTGAATGAAACTAACTCAGACTGATATTGTTTTCAGCAGAATTGCCTTGGTGTTATTTTTGTGCAGAAATAAAAGTTCTTGGAATGACCTAAAAATCCACGAAGAATATTTTCGGAATAAATAAAAAATATTGGCAAAAGAATCAACCGGAGGGGACCCACAGGCTGTCCACAAGGGTGGAGGGCGTGCCCCCTACCTTGTGGGTCCCCTGGACCTCCACCAACCTCAACTCCAACTCCATATATTCACGTTCGGGGAGAAAAAAAGTTAGAGATAAGGATTTATCGCGTTTTACAATACGGAGACGCCGCCACCTCGTGTTCTTCATTGGGAGGGAAGATCTGGAGTCCGTTCGGGGCTTCAGAGAGGGGAAATCGTCGCCATCGTCATCATCAACCATCCTGCATCGCCAACTTCATGATGCTCACCGTTGTGCGTGAGTAATTCCATCGTAGGCTTGCTGGACGGTGATGGGTTGGATGAGATTTATCATGTAATCGAGTTAGTTTTGTTAGGTTTGATCCATAGTATCCACTATGTTCTGAGATTGATGTTGCTATGACTTTGCTATGCTTAATGCTTGTCACTAGGGCCCGAGTGTCATGATTTCAGATCTGAACCTATTATGTTTTCATGAATATATGTGAGTTCTTGATCCTACCTTGCAAGTTGTAGACACCTATTACGAGTTATGACCCGCATACCCCAAGGTGATAATAATTGGGATTCTTTCCGGTGATTACCGTAATTTGAGGAGTTCATGTATTCAGTAAGTGCTAATGCTTTGGTCCGGTTCTCTATTAAAAGGAGGCCTTAATATCCCTTAGTTTTAATTAGGACCCCGCTGCCACGGGAGGGTAGGACAAAAGATGTCATGCAAGTTCTTTTCCATAAGCACGTATGACTATATTCGGAATACATGCCTACATTATATTGATGAATTGGAGCTAGTTCTGTGTCACCCTAGGTTATAACTGTTGCATGATGAATGCCATCAGACATAATTATCCATCATTGATCCATTGCCTACGAGCTTTTCACATATTGATCTTTGCTACGTTGCTTTGTCGTTGCCACTGTTACAATTGCTACAAAACCGCTACTGTTACTTTTATCATCGTTACTATTACTTCCATACTACTTTGTTACTAAATATTTTGCTGCAGATGTTAAGTCTTTCAGGTGTGGTTGAATTGACAACTCAGCTGCTAATACTTGAGAATATTCTTTGGATCCCCTTATGTCGAATCAATAAATTTGGGTTGAATACTCTACCCTCGAAAACTGTTGTGATCCCCTATACTTGTGGGTTGTCAAGACCTTTTTCTGGCACCTTTGCCGGGGAGCATAGCTCTATTCTCTGAGTCACTTGGGATTTATATCTGTTGATTACTATGAAGAATTTGAAAGATACTAGAACCAAGATTTTTCCCTCTACTATGAGGGGAGGTAAGGAACTGCCATCTAGCTCTGCACTTGATTCACCTTCTGTTTTGAGTAAGCTTGCGACACCTACACCTGCTAGTAATTCTGATATGTCACATATTATTGATGATGCCACTTCTGCTAAGAATGATGCTTATGATGCTACTACTCTGCTTGATACAACTGTGTCACTAGTTAGAACTATTGATTATGTTGAAGATGATGATATTTCTGAAACTGATGAAATTATTGAAACTGAAAACTTTGAAACACCTGTTAGACCTAGCTCTCCTAGATATGAACTTCCTGTTATGCCTGAGGGCTATGTTATGGATGGAGAGGTAGCTAGGGACTTACTTTCTTGTAAGGATAGAGATGATCTTAAGAAATTATTATGCAAGTGGAAAGAAAATTTTTGAATGCTAGAATGCAATATGATCCTAAGTTTGCTACTTCACCTATCTTTGTTACTGATAAGGATTATAAATTCTCTATCGATCTTGAGTTAATCACTTTGGTTGAATCTGATCCTTTCCATGGTTATGAATCTGTAACTGATGTGGCACATCTTACTAAATTGAATGATATAGCCACCCTATTTGCTCATAAGGAAAAAAATTGCTATTACTATATTTTTAAGTTGTTTCCTTTCTCGTTAAAGGGTGATGCTAAGCTATGGTTTAATTCTCTTGCTCCTCATTGTGTGCATAGTCCCAGGATATGATTTACTACTTCTCTGAAAAATATTTCCCTGCTCATAAGAAACAAGCTGCTTTAAAGAAGCTCCCGAGGCGGCCACGAGGGTGGAGGGTGCCCCCCTATAGGGCGCTCCCCCTATCTCGTGGGCCCCTTGGGCATCCACCGACGTACTTCTTCCTCCTATATATACCCATATACCCCGAAACCATCAGGGGAGCCATCAAAAAACTATTTCCGCCACCATAACCTTCTATATCTGCGAGATCCCATCTTGGAGCCGTCGCCGGCGCTCTGCCGGAGGGGGAATCCACCATGGAGGGCCTCTACATCAATCCCAAGGCCTCTTCGATGAGTTGTGAGTAGTTTACCATAGACCTTCGGGTCCATAGTTATTAGCTAGATGGCTTCTTCTCTCTTTTTGGATCTCAATACCATGTTCCCCCCCTCTCTTGTGGTGTTCTATTTGATGTAACTCTTTTTGCGGTGTGTTTGTCGAGATCCGATGAATTGTGGGTTTATGATCAAGTTTATCTATGAGAAATATTTGAATCTCATCTGAATTCTTTTATGTATGATTGAGTTATCTTTGCAAGTCTCTTCGAATTATCGGTTTGGTTTGGCCTACTAGATTGATCTTTCTTGCCATGGGAGAAGTGCTTGGCTTTGGGTTCAATCTTGCAGTGTCCTTTCCCAGTAATAGCAGGGGCAGCAAGGCATGTATTGTATTGTTTCCATCAAGGATAAAAAGATGGGGTTTATATCATATTGCATGAGTTTATCCCTCTACATCATGTCATCTTTCTTAAAGCGTTACTCTGTTCTTATGAACTTAATACTCTAGATGCATGCTAGATAGAGGTCGATGTGTGGAGTAATAGTAGTAGATGCAGGCAGGAGTCAGTCAACTTGTCACGGACATGATGCCTATATACATGATCATGCCTAGATAATCTCATAATTATTCACTTTTCTCTCAATTGTTCGACAGTAATTTGTGCACCCACCGTAATACTTATGCTATCTTGAGAGAAGCCTCTAGTGAAACCTATGGCTCCCGGATCTATCTTTTATCATATAAGCTTTCAATCAACTTTTATTTGCATCTTTACTTTTCCAATCTATATTATAAAATACCAAAAATATATTTATATTATCATATTATCTCTATCAGATCTCACTTTCGCAAGTGGCCATGAAGGGATTAACAACCCCTTTATCACGTTGGTTGCGAGTTGTTTGTTTGTTTGTGTAGATGCGTGGGACTTGTGAGGAGCCTCCTACTGGATTGATACCTTGTTTCTCAAAAACTGAGGTAAATACTTACGCTATTGTGCTGCATCACCCTTTCCTCTTCAAGGAAAACCAACGCAAGCTCAAGACGTAGAAGACACTTCCTGAACCAACTCCTAAGCCAACTCCATAGAAAAGAGGTATTCTATTCCTCAGTCCTGAAGATATGCAAGAGGCAAAGAAATCTATGAAAGAAAAAATGGTATTAAAGCTGAAGATGTTAAGAATTTACCGCCTATTGAAGAAATACATGGCCTTGATAACCCGACACAGGTAGTAGAGGTAAACTTTCTCTATAGATTTGATGAAGGTGATATTCCTCATAATAAGTCTGCTAGTCAATGCTTGGATGAGTTTGATAATTTTATTGTTAAGCAAGAAAAATTCAATGCTTATGTTAGTAGACAATTGAAATGTAATGCTTACATGCTTGACTGCTTGGGTGATTATATGAGTAGAACTGTTAGTGATCTTAAGATTATTAGTAAGCATGCTTCCATGGTTAGAACTCAAGTAGAACAAGTACTTAAGGCACATGATGATTTGCTTAATGAGTTGAATAGTAAGAACAATGATAATGTTGTTAAGGTTATGACTAGAGGTGGTAAAATGACCCAGGAACCTCTATATCCCGAGGGTCATCCTAAATAGAGTTGAGCAAGATTCTCATAGAATTAATACTGGTGCACCTAGTCCTAGTAATAAAAAGAAAAATAAAACTGATAGGACTTTGCATGCTTCTAGTCAACCTGTTGTAGATACACCTGAGAATCCCAATGATATTTCTATTTCTGATGCTGAGACACAATCTGGTGATGAACATGAACCTGTTGATAATGTTCATGTTGATGCTCAACCTAGTAATGATAATGATGTGGAGGTAGAACCTGCTGTTGATCTTGATAACCCACAATCAAAGAATCAACGTTATGATAAGAGAGACTTCGTTGTTAGGAAGCATGGTAGAAAGAGAACCATGGGTCCAGAAACCCATGCCTTTACCTCTTAAGCCATCCAAGAAAAAGGATGATGAGGATTCTGAATGTTTTGTTGAAATGCTTAGACTTGTCTTTTTGCGTATGCGTTTGACTGATATTTTAAAAATGTCTCCTTATGCTAAATATATGAAAGATATTGTTACAAATAAAAGAAAGATACCGGAAGCTAAAATTTCCATCATGCTTGCTAATTACACTTTTAAGGGTGGAATACCTGTGGCACCTCGGCTCAAACTAGAACGCCCCGTATTCTAGCCCAGAGATCGAGGAGAAGTCTCTGGAATACGGCACTGCTTGACATAGAACAAATCAGCTCTTATTACAAGAATAAATACAATGATCTGATGTTTCAAAGGTTCACATCAGCACGGCGACACTACGCCTGCGATACTACACTTGCTCTATGCTAGCAGCGGAACAACTCGTAGCAGCGGAAATCTTCTAGCAGCGGAACAACGACGAAGGTGGTGAACTCCACTCCGCAGGGACTCTGGCTGGGACACGATCTAGCTCGCACGAACGGAAACCACGACAAGCAATCACGGCATCACCTGCAATCTGGCATGACACCCCAGGTTAGTACATTGAATGTACTTGCAAGCTCACAACAACCAAAAACATCAAGGCAAGACAACAGCAAACTACTACAATGCTGATAAATCACCATATTCGATCTCCATAACCATATCTCTCTTGGCTAACTGGACAAGCAATATACCATCTCGATCACCTCGTGATTAAAACCAAACTGTAACCGTGATCCTTACGGTGATCACAACCCGACCAATGAATGGCCCGTGATCCTTATGGCGATCACAACCCGACCAATAAATGGCCCATGATCCTTACGACGATCACAACCCGAAAAATACTTGGCCAATATGTACTACTCCAAATATCCACATACCCATCACCTATAAGTCATTCCGTCATGTGAGTGTTGATCGAACGGTGTACCCTAGTACGAATCCATGCCCATGACCGAGGATGCGACTATCGATAGATTAAACACACACTCTGCAGAGGTAGCGCACTGTACCCACACCACATAACCCATGGCCTCGCACTCCCATTCGGGTGGACCAACGGCGTTCCGACAAAACTGATCTACTGCCATGACACTCTCCCGGCCACTCCGACTCACTCCCCACCGGGCTAAGTCATGGGTGGCCCCATGTCTACCTCAAGACACATCGACCACCGTCGTGGCCCGTCCCACACGGGGACACGGATCCAAAAACTCAAACAACAGGCACACAAGGCTTAATTCCGCCTACCTGATTAGGGTAGCGCGCACCCATAACCTTCCCTCATTAGAGGCACCGGCGAGAGGCACAATAATAGACCGCATTAGGGCCGTCCCATACCGGCAAATGTGGTTGCACTAGAAAAGTTTGATGCGGCGACACCTGACCAACTTACTGATGGAATTTATCCCCAAAAATATAACCATGATGACTGATACTCCAATGTCAACCATCAAACTAGAATCCAAGTCATAGCAATATCCAACAAATAATCCAAGCATAATATCATCATCTCAAAATACTTCGAGGATAGCATAACACTACTATCATGATGAATCCGAAACAATAATCCTACTACTCCAATAACAAGAATACAACTATCCAGCTAAGATCCACATGTAACCATCATCTCCGAAAATAATACTCCAAGTAATAGAACATCAACTAGCATCATGAAAATAATCGTACTAACCACTAATAATCCAAAGGTAGCATGATATCCAAAGTAATACTCCAAAACATACTATCAGATATCATCATGAAACAATCATAATATCAGCCACTAATACTCCAATGGAAACATGATACTCATCAACTACACATATAACTCCAAGTAATCCAAACAATAGCATGGCAACAACAAGATCAAAATAATACTCTGAGAAAATGCCATGCACAAATCAAAAGTAGCTAAAGCAATATTTTAAACCAGTTCAAATAAGTGAAACCATGTCACTACATTACAGTGATGCAAATGGAGGGTGTGGCTTGCCTGGGGTGGAAGAAATCACCGGAAGAAAGTGCAAGAAGCTCGCAGAAAGAATTACTGGAAATCGTTCTCTCTTGGAGGGGGCTGATTAAGGGCAAGGGCATAATGGTCATTTTCACAATGTAAAAACATGGTGATAGTGAAACCAACAGAATGGGCTTGACGAAACGAAGAAGTGAGCGTTGGAATCACCTCATTTGGAGTTACGGTTAAAAAGTTGTGGATGATTGAAGTTCACAGACTTTTCTGTAAAAATAATATCACAACCAAGTCCCTGAGTGGATAAGGCAGAAACGGGTTTTAAGCAATACGCGTTTGGTCATTGAAAACGTACTCACCAAAAATACGCTTCCACTTGCCATGTCAGCAGGGATGGGACCGGCCGGCTGGGTCGGTGATGTGCGGGTCCCACGGGCCGTGGGGCCCGGCACTTATCGAGCTGGGCAGGCTGGGTCAACGCCCACCCGCCGACAGTTGGGGCCGCGGGGCCCACGCACTAGGTCAACACCCTCCTCCCCGCTCCTCCTTCTTCTTTCCCCGACGCCACGCATAGGGCAGAGGAGAGGCCGCCGGCGCCGGCGCTCGCTCCGGCCACCCGGGCCACCTCTGGCGGAGCTTTGTGACACCCCAAATTTTTTTAACATTGTTTTATTAATTAAAATTTTGCCAGGAAACTTAAACTTTTGTGTTCTGGATTTTCCTTTGATTTCAAAACCTTTCTTCCCTTTATTTTTGTGGAGTTTTACCCCAAGTGAGATCTTTTCAATTATTGTTGGACTTATTTTTTTTCCTCTCAAATAAAACAATTCTTTTATCAGTGGGATTATTTGCATAATTATTTTCCCTGATGCCTTATTTCTGTAAAAATGATTTTTCTAAGCTTCAAGGCCTCTTTTACACTGCAACCCTTTGATAAATTCATTTAAAAATTCCACCAAAACTTGGAGAGGTCATGTGATGTTTATAAAACACTTTTATGCAAAAATATATTTCATTACTTGGATATTTTGAGTTCTACACCAAGTTTTTAAATCTGGTCCAGAGGACAGTTTTGCACTACAACCTATTTAGATACTTCTTTAAAACTTCTACCAAAATTTTGGGATGTCAACAGGAGTATATTAGTTAACTTTTTGCAAAAAACCTAGTGATGTTCTTTGGAAAAATTGAGTGAACCATCCTCATCTTCATTCTGGTCCAACTGGATGGATTGTACTACAGCTATATTATAACTTGCTCCTTTTGCTGTGATTCCTTTTCCTACTTGTAGCCCTCCCTGCTAGAACCTTAAGTCCAAGAGGTTGGACTCATTGGAGCAATTCCAGTACATGCAATCATGCCCTGTTCTTTCTGTCCAGAACTGAAGTTTTGCAAAACTTGCACTAGCAAGTTTCTCCTTTTGGCAAACTAACCTCACCACCCTCTCTTTCATCGAAAGAGACCCCACTCTGGCAGATTTGACCACCCCAAGAAACGCCTAGATGCATGTGGCATTCTGTCGAACACTTTATGGGCATGACCAGATTTGACATGAGTTTTAGTTTGCATAATGATCTAGCTTCCCTAGCCTAACCACCATGTCCAATAGACTCCTAGCTACTCGTAACCTAGGTCTTCTGATTTCCTGCCTCACCCGAGACCTCTAGCACGCCCTGGCATTTCGTCGAGCACGTCCCATGCTTGCTCTGGGCGCGAGCAGAGCGCGCGTTTTGCATGTGCCGCGCCCGAGCCGCCACGTCGCGCCCCTGGTTTTGCCCACACCACAGAGCCGCGCCACGCACTCTCCCTCTCACCGCAACACGCCAAGCAGCCCCTGGTGCCCTGCAGCACCGCCATCAGAGCCTTGGTGGCATGCTGGCATCTGCAGCGCGCCTCTGCCAGGTCGGTGCCGCCCAAGCCTCTCCAGCTCGCCACCTGCCCCTGGAACAGCTCAGCCTCATCCTCTCGAGTGTCCTCTAGCTCTCGTCGTCGCCACGACGCCCTAACGCTACAGGGAGGCGGTTCGCCGACCAACTTATCCAGCCGCCGCAAACCGACCTCGTTGCGCTATATAAGGAGGCCCCCGAAACCATTCGAGCATAGAGGCAACCTCAGGCCACCCCCATGGCACCCCCCACATCCTGCAATCGTCGGAGGAAGGCCTTCTTCCCCGTCTCCGGCAACTGCAGCCGCCGCCACCGCCCCGGCCATTCCGGCACCACCAGAGCCTCCCACTCTCCACTCTCTTCACCAGGAACTCCCTCTCCCCCTCGTGAATCCATCCCCCTGTTCGATTTTGATCGGGACTCATTGCGGGAGAAAAACCACTTTGCCCGACGACCACCGTCCGCCGTGAAGCTCACCGCCGGCAGCTCCGTCCACCCCAGAGACCATATCAACCACTGGAGTGACCGTCTTGATCCCTTGAGCACGTGGATGGCCTCCATTTTCCGAACGGTGCCGTCATCTGCCGGCAAGCCTCGCCAGAGCTCCGCCTTTGTTTCGGCCGGAGGAGGCGACGCGCGCGTGGACTGGTCAAACCTGACCAGTGGGCCAGGCGGGTCCACTGTCAGTGACCAAGTGCCGATCCATGCAGGCATAAGTGGAAAGGTATTTTTAGAATACGCCTTCGACATGGTCAGTTCGAATCGTTTTTCTTTTTCTGTTTTATTTCCTTTTTAAAATAGATTTTGACCACAACTTTGACTGCCTATAACTTTTTAATGACAACTCCAAATGAATTGATTCTTTTTCCTACCTCTCTCAAATTTAATCTAGTTTATTTTAAGATTTATTTGAAATTTTCTCAAAACAACTTTTTGTGCTGTTTTGAATTTGTGTGTTAATTCAAATTTATTTAAAATAGGACTTTGGAGAGAGAGAAGCAAACCTTCAAAAGTTTTGGAGTGCACCTTGCCTTTCCACACATTGAAGGCAAGCATTCTGAACCCTGTCATAGTATTTTGCATGCATTGTTTGACACGATCATGACACCACCTCAATACGTGGAACTCGTTATTTTATGTGGTGATGTGATTGTTTGCATGAATGTTTATTGGAAATTTCCTTGCTGTTGGAAATGGACATGCTTGTGATGATGATCATCCTCGTATGCCTTTCGTGCCTACCGGAAGGAAAACGGGAAAGTCTCCGTCTTGGGTAGACCCGAGCTTGTCCCTAGTTCCTCGTCGAGATGAGTGTGTCCGGCATGGCATAAGGGGTATGATGAGTGGTGACTCTGTCTGTTGGATGAAATAAATTTGTTATGCTAATCATGCAGGGAATACTTAAAACCTCCTGAGTCGACCATAGATCGAGTCTTGTTCCAGCAACCCCCATACTTGTTTCGTACTACCACTCGTGTCTACAACAAGTAGAGTACGGTTCAGTAAGTTGTCAACCTCTTTCTGGCACACACCGTACAGAGAGGCCATGGTGGAAGATACCGGTTGTAGCTGGTAGGAAGACCACCTGGTCCGGGGGCATGGGTGTTTCCGGTTAAGACCGAGAGGGGAGGCCACCCCTTAGAGCGCGCAATATAAATTTGATCCCATGCTACGCGAGGTTGTAGCCTCCCCACTTAAAGTTTTGCTTGACATGTGTCATGGGTGATTCCAGACACCGGTAAGTTAAGCTGGTGTGTGCAAGTTAGGTGTGTTTTCAACTAAAAGGCTGTAGACGGAATTAGTCCCGATGGACTAAGGGAATCCGTTACTCGTGGGTAAAGAGTACACCCTCTGCAGAGACTAAACCTATTCAAATAGCCGTGTCCATGGTTAAGGATTACAGTCTGGGCTGGGTCAGGTGTCGGTCCTAGTGTCGGTCTTCGGAGGAGAAAACTGCAAAATAGAACATGGATCGTGATTGGTGATTTATGATAATTATGATTATATGGACTAGCCCCTTTATAATATTTGAAGTATTTAGTATCCCTGGAACGGTTTTACCTCCAGGATATTCACTGTGATTTATTTTATAAGCCATTTATGTGGTGTCGCTGAGACGCTCGACTATGGCATTTATTTTATAAGCCCTTTATGTGGTGTCGCTGAGACGCCCGACTGTGGCATTTATTTTATAAGCCCTTTATGTGGTGTTGCTGAGACGCCCGACTGTGGCATTTATTTTATAAGCCCTTTATGTGGTGTCGCTGAGACGCCCGACTATGGCATTTATTTTATAAGTCCTTTATGTGGTGTCGCTGAGACGCCCGACTGTGGCATTTATTTTATAAGCCCTTTATGTGGTGTCGCTGAGACGCCCGACTGTGGCATTTATTTTATAAGCCCTTTATGTGGTGTCGCTGAGACGCCCGACTGTGGCATGCTTGTTATTTATTTCATAATTTTATCACTACTATGTCATTGCATATCCATAAAAAACTTGCTTGCATGCACCAGAGATTCTAATATTTTTGTGAATGACGTCATGATCATAAAATATTTCAGTACAGAATTATCATTGTCATATTATACCCGTGTTCATAATGTTTGCGAGTACATTCAAAGTACTCACTGGCTTGTCCCTGGCTATTGTCTTGGCCAGATTTCTTGCGCGGAGAGGAGCGACTGTGATTGTCGTGGTTCTATGTCTGACAGTAGAATGGGGGGTAAGTATGGAGAGGCAAGATCCTAGCTATGGAGTAGTTGTACACACGAGTATTTTACGAGTTCAGGCCCTTCTCGGAGGAAGTAATAGCCCTACGTCTCAGAGCCCGGAGGCGGTCGACTGGTTTATGTGTGTATGAGTTACAGGGGTGCGAACCCTTTAAACTAAGGAGGGGGTGGCTTATATAGAGTTCGCCAGACCCCTCCGTCCCTCAGTTATGTAGGGTTTAAAGTACATTAAGACAAGGGGTTACTGGTAACACCCTCATAAAGTGCCATGAAGATTATTAAAGCTACTTAATGACAGACCGTTGCGTGCTGAGCGACTTTAGGTCTCCTGGCCGTCGAGTGGTTAGCTTCATGGTCGAGTGGCTATCTTCATCGTCGAGTGTCCTTGAGTTCATCGAGTGAAGTCCCTCTTGGTCGACTGGAAGGTAGCTTCTTCTAAGGATGTCCTTGGGTAGGGTATCCTAGATAGGTCGATGACCCTACCCTAGGTACATGTCTTCATCATTAGCCCCCGAACGGATCGAGGTTCGAGTGAGGAAGGGGTTGACAATTTTCTCCGACCCATTTCCCGTGCTCTGATTATGTCGTATCCTGGATCAGCAATTTTTCTTTTATGGCGTTGGCATTAACTTTTCTTTCAGTCGCCTTGATCCATTCTTTTCTTCTGTCTAGTGAACTTTTGAACTTAGTGAACTTCCGAGCGATGGATCGCAGGAAATCTATCGTCTGACAGATTGATCTGCCGTTAGCGGATTTTGTGGGATCTGAATTTTGGGAAGCGCGCGAAGCGGGGCGGACCGTGGTACTCGGATGGGATAAGGCGTGGATGCCTCGATTTCCGCGCCACCTTTTTCGCCACGTATCATGCGTTCGCGACTGTTTCGGGATGTGACAGGACCGCCCGGGCCTACTTGTTAGCCACTCGGAAGCGTCCTTATATAAAGCGCCGGGCGAGGGTTTTTGAACAGTGCCTTCTCATTCTCCTCTCTGCCCTCTTTGCCCCCGCCCGCTGTGCCTGCTCTCGCCTCCGCCTATCCACTCCTCGCGTGCTTCGCCGACGACAATGGTGAAGGAGAAGACGGTGGCCTTGGAGCGCGCGAAGAAGGCGACGATGACGGGGAAAGCGAAGGGGAGAGCGTCCAGTCGGGGCGGATCTTCATCAAGGTCCCGCCTGCCAAAAGGTTGGGTCCAAGGGGATTGGATTCGTTCGACCATCACCGAGACGGATCTCAATGACCTGGCCAACGAAGGTATGATCCCCCACGGGTCAGCAAGGCTTCCGGGGACCGAGTGTCAACCGCAGCCGCAGGAGGGTGAGTGCGTTCTCCTTGCCACTCATGTAGACCGTGGATTCTCTCTGCCGCCGAGTGTTTTCTTTCGAGGGTTTCTGAACTTCTTTGGGGCGCAACTCCACCACTTCACTCCCAATTCCATTGCCTATCTTGCTGCTTTTGTGTCCATGTGCGAGAACTTCCTGGGTTGTCGACCACACTGGGGTCTCTTTAAGCACATATTCACCTGTCGCTCACAGACGGTGAAAAAGGCGAGTCCGGATGATGAGA
This sequence comes from Triticum dicoccoides, assembly GCF_002162155.2. NCBI lineage: Eukaryota > Viridiplantae > Streptophyta > Magnoliopsida > Poales > Poaceae > Triticum > Triticum dicoccoides. Next base: position 91,192,497 of record NC_041385.1, read on the forward strand.
GGACTAAGGTTATCCAGATGTGCGGGGGTCTTGGGATTTAGATGAGGAATAAGAGTACTTTCCCGGCCATGACCCTTCCTGAGTTGGTCAGAGGGTGGCAGTCGACTTGGTTCTACTTCCAAGACGAGTCGATGCCGGGGCAGTCGACTGGTCTCCCTCCGTTCTCCATGGACCGAGTGGACAAACCCTCTTCTCTGAAGGTGCTTCCTGAGGAGAAAGCTCAGGTAAAAATGTTGTTGGAGCGCGTAGTCCAACTCATTAGGGATGGAGTGACGGGTATGGATCTTCTGGAGGTCTTCCTTAGACGACGCATCCAACCGCTTCAGTACCGAGGCCACCCGATGTGGCTGTACTGTGGTACCGAAGTCACCACTCATGTCCATCCAGAAGCGGTCAACGACGCCACACTGGAGAGGTGGGTGGCCGCAATGACAGGGAATATGGACAACCCTCGAGGGGCTAGGAGGATCCCACCACTCGACTATACCTATACACCGGACACGGTATGACCACTTGTCTCCAATTGGAATCTTGCTTTATTCATTCTGCTTCGTTGCAAATTGGTCGATTGATCTTTGTTTTTATTTTGTCGTCTGACAGGCCACCACTGAGTTATACTCGATGCCCAATGGAGCGCAAACACCGACTGAGGAGGAGGAAGGAAGTGGGGGCGAAAGCCCGGAGGAGTGGGATTCGGATGCTGACGACGATGATGAGGGTGATGACTTAGGTGAGGAGCAAGAGGAGGAAGAGGAGGAGGAAGTTGTACCTCCTCGCTCGGAAAGAGGCTCGAATCTTGTCCATGATCCCGCGGTTGAGCGTGGTAAGGTGGTCGCAACCGTCACGCAGTCGTCGAAGCGCCCTCGGACTACTTGTCCGGTGCCGACTGAGAAAGCTCCGAAGCAATCTCGAGTGGCGCTGTCGAAGTCGGCGAAGGTCTTGCCGAAGATGAAGATGGTGATCCCCACTATCTCAGGGTAATGGTGTAGCTTGAGTTTGTCTCTTCCACATGAGCTTATTCTTGGTCGACTCATGAGCTAATCGACTGACTTCTGGAACCGCAGTGCTGCTACTTCTGATACCTCGGGCAGAGCTGAAGATCAGGAGATGGAGGATGCTGTTACTTCGAAACCTGGTATGACTCTTGTAATTCTGTCTTTAGTCGATTGATTTCTTGTGTCTGATTTTGATTCTTTTTCTGCAGCTTCATCTAACATCGTTATCGACCTTCCCGACGACGACGACGAGGAACCACTGAGGCAGAGAAGGAACAAGAAAGTGTCTGCTGGCAAGGTGACTCAGGACGTGCCAGCACCCTAGACATTGGCCGTGGAGGGAGACAATGTCACTCGGCCCACCGTAACCTTTACGGTGCCGTTGACGAGTGCTCGTCCTTCATCGTCGAGTGCTGCTCAACCCTCGCTTTTCTCAACCTACCACGTCCCAGAAGACCAAGCTAGTGCTGCTAAAGAAGCAATACGCCAAGCGGGGGTCATGATGGAGCAACTGAAGGCAATTCGAGATGCCAGCCGGGCAGCCTATGACGCCAGTTCAGCTCTTCAGAGTAATGTTCAGGTCAGTCGGTCAGTGCCTGTTCTGTTAGGATATGATATCTGAAAACTCTTCTTTCTGAAATTCCTAGAGTTTGTCCTACACCCACTGGGTGTGTCGATTGAAATTCCGGGTTAGTGGGGGCACGCTGAGTGCACCCACTGGGTGTAGTCCCCAAGGCTATGGTGGACTGCTGGCAGTCGACCATAGTCTTTATGTCTTAAATTTTTTCCTCGGGGATCAAACTAGGTCGAATAGATTCATAGACCGATGGGGTCACGCTGAGTGCACCTACTAGGTGTAGTCCCCGAGACTGTGGTCGACTGCTGGCAGTCGACTATAGTCTGAAGAACACCTCCCTTTTTTTTGTTGTTGGTCGACCGGTCGACTCTAACTGATGAAACTAGTGGGGGCACGCTGAGTGCACCCACTGGGTGTAGTCCCCGAGACTGTGGTCGATTGTTTGTATTCGGCCATAGTCTTAGAAACGCTATGATTTTTCTTTAGTCACTCGGAAGTGAATTGTCTTTGACATCTGTCGATTGGTTCTTCGTAGAAATCCTGCGACCTTGCGGCTCGTTATACTGAGTTGGAGAACAAACACATCCAGCTCGAGCTTGATCTGAAACTGACCCAAGAGAACCTAACGAAGGCGAAGGAGGAAGCTAAAGGTATGTTTGGTGAGGCCTCCGACAACTGCCTTTGCCTCTCGTTTGCTTCAAAGTCTGATCTCACTGTAACTTTGCAGACAAAGTGAGGGATGCCCTGAAGAAAAAAGACCTTGACTTGGCTGAGATGCAGAAAGCGGCTTTAGAGAAGACCAAGCTTGCAGATGAGAAGCTGGCTTCAGTCACCAAGCTTGAAGAAGAAAACACCAATCTGAAAGCTACTCTGGATGCTACCAACAAGGAGGTCAGTCGACTAAAAAGTGACAAGATTGCCCTGAACGACAAGGCTAGTGAGTTGGTGGGAAAGAAGAACGATCTAGAGGCTTATCTGGGTGGACTCGCCAAGAAGCTATTCCTCATGCTTGAAGGTAATCTTTTGTATCAAACAGACATTTTAACTGTGATCTCCGACTGTTGTCTTGACTCGGAGGTTGTGCTTGCAGAATTTTGCCAGAACTTTGAAGAGGAGACTGGTCGACTGGAAATAAACCTAGATCCCATCAACTCTCCCGTGAAAGATGAAGTCGCCATGAATGTGCTCCGGCTTGAATCTTGCGTCGCTGCTATCGTCGACTATCTCGCAAGGCTGAAGGTTGCAACTGCTCGCATCGACGCAACACTTTGGCCAAGAGAGACGCTCTAGAACGACCTCGAGTCTCTCATGACTCGACTGAATGAGGTCCCAAGTTGAGTGCAGGAGTGGAAGAAGTCTTATGCCAGGTGTGGCGCGGATGTTGCTCTGTCTCTGGTCCGCGTTCACTGCAAGGATGCACGAGAGGACAAGCTGGTGGCCCTTAGGGTGGCTAACACCAAGAAAAAAAGCATGATTTCCGATGTTTCATGGAGACCTTCATCGCCGCTGCCACTCGGATTGCAGATGGAATCGACCTGGATGAGTTTGTTGCACCTTCCAGCCCTCCAGAGGAGGGGTAAAAAACTTCTGAGCTTGATACTTTAAATTTTCCTCGGTATGCCGAGTGAGTTTTGTAACCGACAAACCTTAACAGGCTTAGCGCCTGAGCACTTTTGGTTCCGTTAGGTATTATCCGAACTTGGATTCGACGTTGGATATGTTTGCATTTGGTTTGAGGTGTCTTTTGCAGGCTAAAGCGGAGCGCTCATTGCAATCGACTTGTTCCCCGATATACTTAGGCAAGCACTGGGCTGCAGCTAAGCCCCCGAGTGAGAGGTTTGCTCTCCACTCGGTGGGATTTTCAAAAACTTAGGCGAGCATTGGGCTGCAGCTAAGCCCCCGAGTGGGTGGTTTGCTCTCCACTCGGTGGGATTTTCAAAAACTTAGGCGAGCACTGGGCTGCAGCTAAGCCCCCGAGTGGAAGGTTTGCTCTCCACTCGGTAGGATTTTCAAAAACTTAGGTGAGCATTGGGCTGCAGCTAAGCCTCCGAGTGGGAGGTTTGCTCTCCACTCGGTAGGATTTTCAAAAACTTAGGCGAGCACTGGGCTACAGCTAAGCCTCCGAGTGGGAGGTTTGCTCTCCACTCGGTAGGATTTTCAAAAACTTAGGTGAGCACTAGGCTGCAGTTAAGCCCCCGAGTGGGAGGTTTGCTCTTCACTCGGTAGGATTTTCAAGGCGTACCTCTGGAGAAGGAGGTAGGAGTCTACCTGCACCTCGTCTTCCTTGCAGAGCGCACGTTGTATTTGTGGCGTAGCTCGGAAGGAGAGAGTAGCAGTTGACCTGCACCTCGTCCTCCTTGCAGAGCGCACGTTGTATTTGTGGCGTAGCTCGGAAGGAGAGGGTAGTAGTTGACCTGCACCTCGTCTCCCTTGTGGAGCGCATGTTGTATTTGAACTTAGGCGAGCATGATGCTGCAGCTAAGCCTCCGAATGGAAGGCTGGCTTACCACTCGGTAGGATTTGGTTTAACTTAGGCGAGTACTTGGACTGCAGCTAAGCCTCCGAGTGGAAGGCTGGCTTACCACTCGGTAGGATTTTGTTTAACTTAGGCGAGTGCTTGGACTGCAGCTAAGCTTCCGAGTGGAAGGCTGGCTTACCACTCGGTTGGATTTTGTTTAACTTAGGCGAGTACTTGGACTGCAGTTAAGCCTCCGAGTGGGAGGCTGGCTTACCACTCGGTAGGATTTTGTTTAACTTAGGCGAAACGGATTTCGCAGCTAAGCCTTCGAGTGGGAGGCTGGCTCATCACTCGGTTAGGATTCTTTCACAGACTTAGGCGAATCAGATTCGCAGCCAGGCCACCCACTGGGGGATTGCTTTATGTGGACAAAAGTAATAACAATTACTGGGAAAATTATAAAGCTCTTGTCTTTGATAAATAAACTATAGAAGTACTTTTATTACAACTCATCCAAGTGAATACTTAAGTGTAAAAGGGGCGGAGAAGCTCCGCGTTCCAAGCTCGGGGCTCGTCGATCTAATGCTTGACATTGTAGAGACTGTATGCTCCATTGTGGAGAACCTTGGTGACGATGAAGGGACCTTCCCAAGAAGGAGCAAGCTTGTGTGGTTTCTGCTGATCCACTCGGAGAACCAAATCTCCTTCCTGGAAGGCTCGACTCTTCACGTTTTTTGCGTGGAAGCGACGCAAGTCTTGTTGATAAATGGTCGATCGGATTAGGGCCATCTCCCTTTCTTCCTCTAAAAGGTCGACTGCATCCTGCCGTGCTTGTTCTGCTTCAGCCTCGGTGTAGAGCTCGACCCGAGGAGCATTGTGGAGAAGGTCACTCGGCAAGACTGCTTCAGCTCCGTAGACCAAGAAGAACGGAGTTCTTCCAGTCGACCGGTTGGGCGTGGTCCTTAACCCCCAAAGTACCGAGGGAAGTTCGTCGACCCATGCACCAGCCGCATGCTTGAGATCACGCATCAAACGGGGTTTCAACCTTTTGAGAATCAGGCCGTTGGCTCGTTCTGCCTGTCCATTCGACTGCGGATGGGCGATTGAAGCATAGTCGACTCGTGTGCCTTGAGACGTGCAGAAAGCTCTGAATTCTTCAGAATCAAAGTTTGACCCGTTGTCAGTGATGATGCTGTGCCGGACTCCATATCTGAATATTAATTCTCTGATAAAGCTGACAGCAGTACCGGCATCGAGGTTCTTGATGGGTTTGGCCTCAATCCACTTGGTGAACTTGTCGACTGCTACCAGCGCATGGGTGAAACCGCTTCTGCCTGTTCTCAAAGGGCCGACCATATCCAACCCCCATACTGCAAAGGGCCAAACGAGTGGTATGGTTTTTAAAGCTGAGGCGGGCTTGTGTGACATATCAGAGTAAAATTGACATCCCTCACACTTGTCGACTATCTGCTTTGCCATTTCATTCGCTCTTGGCCAATAAAATCCGGCTCGGTATGCTTTGGCCACAATGGTCCGGGAAGACGCATGATGGCCACAGGTCCCCGAGTGGATGTCATCAAGGATTATTCGACCTTCGTCTGGCGTTATGCATTTCTGACCAACTCCAGTCGCGCTTTCTCTGTACAGCTGCCCCCTTATCACAGTAAAGGCTTTAGATCGGCGGACGATCCGTCGAGCCTCTTCTTCGTCCTCTGGGAGCTCTTTCCTCAGGATATACGCGATATACGGTACTGTCCAATCGAGAGTGATCACCAAAGCTTCCATGATCAGGTCGACCACCGCTGGAACTTCAACCTTAGTCGGATCCGTAACACTCTTAGGTTGCGGGGCTTCGTCGGTAAAAGGATCTTCTATGAATGACGGAGTATGGATATGCTCCAAGAACACATCACTGGGGATGGCTTCTCTCTTGGATCCTATCTTCGCCAAATCATCAGTCGCTTGATTTTTCAGTCAGGGTATATGGTGGAGCTCTAACCCTTCGAATTTCTTTTCGAGCTTCTTCACTGCATTGCAGTATCCAGTCATGGCTGGGCTTCTAACGTCCCACTCCTTCATCACCTGATTGACCACCAAATCTAAGTCGCCATAAACCATAAGGCGACAGACGCCGAGTGAAATGGCCATGCGCAGCCCATACAAAAGTGCTTCATATTCTGCTTCATTGTTGGAGGAATCAAAGTGGGTCTGGAGCACATATCTGAGCTTATCTCCTCGGGGGGAAACCAAAACTACCCCAGCACCAGAACCATTTAACATCTTAGAGCCATCAAAGAACATGGTCCAATGCTCCGAGTGAACTTGAGTCGGCTGCTGTTGTTCGATCCACTCGGCAAGGAAATCTGCTATAGCCTGGGACTTAATGGCTTTCTTTGCCTCAAATTTGATATCAAGGGGAAGGAGTTCAATCGCCCATTTAGCCACTCGACCAGTTGCGTCTCTGTTGTGCAGAATCTCTGACAATGGTGCGTCGCTGACGACTGTAATGTCATGATCAGAGAAATAATGAGCAACCTTCTTCATGGTCATGTGGATCCCATATACGAGCTTCTGATAATGAGGATATCTTTGCTTCGATGGAGTCAAAACTTCAGAGAGATAATACACTGGGCGCTGAACTTTGAAGGTTTTACCTTCCTCTTCCCGCTCGACCGTAAGTACTGAACTGACGACCTGTCCTGTGGCTGCAATGTAAAGCAACAGAGGCTCTTTGCTGATTGGAGCAGCAAGCACCGGCTGGGTGGAGAGCAGAGCTTTCAGCTCGGCAAACGCTGCATTAGCTTCTGGAGTCCACTCGAACTTGTCTGCCTTCTTCATCAGTCGGTAAAGAGGCAACGCCTTTTACCGAGGCGAGAGATGAATCGACTTAACGCGGCCAAGCATCCAGTAAGCTTCTGGACATCGTGCACACACACAGGGCGTTTCATTCGGAGTATGGTGCCAACTTTTTCTGGGTTAGCATCGATTCCTCGTTCTGAAACGAGAAAACCGAGTAACTTTCCGCCAGGTACTCCGAATGTGCACTTTGATGGATTGAGCTTGATATCATATCTCCTGAGATTGGCAAATGTTTCGGCTAGGTCAGTCAGCAGGTCGGAACCCTTTCGTGACTTGACCACGATATCATCCATGTACGCTTCCACATTCCGACTGATTTGAGTGAGTAAACACTTTTGAATCATTCTCATGAACGTGGCTCCGGCATTCTTGAGACCGAATGGTATGGTGATATAGCAGAAGCACCCGAATGGAGTGATGAAAGTTGTTTTGATTTCGTCAGGTCCATACAGACGGATCTGATGATACCCAGAATAGGCGTATAAAAAAGACAATCTCTCGCATCCCGCAGTCGAGTCGACAATTTGGTCGATGCGAGGGAGAGGAAAATGATCTTTTGGGCAGGCCCGATTGATATGTTTGAAATCAATGCACATGCGAAGTGAGTTGTCCTTCTTGGGGACCATGACGACATTGGCGAGCCACTCGGAGTGGTATATCTCTCGGATAAACTCTGCTGCAAGGAGTCGAGCCACCTCCTCGCCAATGGCTTTTTTCTTCTGAACGGTGGACCGTCGAAGATGTTCTTTAACATGTTTCGCTTTTGAGTCGACTCTAAGGCGATGCTCAGCCAGCCCCCTGGGAACACCCGACATGTCAGCAGGCTTCCATGCAAATATGTCCCAGTTCTCACGGAGGAACTGGATGAGCACTTCTTCCTATTTAGAGTCGAGTGTTGTGGAAATATGGGTCGGAGCTGCGTTGGGGTCAGTCGGGTGGATATGAACTGGCTTCGTCTCTCCTGACGACTGGAACGCTGACTCTGTTGCGGGCTTCTTGGCCCTCAGCAAATCACTCGGATCTGCATTTTTCTTGTATTCTTCCAGCTCTACCACTGTTATCTAGGCATCCGCAATCTTCGAGCCTTTCTGGAAACACTCTTCTACCTTCTTCCGGCTGCCAGTGATAGTGATCACGCCTTTGGGGCCAGGGATCTTTAATTTGAGGTACACATAACATGGTCGAGCCATGAAGCGGGCATAGGCTGGTCTTCCCAAAATAGCATGGTAAGCGCTCTGGAAATCCATGACTTCAAATGTCAGCTTCTCTTTGCGGAAATGCTTCGAGTCGCCGAACACTACATCCAGAGCTATTTGACCGACTGACTCAGCCTTCTTTCCAGGAATGACTCCGTGAAAACTCATGTTGCTGGAGCTGAGCCTGGACATCGGAATGCCCATCCCCTTGAGCGTCTCTGCATACAGTATATTCAACCCACTGCCGCCATCCATCAATACCTTCGTCAGTTGAGTGCCTTCGACGACCGGGTCGACCACCAGCGCTTGCCTCCCAGGGGTGGCAATATGAGTGGGGTGATCAGATTGGTCGAACGTAATGGGAGTTTGCGACCATTTCAGATAGCTTGGTGTCGCCGGGGCGACCATATTTACCTCTCGGTTGATCACTTTCAGTCGACTTTTACTCTCTACATCAGCAAAAATCATCTGGGTGGAATTGACATGAGGGTATCCTCCATCACTGTCCTCCTTGTCCTCGGCCTTGTCCGACTCCTTCTCTTTGTCCTTGGGCTGTTTTCCTTGAAACTGCTGGATTAAGAGCCGGCACTGGCGAGTGGTGTGTTTCGGGTAGATGAAGTTACCCTCTTCGCCTTTCTTCATGTGGATGTGACACGGTAGATCCATCACGTCATTTCCTTCTTTATCCTTTACCTTCTTGGGGTTCCAAGATCCTTTGGGCTTCCCTTTGAATTTGCCCTGAGTCACGGCCAAAGCGTCTCCAGGAGTAGCTGGCTCGGCCTTCCGCTTCTGCTTCCTACTGGAGTTTCCTTTTTCCGATTGACTCGGCTTATACTTGCGACTCCGGAGCCTGTCCTCTTCTTCACCGTTAGCGTATTTGGTGGCAACTCCATCATTCGACTCAAGGTCATATGTCCGGTTCGACCAAACTTCAGGCTCAACTCTCTGTTCTTGACACCATCCTTGAAGGCGCAGACCGCTTGATGGTCCGACACATTCTCCATGGTATGATGCAAAGTGATCCATCTCTGGATGTAATCTCTCAATGTTTCACTCGACTTTTGTACGCAGACTTGCAGCTCCGTCAATCCGGCCGGTCGCTTGCAAGTTCCCTCGAACGTCCTGACGAACACTCGGGAAAGATCTTCCCAAGTGTAAATGCTGCTAGGAGCTAACTGATTCAACCACGCCCTGGCCGAACCCTCTAGCATGAGTGGCAAATGCTTCATGGCCACCTCATCATTACCACCACCAATCTGTACTGCCACTCGGTAGTCTTCAAGCCAAGTTTCAGGCTTGGACTCTCCGGTGAACTTCCAGTCGCCAACCTGAAGTTGGGGGGTATCACTGCGGCTCTGATGGCTCTGCTAAAGCATTCTGGACCTGAAACATGGACTCGGCTGCTAGTGGGCACATCTCTGTCATGGCCACCTCTATGAGCTCTGTTCCGATCGACCAAACCTTGCACGATGATGGATCTCGCGTCAAAGCCTGGTTCTCTGGGATCGACCGGAGCTCTCCGCCCAACACTGAGCTGGCGCCTGTCATCTTGCTGCCGATGGGCGTTAGACCCACTTCTCGGGGAAGGAGTGAGCACTCGACGCCTATCATCTCGATCAAATCGGTCATCATAGTGGTCCCGCCGGCCTTCATGTCTCACGCGCCTCGGAGGTGACCTTGGGCTGTGAGCCGACTGAACAGTATTCGCAGCGACGGATCGACTGTGAATCCTGTTGCCGACTGTGACACAACTGAATTCTGATCTCCTGCCCCCCGGAGCAAATCCCTGATCTGCATCAAGCCTCTTCCAGCCTCCGACTGAGAGGGCTGAATTGACTCCGCTATACGGGCTGCAGCTGCTAAATTCTGAATCGGGGTTCGATATACCTGAGTTGGTTGTGGAAAGAGCTAACGTCGGCTGGAGTCAGGTACTCGTTGACGCGCACACTGATCGAGTGCTCGCTGGAGGTTCTCCAGTCGAGTGCGTTCAGCCAAGTTGGCCAAACGCACCTCTTCCAAAGCACGAGCCTCGGGAGTTTCTCCTGCCATGGGAGTATGCAGGGCATCCATATTCCGGCGGCGAAGATCTTCTCTTTCTGAGAAGTGAGTGGCTCGGGCTGATATTCTTCGTGGGCCCAAGCGAGATCGCCTCCATCGTCCATCCCGTCGATGCGGGGGAAACCGGGAGGGCTATGAGGCCCGTTGACCATCAGGACCTCCGCCGCTGGATCACTGCTGTCGCACTCGGATGTAGTCTCTACAGAGCCAGTCGACAGATCGAACAGGCAGTAGAGAGATTCATCGGGCTCAATTGCCGCGACTTGGGTGGTGGCCGATTGGCGAGCCACTGCGTGTCTCACCCACCGCTGAAGCCTTGACCGACCGGAGCGCTTGCGCTGGCGGGAGACAGGGAGGGAGGAAGACACAGGAGTCGACCGGTATGGGGTCAATGTCGAGTGGTGCCTCCTGGAGCCAAGCGGAGTCGTCGGCGATGAAACTGAGCGCACCGAGACGGATCTCGCGACCCTCGACCAGAGCTCCGCCAGAAACCATGATGAAGGCAATCGGACAAATTGCAACTTCTCCAAAAAGTCGCTAAGACACCTGCCCCACGGTGGGTGCCAACTGTCGTGGTTCTAAGTCTGACAGTAGAATGGGGGGTAAGTATGGAGAGGCAAGATCCTAGCTATGGAGTAGTTGTACACACGAGTATTTTACGAGTCCAGGCCCTTCTCGGAGGAAGTAATAGCCCTACGTCTCGGAGCCCGGAGGCGGTCAACTGGTTTCTGTGTGTATGAGTTACAAGGGTGCGAACCCTTTACACTGAGGAGGGGGGTGGCTTATATAGAGTTCGCCAGACCCCTCCGGCCCTCAGTTATGTAGGGTTTAAAGTACATTAAGACAGGGGGTTACTGGTAACGCCCTCATAAAGTGCCATGAAGATTATTAAAGCTACTTAATGACAGACCATTGCGTGCTGAGCGACTTTAGGTCTCCTGGCCGTCGAGTGGTTAGCTTCATGGTCGAGTGGCTATCTTCATCGTCGAGTGTCCTTGAGTTCCTCGAGTGAAGTCCCTCTTGGTCGACTAGAAGGTAGCTTCTTCTAAGGATGTCCTTGGGTAGGGTATCCTAGATAGGTCCATGACCCTACCCTAGGTACATGTCTTCATCAGTGATGACAGCCCCGGAACCTAAGCAACGGTGATAGCACCCTCGAGAAGATAGGAGTTAACCTGGTCAGCTGTTCCTGTGGGAAATGGAGTCCCATAGATGCCGATGATTCACAACCCGCTCCCGCCAACAACCACTAGAAACCATTTGTTGTACTCACATGCCATAATGGTCTTGTACTACATATTTTGTATTTTTTCTTGGAGTTCTGTAACAAGTTGGTGCCTCATCAGCTAACAGTAATCCTGGGGCTGGTGAGCACAAACACCATTTTCTGGGAAATTAATACCCGGAAAACCGGTCGCCACAAACTTGGTATCAGGGCTAGGCTGACCATTGGCTAATCCTATCTTAGCCAGGTCAAAAAAAACTAGGTAAGCCAAACCACCAGACCTTAACCAAAACCCAGCCAAGCTTCTCGTGCAAGATAGCCACACAGTGACTCCGACACTTTTGACGGTCAGTGCCAAACCTATCAACCTAGCCTGTCGATAACGCGTCAGTGACCGTTGCCTATAATGTCTTATTCGCAAGCGTGCGAAGGAAGACTCTGTTCCCTTTTTCTATAAAAGGGGCACTCTAGCCTCAACTCAGCACAGCACAGCCTCTACCCCAAACCGAGCCATAATGCTTGGCCCCATCGTGCACAATGAAACCACAGCAACCAACCTTGGAGGTTTTGTGACCATACTCGCAAACCTCACCCGTCGTGCCTATGCGTTAGAAGAGCCCCCAGAATATGTTGTGTACCAAGGACCCATGGGCGGTGAAAGCCGTCAATTCTGGGCCACCGTGCACATCTACGGTAGGGGTCTGTCGTCAGAACGCCCCTACAGGTTCACCGGAAGGACAACTTCCTTCGAGCCACAAGCCATCCAGCTAGCTGCTCGAGAGGCTATAGTTCAACTCCGGCAGTTGTCGCCCAGAGTTAACTGTCGCTCGTTCTACTACTACACCAGATGCGAAGGGTATGGTAGACCACCCCAAGTTGCCAACGGAGATCACGAGACGGATCCTGCATTATTGCACCTAGTGCGCTATGTAGGTGCACTAGAGGCACTATTCGATCAAATCACCATTGATATGATCGCAGCTCGTGGAGAGCTGGTTCGTCGAGCCCCAGTGATAGGAGAAGATGAGGCCGACACCGACAACCCAGTTGTGCTGTTCGGACAACCAATCGAGACCACGAGATCAGCCCCAGCCATCAACCGAGATGCTTTGATGACCCCAGAAGTGCTTCGTTGCCTTTTGGAAACACACTCCAACGGGATTGTGGCCAACAATCCCCGCAATGGTCATCATCGCTACCCCGACCCTGCAGTTCCTCCACCATCTCCGACTAATTCCAACGGTGGGACCCGTGGAGAAACCTTGACATCCACAAGGCACGCCCGTTTGGATATAAACGAGGTAGACTAGGTCACCCGAGTTGTGCCGAGTCTCAGTGTATCCTCGCTTCGTAATCGTGTGACCTTGTAGATTAACGCAGCCTATTGTTGTGCCTCTATTTTAGATAGTAACCTCGCATAATTATGTCAGCACGCAATTGCATATTTTTCTAGGCACAGCTACCAGAACCACCCCGACAACTCCCACAGTGATACGTCACTTTAGTGAGGTATGTATCTGTGGCTTTGACCTCGACCTTTGGAGCTGAGCTGGCAAATTTATTACCTTTCAACATGGTAAAATGACCTAGCTCCAGTGCTATAAAAAGGCCACCTCGTGACTTTGCCAAGCACCCTCACCTCGTGCACCACCCTCACAACCATTTCTTGCAATGCCGAGCCCTAGTATTTATCTGAGAACCCCCGATGCAACCTCAGGTAGTTTTGTCAAAATATTGTGGGACTTTACCCGCAGTACCATGGGTTCTACCCAGCCACCCCAGTACGAGCTGTTCAAATCGAGGATCACACCTTCCACCTTGAAATATTGGGCAGCAGTACACATCCCTCCCGTAGACTCCAATCAAGACCCAACGGAGGTCTCCTTCGTGGGGAATCTATGCCGACCCCAGATATGGCCATAGAAGCTACTGCTTACGAAGCACTCGCTCGCCTTCGATTCGCGGTACCCTATGCCAGCGAACGAGGGTATTATTATTTCCTGAGCCGTGCAGCACCCGGAGAAGTAACAATTTTTCCTGGTGGACAATTTTAGAGAGACCTAGTGCTGCCCAACCTGGTCCAGTATGTCATCGCTCAAGAACGTTTGACCCAGCGAGTAATGGTATATCTCCAGAGTCTCGCGGATTTAAATCCTCAGATCGCCATCGGCAGACCACTGAGGCCCGACCAGGAGAGACACATTCATCGGCGGATCAATCCGCTTTTCCCGATAGAAGAGGAGTGCATCCCAATACCAGAGACGTTTTCTCGGGACCCCGTCCAGTTGCCGTTTGCATTATAGATGTCGCTGCTATGTTTATTCTTGCAACTTTTACTTATGTGTTGTAACTTATGCGTGGTACCCCAAGTTTGCGCGGCGAGTAAATTATTTAGTTTCTATTAATGTGAGTAGTTCTCTTGCGCTTTGACTCTTATATATTACTGTTTCTCTCGCGAAAAATCCTGGAGTGAGATTCCCTTCCCCTGAGTTGCTGCATTGTATATCTTCTCACGACGTGGATTATTTTTATTTCACACAGCACCACGGCAGCAGACTCACCTCCGCTTGAACACATACTCTGCTTGCAGAGACACGTAATCATGGAGTATTTGTTTTTCAAAACCACTCTTAGCAAATCTCGAGGACGAGATTTTTTCTTAAGGGGGGTAGTGTCGTGACACCCCGAAATTTTTTAACATTTTTTTATTAATTAAAATTTTGCCAGGAAACTTAAACTTTTGTTTTCTGGATTTTCCTTTGATTTCAGAACCTTTCTTCCCTTTATTTTTGTGGAGTTTTACCCCAAGTGAGATCTTTTCAATTATTGTTGGACTTATTTTTTTTCCTCTCAAATAAAGCAATTCTTTTATCAGTGGGATTATTTGCATAATTATTTTCCCTGATGCCTTATATCTGTAAAAATGATTTTTCTAAGTTTCAAGGCCTCTTTTACACTGCAACCCTTTGATAAATTCATTTAAAAATTCCACGAAAATTTGGAGAGGTCATGTGATGTTTATAAAACACTTTTATGCAAAAATATATTTCATTACTTGGATATTTTGAGTTCTACACCAAGTTTTCAAATCTGGTCCAGAGGACAGTTTTGCACTACAACCTATTTAAATACTTCTTTAAAACTTCTACCAAAATTTTGGGATGTCAACAGGAGTATATTAGTTAACTTTTTGCAAAAAACCTAGTGATGTTCTTTGGAAAAATTGAGTGAACCATCCTCATCTTCATTCTGGTCCAACTGGATGGATTGTACTACAGCTATATTATAACTTGCTCCTTTTGCTATGATTCCTTTTCCTACTTGTAGCCCTCCCTGCTAGAACTTTTAGTCCAAGAGGTTGGACTCATTCGAGCAATTCTAGTACATGCAATCATGCCCTGTTCTTTCTGTCCAGAACTGAAGTTTTGCAAAACTTGCACTAGCAAGTTTCTCCTTTTGGCAAACTAACCTCACCACCCTCTCTTTCATCTAAAGAGACCCCACTCTGGGAGATTTGACTACCCCAAGAAACGCCTAGATGCATGTGGCATTCTGTCGAACACTTTATGGGCATGACCAGATTTGACATGAGTTTTAGTTTGCATAATGATCTTGCTTCCCTGGCCTAACCACCATGTCCAATAGACTCCTAGCTACTCGTAACCTAGGTCTGCTGATTTCCAGTCTCACCCGAGACCTCTAGCACGCCCTGGCATTTCGTTGAGCACGTCCCGTGCGTGCTCTGGGCGCGAGCAGAGCGCGCGTTTTGCACGTGCCGCGCCCGAGCCGCCACGTCGCGCCCCTGGTTTTGCCCACGCCACAGAGCCGCGCCACGCACTCTCCCTCTCACCGCAACACGCCAAGCAGCCCCTGGTGCCCCTGCAGCACCGCCGTCAGAGCCTTGGCGGCACGCCGGCATCCGCAGCGCGCCTCTGCCAGGTCGGTGCCGCCCAAGCCTCTCTAGCTCGCCACCTGCCCCTGGAAAAGCTCAGCCTCATTCTCTCGAGTGTCCTCTAGCTCTCGTCGTTGCCACGACGCCCTGACGCTACAGGGAGGCGGTTCGCCGACGAACTTATCCGGCTGCCGCAAACCGACCTCGTTGCGCTATATAAGGAGGCCCCCGAACCCATTCGAGCACAGAGGCAACCTCAGGCCACCCCTATGGCACCCCCACAGCCTGCAATCATCGGAGGAAGGCCTTCTTCCCCATCTCCGGCAACTGCAGCCGCCGCCACCGCCCCGGCCACTCTCTTCACTAGGAACTCCCTCTCCCCTCGTGAATCCATCCCCCTGCTCGATTTTGATCGGGACTCATTGCGGGAGAAAAACCACTTTGCCCGATGACCACCGTCCGCCGCGAAGCTCACCGTCGGCAGCTCCGTCCACCCCAGAGACCATATCAACCACCAGAGTGACCGTCTTGATCCCCTGAGCACACGGATGGCCTCCGTTTTCCGAACGGTGCCGTCATCCACCGGCAAGCCTCGCCGGAGCTCCGCCTTTGTTTCGGCCGGAGGAGGCGACGCACGCGTGGACTGGTCAGACCTGACCAGTGGGCCAGGTGGGTCCACTATGAGTGACCCAGTGCCGATCCACACAGGCATAAGTGGAAACGTATTTTTAGAATATGCCTTCGACGTGGTCAGTCCGAATCGTTTTTCTTTTTCTTTTTTATTTTCTTTTTAAAATAGATTTTGACCACAGCTTTGACTGCCTATAACTTTTTAATGACAACTCCAAATGAATTGATTCTTTTTCCTACCTCTCTCAAATTTAATCTAGTTTATTTTAAGATTTATTTGAAATTTTTTCAAAACAACTTTTTGTGCTGTTTTGAATTTGTGTGTTAATTCAAATTTATTTAAAATAGGACTTTGGAGAGAGAGAAGCAAACCTTCAAAAGTTTTGGAGTGCACCCTGCCTTTCCACACATTGAAGGCAAGCATTCTGAACCCTGCATAGTATTTTGCATGCATTGTTTGACACGATCATGACACCACCTCAATACGTGGAACTCGTTATTTTATGTGGTGATGTGATCATTTGCATGAATGTTTATTGGAAATTTCCTTGCTGTTGGAAATGGACATGCTTGTGATGATGATCATCCTCGTATGCCTTTCGTGCCTACCGGAAGGAAAATGGGAAAGTCTTCGTCTTGGGTAGACCCGAGCTTGTCCCTAGTTCCTCGTCGAGACGAGTGTGTGCGATATGGCATGAGGGGTATGATGAGTGGTGACTCTGTCTGTTGGATGAAATAAATTCATTATGCTAATCATGCAAGAAATACTTAAAACCTCCTGACTCGACCATAGATCGAGTCTTGTTCCAGCAACCCCCATACTTGTTTCGTACTACCACTCGTCTCTACAACAAGTAGAGTACGGTTCAGCAAGTTGTCAACCTCTTTCTAGCACACACCGTACAGAGAGGCCATGGTGGAAGATACCGGTTGTAGCTGGTAGGCAAGCCACTTGGTCCGGGGGCATGGGTGTTTCCGGTTGAGACCGAGAGGGGAGGCCACCCCTTAGAGCGCGCAATATAAAATTGATCCCATGCTACGCGAGGTTGTAGCCTCCCCACTTAAAGTTTTGCTTGACATGTGTCATGGGTGATTCCAGACACCGGTAAGTTAAGCTGGTGTGTGCAAGTTAGGTGTGTTTTCAACTAAAAGGCCATAGACGGAATTAGTCCCGATGGACTAAGGGAATCCATTACTCGTGGGTAAAGAGTACACCCTCTGCAGAGACTAAACCTATTCGAATAGCTGTGTCCATGGTTAAGGATTACAGTCTGGGATGGGTCAAGTGTCGGTCCTAGTGTCGGTCTTCGGAGGAGAAAACTGCAAAACAGAACATGGATCGCGATTGGTGATTTATGATAATTATGATTATATGGACTAATCCCTTTATAATATTTGAAGTATTGAGTATCCCTGGAACGGTTTTACCTCCAGGATATTCACGGTGATTTATTTTATAAGCCCTTTATGTGGAGTCGCTGAGACGCCCGACTGTGGCATTTATTTTATAAGCCCTTTATGTGGTGTCGCTCAGACGCCCGACTATGGCATTTATTTTATAAGCCCTTTATGTGGTGTCGCTGAGACACCCGACTGTGGCATTTATTTTATAAGCCCTTTATGTGGTGTCGCTGAGAAGCCCGACTATGGCATTTATTTTATAAGCCCTTTATGTGGTGTCGCTGAGACGCCTGACTATGGCATTTATTTTATAAGCCCTTTATGTGGTGTCGCTGAGACGCCCGACTGTGGCATTTATTTTATAAGCCCTTTATGTGGTGTCGCTCAGACGCCCGACTGTGGCATGCTTGTTATTTATTTCATAATTTTATCACTACTATGTCATTGCATATCCATAAATAACTTGCTTGCATGCACCAGAGATTCTAATATTTTTGTGACTGACGTCAAGGTCATAAAACATTTCAGTACAGAATTATCATTGTCATATTATACCCGTGTTCATAATGTTTGCGAGTACATTCAAAGTACTCACTGGCTTGTCCCTGGCTATTGTCTTGGCCAGATTTCTTGCGCGGAGAGGAGCGACCATGATGACAGCCCCGGAACCTAAGCAACGGTGATAGCAGCCTCGCGAAGATAGGAGTTAACCTGGTCAGCTGTTGCTGTGGGAAATGGAGTCCCATAGACACCGATGATTCACAACCCGCTTCCGCCATCAACCACTAGAAACCATTTGTTGTACTCATAGGCCATAATGGTCTTGTACTACATATTTTGTATTTTTGCTTGGAGTTCTGTAACAAGTTGGTGCCTCATTAGCTAACAGTAATCCTGGGGCTGGTGAGCACAAAGGCCATTTTCTAGGAAATTAATACCCGGAAAACCGGTCGCCACAAACTTGGTATCAAAGCTAGGCTGACCATTGGCTAATCCTATCTTAGCTAGGTCGAAAAAAACTAGGTAAGCCAAACCACCAGACCTTAACCAAAACCCAGCCAAGCTTCTCGTGCAAGATAGCCACACAGTGACTCCGACACTTTTGACGGTCGGTGCCAAACCTATCAACCTAGCCTATCGATCACGTGTCAGTGACCGATGCCTATAATGTCTTATTCGCAAGCGTGCGAAGGAAGACTCCGTTCCCTTTTTCTATAAAAGGGGCAGACTAGCCTCAACCCAGCACAACACAGCCTCTACTCCAAACCGAGCCATAATGCCTGGCCCCATCGTGCACAATGAAACCACAACAACCAACCTTGGAGGTTTTGTGACCATACTCGCAAACCTCACCCGTCGTGCCTATGCGTTAGAAGAGCCCCCAGAATATGTTGTGTACCAAGGACCCATGGGTGGTGAAAGCCGTCAATTCTGGGCCACCGTGCACATCTACGGTAGGGGTCTATCGCCAGAATGCCCCTACAGGTTCACCGAAAGGACAACTTCCTTCGAGCCATAAGCCATCCAGCTAGCTGCTCGAGAGGCTATAGTTCAACTCCAGCAGTTGTTGCCCAGAGTTAACTGTCACTCGTTCTACTACTACCCCAGATGTGAAGGGTATGGTAGACCACCCCAAGTTGCCAACGGAGATCACGAGACGGATCCTGCATTATTGCACCTAGTGCGCTATGTAGGTGCACTAGAGGCACTATTTGATCAAATCACCATTGATCTGATCGTAGCTCGTGGAGAGCTGGTTCGTCGAGCCCCAGTGATAGGAGAAGACGAGCCCGACGCCGACAACCCAGTCATGCTGTTCGGACAACCAACCGAGACCATGAGATCATCCCCAGCCATCAACCGAGATGCTTTGATGACCCCAGAAGTGCTTCGTCGCCTTTTGGAAACACACTCCAACGGGATTGTGGCCAACAATCCCCGCAATGGTCATCATCGCTACCCCGACCCTGCAGTTCCTCCACCATCTCCGGCTAATTCCAACGGTGGGACCCGTGGAGAAACCTTGACATCCAGAAGGCACACCCGTTTGGATATAAACGAGGTAGACTAAGTCACCCGAGTAGTGCCGAGTCTCAGTGCATCCTCGCTTCATAATCGTGTGACCTTGTAGATTAACGCAACCCGTTGTTGTGCCTCTGTTTTAGATAGTAACCTCACATAATTATGTCAGCACGCAATTGCATATTTTTCCAGGCACAGCTGCCAAAACCACCCCGACAACTCCCACAGTGATACGTCACTTTAGTAAGGTATGTATCTGTGGCTTTGACCTCGACCCTTGGAGCTGAGCTGGCAAATTTATTACCTTTCACCACGGTAAAATGACCTAGCTCCAGTGCTATAAAAAGGCCACCTCATGACTTTGCCAAGCACCCTCACCTCGTGCACCACCCTCACAACCATTTCTTGCCATGCCGAGCCCTAGTATTTATCGGAGAACCCCCGATGCAACCTCGGGTAGTTTTGTCAAAATATTGTGGGACTTTACCCGTAGTACCATGGGTTCTACCCAGCCACCCCAGTACGAGCTGTTCAAATCGAGGATCACACCTTCCACCTTGAAATATTGGGCAGCAGTATACATCCCTCCCGTAGACTCCAACCAAGACCCAACGGAGGTCTCCTTCGTGGGGAAATCTATGCCGACCCCACATATGGCCATAGAAGTTGCTGCTTATGAAGCACTCGTTCGCCTTCGATTCGCGGTACCCTATGCTAGCGAACGAGGGTATTATTACTTCCCGAGCCGTGCAGCACCCAGAGAAGTAACATCTTTTCCTGGTGGACAATTTGAGAGAGACCCAGTGCTGGCCAACCTGGTCCAGTACGTCATCGCTCAAGAACGTTTGACCCAGCGAGTAATGGGATATCTCCAGAGTCTCGCGGATTTAAATCCTCAGATCGCCAGCGGCAGACCACTGAGGCCCGACCAGGAGAGACACATTCATCGGCGGATCAATCCGCTTTTCCCGATAGAAGAGGAGTGCATCCTAGTTCCAGAGACGTTTTTTCGGGACCCCGTCCAGTTGCTGTTTGCATTATAGACGTCACTGCTATGTTTATTCTTGCAACTTTTACTTATGTGTTGTAACTTATGCGTGGTACCCCGAGTTTGCACAGCGAGTAAATTATTTAGTTTCTATTAATGTGAGTAGTTCTGTTGCGGTTTGACTCTTATATATTACTGTTTCTCTCGCAAAAAATCCTGGAGTGAGATTCCCTTCCCCTGAGTTGCTGCATCGTATATCTTCCCCTGAGCGCCATTAAAGCTCGGTCGACCACAATGCTCCCGTGGGTGAGCATCGACGAGGAGGCTTCGGGAGGGGGAGATGAGTCCAGGGGGACAATGACGATGCGGGGAAGCCACTGGACATGCTCACGCGCATGAAGGCGACGAGAGGGTGAGGGGCCCGAGCAAGAAGCCATTTTGGGCGCGCTCATGGCATGCCAAAACGGTGGTCACCACCAGTACTGGCATGTGTGGGAGGCAAACAACTGGCAAATGTTGTCTAGTGGTAAGTCCGTCGAAGGTGGGTTTCAACTGCGGCGATAGTTTGGTGAAACGGCTATGGTTAAAAGGTTAGTGAGCTCTGAAGTTTACTGCAGTAGACTTTATTAGCTCAATGTGATCAACAGGGGGCTGCTATGTGTCAAGTGTTATGTCTGGGGTGTTTAGGCTAGGAAGGACTACAGTCCTGGAGAGTTTAAGGAGAACTGGACCAAGATTTACTGCAATTGCTTCACAACTGACCAAAATGGTCCAGAAACTATATCATGATGGTGCTCTTACATAGAGTACCAACTTGGGATAAGATTGGGCAAGGCAGTGTCATTTGGTCATATGAAGATTCTGTAAAAAGCTCATGCCAAATGGCTAAGCCAAAACGGCACTTGCTTCACAAACATCTCTGCTGACCAGAAACTTGAAATAATTTTGGTGATCAAATGGATCAATTAAATGATTCCAATTTGGGAGGAGAGATGTTTTATTGGTATAAGAATGATCTGGTAATTTATCAGGATTTTTGAAGCAATATAAAATATACTTGCTTCACAACCTGAAAATATTGCCAGAATCAAAGATTTGCTCCTGTGCTCACATAGATGATTGGATGGGGCTACAAATGGGTGGAGGGGGTTAATATGAGCGCATTAAGGAGTGTGCAAAAGCTCAACTCATTTGGGTACTCCTAGCTAGTACTTCCTTCACAAAGCCTTCTGTGTGACAAAAACTTGAAAACTTCACTGAGGAAGATTAGCTAGGCAAATAAAGTTGAACTTGTGCATGAGGCAATTGTTTGGACATATAAGCATGCCCAAGGAGTTGGGGAGAAATCAAGAAAGGATAGGTGGTACTTGCTTCACAGAAAACCACTGTCGGTGTCAAAACCGGCGGATCTCGGGTAGGGGGTCCCGAACTGTGCGTCTAGGCAGATGGTAACAGGAGATAAGGGACACGATGTTTTACCCAGGTTCGGGCCCTCTTGATGGAGGTAAAACCATACGTCCTGCTTGATTGATATCGATATTGTGGATCTTTACAAGAGTGGATCTACCACGAGATCAAGGAGGCTAAACCCTAGAAGCTAGCCTATGGTATGATTGTAATGGTTGTTGTTGTTTTCTACGGACTAGAGCCATCCGGTTTATATAGACACCAGAGAGGGCTAGGGTTACATAGAGTCGGTTACAATAGTAGGAGATCTACGTATCCGTATCGCCAAGCTTGCCTTCCACGCGAAGGAAAGTCCCATCCGGACACGGGACGAAGTCTTCAATCTTGTATCTTCATGGTCTTGGAGTCCGGTCGATGATGATGATAGTCCGGCCGATGATAGTTCGGCCGATGATGGTAGTCCGGCTATCCGGGCACCCCCTAATCCGGGACTCCCTCAGTAGCCCCCGAACCAGGCTTCAATGACGATA
The DNA here is from genome assembly GCF_002162155.2 of Triticum dicoccoides. NCBI lineage: Eukaryota > Viridiplantae > Streptophyta > Magnoliopsida > Poales > Poaceae > Triticum > Triticum dicoccoides. The sequence goes on from NC_041385.1 coordinate 91,214,735, forward strand.
AGTCCAGCGTGTGTGTAGTCTTCGGTGTTGCAAGGCGGGTTCTCCTTCAAGTTCTACATACCTGCCGAACAGTGTCCGGCTTCCTCATCAATGTTGCGCGTCTTGGCTTCCACGCCCAATAATGGCCTTCCTCCATGCGTCGCGCGAATGTGAAAAGCCAGGGTGTCTTTTATGTTTAACCCCCTAGTTGTGCGAATAATCTGCCTATACGGGAGGCAAGAATCCAAATCCAAATCGCCATCTTCCTCCCGCAAATACTCATCGGAGCGCTTTCGACCAAGAATCCATTCCATCATGGACCGTCAACGCGGCTCCTCTTCTCGCGCTCCGAGCCCTTCGCCAGGAGATTGGAGGAGATGCTCTGTTCCGCACAACGAGCTGGTGAAGCTCCAAGCGGGGGGATATCTCTCTCCGGCCTTTATGGTTCCGGTTCGAGCCAGGCTGGCCACCTACAAAGGTGGGAAGCAAGCGGAGGTTACCCCAAGTCCCAACAAAGGGGAGCGGGTATGCTTCGCCCCCTATCTGATAAGGGGGCTCGGATTTCCTGTACATCCATTCCTCCGCGGGCTCCTGGAGTTCTACGGACTCCAGCTTCATCACCTCACGCCCGCCTCAATCCTGCACATTGCGGGTTACGTAGCTTTTTGCGAGCTATTCCTGGGCGTCGAGCCCCATTTCACGCTGTGGAAGAGGTTGTTCTGCCTTGTACCCCGCTCTCACGAGGGGTCGATATATCAAGTGGGCGGTGCCGAAATATGGCGTATTGCCGGGACCGGATATCCATCCGGAACCCCTAAGAAGGCGTCCGAAGACCGGCCTTCAGGATGGTTTTATATAGAAGACGCTCCGCTGCTGGACCCTGTTCGGATCGGCCTCCCGGAGTTCAGCAATGCTCCTCTGAAGAAACGCCTTAGTTGGCGTCCGCGGAGCCCCCAACTGGAGGAAGACAAGAGCGTCCATTATTTGATGGGCCGAATAAGGTTACTGGCCCATTCCGGGTTGACCATGATTGGAGTCATGGCAACATGCATTATGCGGGGGGTGCAGCCACTACAATACAGGGGCCACCCCATGTGGGATTTCAACGGGGAGGACGATGCCACCCGTCATGGCCGTAAAGGGCCTGATTCGGTCGAAGACCTGGTGACGATCCTGTCCGGCCTGTATAAGGGGGAGAAGGAGGATTTCCTTCGGACGAACCCGTTAAATGGGTTCTCCATGAATAATCCCCGGCCTTGGGTAAGAGAACACTCTGCGTGCCTGACCCATGCTTTTTGAAACTTAAGTTTCTTATATTGTGTTCTTCTTTCGACGCAGGAACTGCACCGGATCGTGGAGGACATGCTAAGTCCAGCTCCGCAACCCGAGGATCCAGAGAGATCTCGGGATCCGGCCTCCGAAGAGGATCCGGACATAAAGGTGGAGCTAATCGACGGGGTGTTCCACCAGCTCAGCATGGACAATGCCTTAGTCGCCATCACGGCCGACTATCCCGGACTATATCCGGCTTCCCAGGTGATTGCGACCGAAGTCCTGACACCGTCATTCCTTCCTTGCTTATTTCTGACCACCATATATGATGGCGCCGTGCAGGAGGCGCCCCTAGGGCGAGAAGCCGAGCCCGCGGTGGCTGACCAACAACGGCCAGTCCGGACCAGTAGGCGGAAGTGGAGCGCGGTGCGGACTGAAACGTCGCCGCAAAGGTGTAGCTCACAATTCATTATTTAGAGCAACGTTCCTAGGAAGCATTTGAGTGCTCATGACTTTTGTAGGGAAAAAAGCGCCCGCCGGACTGCGGGCGTGGAGGTTGCCAATCCAACCTCTACCAGCCAGGCTCCAGCACCTAGTCTAGAGGGGGAGGCGTGCACAAGGCGCGAGCCGGACGTTCCTCCGACGGAGGATGCTGACAGACTGTCCGCCACGAAGTCTGAGGTGGAGAGTGCCATGAATCACAGGCACCGCCGGACAGTATTTCGTGACGCGTGCTTCTCCCCCGAGGCGTTGAATGCCTTTAACGCGGGGGACGCGCACCTTCGTGCTGCTCAAGATGGTTTTACCAGAGCCACGGAGCAGTATGTAAAAGACATACGGGTAAGAGAATTTAATAGTTGTATATGCCAGTAGCCCCCGAGACTTAAAGTAGTTATATTAACTGATTTAAGGATCATATGAAACGTAGGATCTTACCGAGAAGAATACCCAACTGTCTCAGGAGCTGCAGGAGTGCAAGGCCCAACTTGAGGCCGCACTCTCTGGCGCAGGAAGAAACACAGGGACCTCTCCTGGTAACGCATTATTTTAGAAAGATAAGTAGCGTTTGGCCTTTGCGCAAGTCTAAAAAATGACGTTGCAGGTGCTGCCGGACAAGATCCGGACAGGCAAGAACTTCTGCGCCAACTGAAGGCCGGCGAGAGGGTGCTGCATAAGGTGCAGCATGAAAGGAACAAGCTCCAGGATGCCCATGCCTAGCTTGGAGAAGAGCTGAAAGGCGTTCGGGCCGAGCTGTCGGGCTCCGTTAAGGAGAATCAGCGGCTTCGTCGCGGCATCTATAGTAAGTGCTTGAGCGAACTCCTTTGAAAAGAAGAGTTCGGTGAGGAAGTCGATTTGACAGAATATGTTTGCAGGTATGCTCACAGGTCGCCCTGCGGAGGAGATGCCTGTATCAACGGGTGATCAACTTCCCGAATTGTTGCAACTGATCGAACGAGTTCGGCAGGCAATGAGCGGCGTCATCCAGGCTTTATGGCCAGCCTTCTCCTTACCCGAGGGTCTTGGGGAGCTTGAGGAGAAGCTTCAGGGAGTGTGGCAGCGCTTCCATTTATGGAAGATTTCGGCCTGCCGCCAAGGTGCCAGGGAGGCCTGGGCCATGGTAAAGACGCGGTACAAGAAGGCGGATCCCAACCACATGGCCGAAGTCGGACCTGTGGGGCCCGATGGGAAGGAGATCCCTGTGAGTTTAGTATACGGCCAAGTAGAGTTGGCTGCTAAATTTTCTCAACAGGACTGTAAATTAGACAACCTGTTAGACGGGACTGAGGAAGAATACAATCAGTCGATTTGACAATGTATTATAAAATGACATATAAAATGCCTTCTAGCCGGATTGTAGATCGTTTGTCTTTGCCGACCTTTTCGCCTCGACCTCGGGACCCTAGAGTCCGGAGTGTGTCCGAATACCTTCTCGGTTATGAAACAACCGGGGTATGCATGGAGACCAGGCGTAGGGGTCATTAGTGCTTTATCAGACAAGTGCCCAACTATTTATGTTATATTACATGGGTAGTAAGAAACATCTTCCAGGGAGAATACTTCCGTTAAGGGTTCCTTTCCTCTGGGGGTGGCATGCCCTAAAGTGCATGTCCGGACTGCGAAAAAAGCAGAAAAACATCTGGGGGCAGATAAATAAGTGGATAAAAAACCATCTTTTAAGTCACCGACCCAATATTCCCTTAAGAACGCTAGCTTTCGGCTTCACCCAGTCTGAGGTAGACATCCGGCTGACCCGGCAGTAACAATCGTAGAGGTGCTCCCTTTACCTCCTAGCCGAACAATTGGGAACGTAGGGGTAAGCACAGGAGCCAGGCAACCCAGCTTGGCCAAAACTTAAGTCATATCGATGCATATAATGGTGAATAAAAGGTACATGTGGAGGCTTGACACATGTGCTGGGCATGAAGCCCTTATAATTAAGCTTCTGGAAAGAAGCCCCCAGGTATAATGAGTGCGGATAGCACATCAATTGCGCGCGAACGATGCGCAAGTAGGCCTTTTAAGGCTTTGATGAATAGGGTTGAGAAGAAAAAGATAAACAAAAGGCACCTGAAGTAAAAAAAAATTGGACTGGGGGAAAGGGACGAACTCTTAGTCCGGCGCTAGGCATAGAATCTTCGGAGGCGGGCTGCGTTCCATGGGTTCGGCTCGAGTCGGTTATCCGACGTATTTCGTAGACGGTACGCTCCGTCGGTCAAGACTGTATCGATGATGAAGGGGCATTCCCATTTGGGCTTGACCTTGTCCTTTTTCTTGTCCGGCAGGCGTAGAACCAGTTCGCCAACGTTGTAAGTCTTGGCCCGTACTTCTCTGCTTTGGTATCTTCGAGCCTGCTGCTGATAAAATGCGGAACGAGCCTTGGTGATGTCACGTTCTTCCTCCAATGCGTCCAAGTTGTCCTGCCAATCCAACTCGGCTTCTCTTTCTTCGTACATGCGCACTCGAGGTAAGTCATGAATTATGTCGCAGGGCAAAACTGCTTCTGCGCCGTATACCATAAAAAATGGTGTGAATCCGGTAGCACGGTTAGGCGTTGTCCGCAGCCCCCAGAGTACGGAGTCGAGCTCCTCTACCCAGTGCGTGTCAGATTTCGTAAGGGACCGCACTAGTCTGGGTTTGATGCCGCTCATTATTAGACCATTTGCTCGTTCCACTTGACCGTTGGTTTGAGGATGATAGACTGAAGCGTAATCGAGCTTGATGCCCCTATTTTTGCACCATGATTTAACCTCATCGGCCGTGAGGTTCGTGCCATTATCGGTGATGATGCTGTGGGGGACACCATAACGGTGTACTACACCAGATATAAAGTCTATCACTGGTCCGGACTCTGCCGTTTTAACTGGCTTGGCCTCTATCCATTTGGTCAATTTAGCCACCATGACCAATAGGTACCTTTGCTTGTGGGTTCCCCCTTTAAGTGGTCCAACCATGTCAAGCCCCTAGACCGCGAACGGCCAGGTAATGTCTATAGTTTTGAGGGCGGTGGGTGGCATGTGGCTCTGATTAGCAAAGAGCTGACAACCGACGCATCTTCGGACTAAGTCCTGAGCATCTGCCCGGGCCGTCGGCCAATAAAATCCTATACGGAATGCCTTTCCTACAAGGGCCCGGGCTGCGGCGTGGTGTCCGCCTAGTCCGGCGTGAATTTTAGCCAGAAGGTCTCGCCCTTCCTCTTCGGAGATACACCTTTGAAGGACTCCGGTTGTGCTTTTCTTGTAGAGTTCTCCCTCATGGACCTTGTAGGATTTAGATCGCCGGACTACTCAGCGGGCCTCATTATGGTCTTCGGGGAGTTCCTGCCTAAGCAATTAGGCTAGGAACATATCTGTCCATGGGGCGATTACTGCCATTATGTCGTGAGCTGAGGGTGTTGTTTCGTCGGCTGGATCGCCGGTTATGTCAGATTGTTCTGCGGCTGCCTCTGGTTTGTTATTTCCGGACTCCTCTTCCCATAGTACGGATGGCTTGAAACAGCCATTCCAGGAAGATATTTGGAGGGACAGCGTCACGTTTTGCGCCGATGCGTGCCAATACATCGGCCGCTTGGTTATTATCTCTGGCTACGTGGTGGAATTCAAGTCCTTCGAACCGAGCTGACATTTTAAGGACGGCGTTGCAATAGGCTGCCATTTTTGGATCCTTGGCGTCAAAGTCTCCATTTACTTGGGATATTGCAAGGTTTGAGTCCCCGCGCACCTCTAGGCGTTGGATGCCCATGGAGATTGCCATCCGGAGGCCATGTAAGAGGGCCTCGTATTCGGCTGCGTTGTTGGAGTCCATGTACGTTATCTGGAGTACGTATTGGACTCTGTCCCCGGTTGGGGACGTTAGTACGATGCCAGCCCCCAATCCGGCCAACATTTTGGAGCCGTCGAAATGCATAATCCAATTGGAGTATGCGCCGTACTCTTTAGGGAGTTCGGCTTCAGTCCACCCAGCGATAAAGTCAGCCAAAACTTGCGACTTTGTAGCTCGCCGGGGTTTGTAAGTTATGTCGAATGGTAAGAGCTGAATAGCCGATTTTGCAATCCTGCCCGTTGCGTCGCGGTTATTTATAATGTCATTTAGGGGTACTTCGGAGGCCACTGTTATCGAACACTCTTGAAAATAGTGTCGGAGCTTCCGGGATGCCATGAACACCGCATACGCTATCTTTTGATAGTGCGGGTAACGGGACTTGCAGGGGGTTAAAACAGTGGATACGTAGTACACTGGTTTTTGAAGAGGGAATTTATGCCCTTCTGTCTCTCGTTCTATGACGAGCACCGCGCTTACTACTTGATGTGTTGCCGCGATGTATAACAACATAGGTTCGCCCAGGTTGGGCGCAGCCAGGACCAGATTCGTTGCCAATATGGCCTTTATTTCTTCGAGTCTGGCAGTGGCAGCATTCGTCCACTCGAAGTGTTCGGTGTGCCTGAGGAGGCGATAGAGGGGCAATGCCTTTTCTCCTAGGCGGGAGATAAATCGGCTGAGAGCCGCCACACATCCAGTCAATTTCTGGATCTGTTTGAGGTTTTTTGGAATATCCAACTGCGATAGGGCTCGGATCTTGGCCGGATTTGCTTCAATTCCTCTACCGGATACAATGAAGCCCAAGAGCTTTCCGGCTGGTACGCCGAAAACGCATTTTTCCGGATTCAGCTTGATGTCATATGCTCGGAGGTTGTCAAATGTGACCCTCAAGTCGTCTACTAGAGTTTCGACGTGTTTGGTTTTGACGACTACGTCGTCTACGTATGCCTCTACTGTTTTGCCGATCTGGGTAGCCAGACATGTCTGAATCATGCGCTGATATGTTGCGCCGGCGTTTTTAAGTCCGAAGGGCATCATGTTGAAGCAGAATGGTCCATATGGAGTAATGAACACCGTTGCGGCTTGATCCGCTTCTGCCATCATGATTTGATGATAGCCGGAGTATGCGTCCAGGAAGCACGATGAATCGTGCCCTGCAGTGGCATCGATGATTTGGTCGATGCGGGGGAGGGGGAAGGGATCCTTTGGGCAGGCTTTATTTAGGTCTTTGAAATCGACACATAAGCGCCAGGATCTGTCCTTCTTTGGTACCATTACCAGGTTTGCTAGCCAATCCGGATGTTTGATATCTCTGATGAATCCGGCTTCCAATAGTTTGGCTAGTTCTTCTCCCATTGCCTGTCTTTTGGGTTCGGAAAATCGTCGAAGAGCCTGTTTGACTAGCTTGAACCCTTTTAGGATGTTTAGGCTATGCTCTGCCAGCCTGCGAGGGATTCCTGACATATCTGAAGGATGCCAGGCGAAAATGTCCCAATTTTCTCGAAGGAATTCTCGCAGCGCGGCGTCTACATCAGGGTTCAACTGTGCCCCGATGGAGGCCGTCTTTGACGGGTCCGTTGGGTGGACCTGGAATTTTATAATTTCGTCCGCTGGTTTAAAGGAGGTGGACTTGGATCTCTTATCGAGTATCACGTCGTCTCTGTGCATCGTAGCGTGCAGCGCGGCGAGTTCCTTTGCCGCTAGGGCTTCGGATAGTGCCTCCGGGGCTAATGCGGCTGTTTTGTTTTCGGCGCGGAGTGCTATGTCCGGATCACTAATGAGAGTGATTATCCCGCCGGGCCCAGGCATTTTGAGCTTCATGTACCCGTAATGGGGTACGGCTTGGAAAATTGTGAACGCCTCTCGTCCTAATATAGCGTGGTATCCGCTGCTGAGCGGGGCCACTTGGAACGTGATTTATTCGGACCTGTAATTGTCCGGCGAGCCGAACACCACATCGAGTGTGATTTTTCTGGTGCATCGTGCTTCCCGGCTAGGGATTATTCCTCTGAAGGTTGTGCTGCTTCACTCAATGCGGATCCAGTCTATTTATATTTTTTGAAGAGTTTCCTCGTAAATGAGGTTCAATCCGCTGCCGCCATCCATGAGTACCTTGGTAAGTCAAAAGCCGTCCACTATTGGACTGAGGACCAATGCGGCTGGTGCTCGGGCTGTTCGGAATTTAGGTTCGTCGCTGGCGTTGAAGGTGATGGCCGCGTCGCTCCAAGGATTCGTTGTTGCTACTTGGTAGACTTCGGCAAGGCTGTGGATCGTTTGTTTCCACATATTGTTTGATGCGAAAGTCTCGAAGACGGTTGATACCGTACCGGTATTGTTGGTGTGGTTTCGCGGGGCTAGAAGCTCCTCGCCACTTTTGGCCACCTGCCGTAATATCCAACATGCACGAAGGCTATGTGTTGGGGTGGCGCCCTTGGTACCGTGAATTGTACAGGGTTTGCTGAGCCATCCCTCCAGTACGGTTCCGTTCCCTTTAAGGGGCTTCTGTTTTTTGGTTCTTGTACTTGGTGCCTGAGTGTAATGCACCCTTTTGTTGCGGACTGGGGCTATGTTCGGGGGCGGATTATCCCAAAACCTATCTTCGGTTTTCCGGAACCTTTCTATGGCACAGTACTTTCGCACTATGGATGCCAAGTCGGCGAAACGCGTGATTTCACGATGGCTGACGGCGTTCAAGATTCCCCTGTCCGTGCAATTGTTGCAAAAGATCGAGATTGCGTTTTCCTCTCGGCAGTCCTTTATCTGGTCCATGACCAGGAGGAATCTGGCCCAGTAATGATGTACTGTTTTGGCTGGCTCTTGCCGGATTAGAGATAGATCGCATATATCTGGACGGGCGGGCCTAATTGAGTCCGGGACCCTGCCCATCTCGAGGCTCAAGGGCCGAGAAGTTTCCGAATTTGGAAGCTTGGAAAGTGGAATGTTGTCCAACGAGTCCGGTCCGATGCCTGACTTTATGTTCAGTGCTTGATTGGAATCCACTCCTCCGCGGGAATCCGGCATGGAGGGTTTGGTAGCCCGGACAAGACTAGTTTTGAATATGGGAGAAGGATCGTCGCGATGTTCCTCTACCACCATGACGTGGTGGGTAACCTGGGGAGAGTTAATCTCTCTCAGATTGGTTTTAAGCCCGATCCGATTGTAGTCTGTAGCGACTCCCAGGGCGGCGATCCGATCCAAGAGTTCATTTACAGACGAGAGCTCTGCTGGATCTAACTACTCGGCGAATTCCGAGTTGACGTGAAGATTGCTCTCGATGACACGAGAGGTCATCGTTGAAGCGGTGGTCGGACAGGCGGTCATAATAAAACCTCCTAGCCGGATAGTTTGGCCGGCGGCCAAGGCTCCATCGGCGAAGATGCCGTCCTTGAAGACGGGAAGTGGCATCCTTCCTATCGGTGACGACACAGAGGAACTCTCAATGAAAGCACCAATGTCGGTGTCAAAACCGGCGGATCTCGGGTAGGGGGTCCCGAACTGTGCGTCTAGGCGGATGGTAACAGGAGACAAGGGACACGATGTTTTACCCAGGTTCGGGCCCTCTTGATGGAGGTAGAACCCTACGTCCTGCTTGATTGATATTGATATTGTGGATGTTTACAAGAGTGGATCTACCACGAGATCAAGGAGGCTAAACCCTAGAAGCTAGCCTATGGTATGATTGTAATGGTTGTTGTTGTTTTCTACGGACTAGAGCCATCCGGTTTATATAGACACCGGAGAGGGCTAGGGTTACGTAGAGTCGGTTACAATAGTAGGAGATCTACGTATCTGTATCGCCAAGCTTGCCTTCCACGCCAAGGAAAGTCCGATCCGGACACAGGACAAAGTCTTCAATCTTGTATCTTCATAGTCTTGGAGTCCGGTCGATGATGATGATAGTCCGGCCGATGATAGTTCGGCCGATGATGGTAGTCCGGCTATCCGGACACCCCCTAATCCGGGACTCCCTCAACCACACTGGACAGAAATGAAGAATAATTATTGGGGAATTTTTTTGAACTCGACAAGGAAATGGTTGGTCATATTTGAGCTATATATGACCAAAAGGAATTATGAGAATTATTTTGGAATTTTTGGATGGACAGAAATATAGGTTGCTTCACAACCTAGGGCAGATAGGGTTATTCCTTTAATGAAAAAGGAATTTTCCATAGAAAAAGATTTTAGGGTTTGGTCAAGGAGTGAAGAGACATGATCTATGGCAAGGTTTTAAGAATGATGAGCCACTTGGGAGGAGGAAATGAGGATGATTTCCCAGGTGGCAAGGCCACTGAACCACTCCAAAAAGAAAAACAGAGCAAAAACCAAATAAATCAGAACAAAAAGAAAAGGGCCAAAATCCAGGCTGTTACAAACCTTCCCCCCTTAAATAAGTATCGTCCTCAAGATTTGGTTGCTCAGGGAACAAGTATGACTTGAGGACACCGTTTCCAACTCGGGTATCCTTTTTCCTTTATTTATTGTTCCCACAAGAATTTCAGATGATCAACTTACCTTGCTCTGGGGTGGTTTGTTTCTCCTTTCCCAAATTCTAACGTTTTTTTGCTCACATACAAAATCCTTTTGCTGACGCAAATTTTTCTCATATCTGCAGTGATATCTAATGGATCTGAGTATAGATTTTCCTTTGTTCATGAAAACCTTTTTTACTTCTATCATGTGGTTGCTTCAAATAAACGCAGGCCTTCTGGTTTCAATAAATGCTGAGAATTATCATGGCCATCTCCTGATGGAATCTGACTACTCATAGGTGGCACTGATTTATCTTGATTTATGCCTTTGGCTCGAGCATGAGATATGTACCAGAGATTTGACTGCCTTATGTCGTGAGCAATATATCGGTGTATGGAGTTATGGCCGTGCCAAACCTCAATTATTTCCATCTTCAGACTGGCCCGACAGGGGGCTGACGGACAACTGCTTTTCCTGACAGACTGACCATGTACTTGATTCCGTCGGTGAGTATACTGAGTCTGAGCTGATTATTCGGCTTTTGATTTTTCTCATTTTGTTGGTATACCCATCTGTGGTAATAGGCTGTGATATACTTTAACACTGCCGCTGAAGTCAGAGTGCTGAGGTTGCAAAGGAATCTAGGATCTGAAAGAACAGACTTGGATATTCCACACTAACCATGTCAAGAGGGTCAGCGGGATATGAAAAATCCTTGTAAATAGAGTAGGCCGCTGAGAGTATGCCTTTGTGGATCCATATGGAATTATGGCTTTTAACTGACTTGGGTATCCGGACCCTGATGGTCGTGCAGAAATCATCTTGCTTTGCTGTGAGTCTCATCCTTTTTATGGTCATGATTTCCTTTGTTAGGATACCTTACTGAAATAACTTGGTCACACATGTCCTTGATTCTTCGTATGACCATGGATGCGATTAGTGCAATATTTTTGACATTAGTCCTTGTGCTTGTTTTCTGACCTGGGTCCGCACACATATGACATATACCCGAGGTTGGTAGCTTGTAGGGAGCTCATTGCTGAGGCCAATCATACAAGAAAGTGACAAGGTTTTATAATATTTCCTTGTCAGTTGAGGGAATAATGACCTTGATGACCATTGTCAAGACTGTGGATTCTATGATATCATCTCCAGATCTTGTCGATCCTTGCAATTCAGGAGATGTATTTCTGCTTATCTTTATTTTCCTTTGCCTTACTGGGGAGGTTGTTGAATCTTTACTTTCCTTAGGTGTATCCGCTGGATCTTTGCCGCATCTCGTATGAGTTACTGATATGACTGGGGATACATGCTCACCATATATAAGAAGGATATGCCACCGATCACTCGATCCTTGTGGTAGGCATATGTTTTGACTGAATTTTACCTCTGACAAAATTATTGCAAGTCTGGTTCTTGAGTAGTACTGCCACACATCGGCAACTCATCATATAATCTCTAAGGATGGTGCAATATTGTGGTACTGATGCAGACTAAATGGCTTACGAGAGAAGCCATCCGAGTAACTTGCTGAGGAAGACTTGTTAACTTCTGCTTAAATATTTTGTCTGTGTATCATGCAGAAGAAGGCTCTATAGCTTACACACGAAGCTTGGTCTGATTATTGTGCTAGAGAAGCCTGAGTTTCGTACATGAGAAGCTTCTCCTCGGGTTTGCTTGTTGAGAAAAAAAATTCAATTCCATCTGTCAGAAGCCTTTACCAAGGTGTCTTGATGTGAAAGACTGGGTATCATGGACTGGAAATTTTTCACATATCATAACGAGGAAAAGTTGAGGAGCCTTGCATCATGAATTCTTCCGATAGCGTGTGGAAGAATACTGGGTTTCTTATATTCAAAACTTGATACTGATATGCAGACTGACATCCATACACATGCCCATAATATTCTGAGGCTGATTATTTGCATGAGAAAAATGGTTTGACTATCTTCCTTGAGCATTTCTTATTCTGATTTTATTTCGGATGATAACATATTTCAAGCATCATGCATTCCTGAGCCAAAATTTTGTATATGATCCATACCTCTGTCTGAAAATATACCGTCGATCTTGTACCTGACTGGTCTTTCTGCCGACTGGATCATTACTGTTGTGAGGATTTTGAACTGATGTAGACTCGATGCTGATAATCAATCCAATACACCATTGGTATTATGAGCAGATGATAATGCCATAATGCAGTTGACTGGGTAGACCAAAATATTTAGCTGAGCTTCTTCCAAATATTTCAAATCCTTATTGCTTCTTTGAGTCCGGTGTCATTTGATGAGCAACTGTTTATAGGGGAAAAATAATGTAACACCTGGGCCCAAAAAGAAAGAAGCAAAAGAAAACTCAACTAAACAAAAGCACACAACAGCGATCAATTCACACACAATCAATGTCACATATTACTGCTAGTCACACAATATGCATGCGTACTTAAGCACACAAATCTCGCGGGATCTCCGGTTCTACGATCTAGCATGTTGTGACGATGTGCATGAGGACGAATAAATGTGTGGAAGAGTTGGTGTGAACAGCGCTACACTAAGTGCTATCTTAGCCAGATAGCAACCTGGACTAGCTCGGAGGCGAGGACGTACTCGGTAATCATGTAGTGGGACACGAAGGTCGCAACCACATTATTATCAAGCGGACGGAAAAAGATCCGTACTCGTCCAAGAAATAGGATAGCGGGGAAAACTAAGGCTGCTGACATTGACCTTTCTTGATAACTAAGATCATTAAGGGTTGCCAACACGACAAAATCAAAAGGATGATCCGGGATAGAAACATGTCCATCACCGAAACGATAGACGGGACTGAAAGAAAGACATCGGTGCGATACCTGAGCACCATTTTTGCAAACAGTGTCGGGATCACTTGGCATCACTCTGCTGGGACAGAAATGACACCAAACACCTAAAGAAAAAGGAACTTGAGAAATGCAAAGGTTGAGATGTAGTGGATCCGAACCGATGCCAACTACACTCACCAGATAAATCGTTAGTAATAAATAATAATTCTATATGCATGCTATGCAACAAACAAATGCAACAATCAAATGCAATCATCAAACCAGACTCTATACTACCGATTTCTACCGGTTTCTACTGCTCGCGCTGACTAGGGTGTCCTATAGCCAGACCTGCTCTAATACCAAGCCTGTGGCACCCCGGCTCAGAGAAACCGGAATGCCCCGTATTCTAGCCCAGAGATCGAGGAGAAGTCTCTGGAATACGACCCTGCTTGACATAGAACAAATCAGCTCTTATCACAAGAATAAATACAATAGTCTGATGTTACAAAGGTTCACATCAGCACGACGACAGTACGCCTGCGATACTACACTTGCTCTATGCTAGCAGTGGAACAACTCGTAGCAGCGGAAATCTTCTAGCAGCGGAACAACGACGAAGGTGGTGAACTCCACTCCACATGGACTCTGGCTGGGACACGATCTAGCTCGCACGAAGGAAACCACGACAAGCTATCAAGCAATCACGACATCACCAGCAATCTGGCATGACACGCCAGGTCAGTACATTGAATGTACTTGCAAGCTCACAACAACCAAAAACATCAAGGCAAGACATCAACATAGCATTAAGTAGTTTAACTAAATTAACAGCTACCATGATATAACAGCAACTCCTAAGCATAATATGAAACTACTACAATGTTGATAAATCACCATCTCTGATCTCCATAACCATATCTCTCTTGGCTAACTGGACAAGCAATATACCATCTCGATCACCTCGTGATCAAAACCAAACTGTAATCGTGATCCTTACGGCGATCACAACCCGACCAATGAATGGCCCGTGATCCTTATGGCGATCACAACCCGACCAATGAATGGCCCGTGATCCTTACGGCAATCACAACCCAACCAATAAATGGCCCGTGATCCTTACGGCGATCACAACCCGACCAATACTTGGCCAATCTGTACTGCTCCAAATATCCACATAGCCATCACCTATAAGTCATTCCTTCATGTGAGTGTTGATCGAACGGTGTACCCTAGTACAAACCCATGCCCATGACCAAGGACGTGACTATCGATATATTAAACACACACTCTGCAGAGGTAGCGCACTGTACCCACACCACAGAACCCATGGCCTCTCACTCCCATTCGGGTGGACCAACAGCGTTCCGACAAAACCGATCTACTGCCATGAACCTCTCCCGGCCACTCCGACTCACTCCCCACTGGGCTAAGTCATGGGTGGCCCTGTGTCTACCTTAAGACACATCGACCACCGTCGTGGCCCGTCCCACACGGGGACACGGATCCAAAAACTCAAACAACGGGCACACAAGGCTTATTTTTGCCTACCTGATCAGGGTAGCGCGCGCCCATAACCTTCCCTCATGAGAGGCACCGGCGAGAGGCACGGCACTAGACCGCATTAGGGCCGTCCCATACCGGCAAATGTGGTTGCACTGGAAAAGTTCGATTCAGCGGCACCTGACCAATTTACTGACGGAATTTATCCCCAAAAATATAACCATGATGACTGATACTCCGATGTCAACCATCAAACTATAATCCAAGTCATAGCAATACCCAACAAATAATCCAAGCATAGTATCATCATCTCAAAATACTCCGAGGATAGCATAACACCACTATCATGATGAATCCAAAACAATAATCCTACTACTCCAATAACAAGAATACAGCTATCCAGCTAAGATCCACATGTAACCATCATCTCCGAAAATAATACTCCAAGCAACAGAACATCAACTAGCATCATGAAAATAATCATACTAACCACTAATAATCCAAAGGTAGCATGATATCCAAAGTAATACTCCAAAACATACTAACATACATCATCATGAAACAATCATAATATCAGCCACTAATACTCCAATGGCAACATGATACTCATTAACTACACACTCCTAGTAATCCAAACAATAGCATGGCAACAACAAGATCAAAATAATACTCCGAGAAAATGCCATGCACAAGTCACATGTAGCTAAAGCAATATTATAAACAAGTTCAAATAAGTGAAACCATGTCACTGCATTACAGTGATGCAAATGGAGGGTGTGGCTTGCCTGGGGTGGAAGAAATCACCGGAAGAAAGTGCAAGAAGCTCGCAGAAAGAATTGCCGAAAATTGTTCTCTCTCGGAGGGGGCTGATTAAGGGCACAGTCTTGACTAAACGAAGAAGTGAGCGTTGGAATCACCTCATTTGGAGTTACGGTTAAAAAGTTGTGGATGATTGAAGTTCAGGGACTTTTCTGTAAAAATAACATCACAACCAAGTCCCTGAGTGGATAAGGCAGAAACAGGTTTTCAGAAATACGCATTCGGTCATTGAAAACATACTCACCAAAAATACGCTTCTACTTGCCATGTCAGCATGGATGGGACCGGCCGGCTGGGTCGCTGGCGTGCGGGTCCCACGAGCCGTGGGGCCTGGCACTTATCCAGATGGGCAGGCTGGGTCAACGCCCACCCGCCGACAGGTGGGGCCGCGGGGCCCACGCTCTGGGTCAACACCCTCCTGCCGCTCCTCCTTCTTCTTTCCCCGACGCCACCCGCAGGGCAGAGGAGAGGCCGTCGGTGCCGGCGCTCGCTCCGGCCACCCGGGCCACCTCCGGCGGAGCTTGGACCGCTGGAGTGCTCAAGACAGCAAGGCACACCCAAACCACCACCACTCGAACGTCAGGGAGACTCAGGCAGGGCAGGACCATGGCCGCGACGAACGGGGCTCTCCGGGCTCCGGGGAACTCGTGGCCAGAGGCCACCGGAGAAGGAGTAGGGCACTGGGGTGGATCTAGGGTAGGTGAGGAGGCCTCTGGTGGTGCTAGAACGGAGGGAGAGAGCTCGACTCGCTCGGATTTTGGCTGGAGGGGGCGGCGGCCGTGGCGGACGGAGGACGAGCAGTGGGGCTCCGGTGCTCGGGGAAGAGGTTTGGGCGGGGTAGTGGAATGTGGAGAGGCTGGTGGTGAGCTCGGAAGGCTCGGGGAGGGCAATTTATAGGCGGGGCAAGGGAGATGGGCTCGGGTGCCGCCGTGCGCATTCGGCCGACACTCTGGTGAGGCCAGCAAGCACGGGAGGGCACGGGGAACACGACGACGGGGATGCGGACGAGCCACAGAGCTCACGTGCAGAAGAGGTCGAGGGGAGGGGCAGAGGAAGAAGCCAAGCGCCATTAAAGCTCGGTGAACCACAGTGCTCCCGTGGGCGAGCGTCGACGAGGAGGCTTCGAGAGGGGGAGATGAGTCCAGGGGGACGGCGACGATGCGGGGAAGCCACTGGACATGCTCACCCGCGCGAAGACGATGAGAGGGGGAGGGGCCCGAGCAAGAAGCCATTCTGGGCACACTCATGACATGCCAAAACGGTGGTCACCACCAGTACTGGCATGTGTGGGAGGCAAACAACTGGCAAATGTTGTCTAGTGCTAAGTCCGTCGAAGGTGGGTTTCAACTGCGGCGGTAGTTTGGTGAAAACAGCTATCGTTAAAAGGTTAGTGAGCTCTAAAGTTTACTGCAGTAAACTTTATCAGCTCAATGTGATCAACATGGTGCTGCTATGTGTCAAGTGTTATGTCTGGGGTGTCTAGGCAAGGAAGGACTACAGTCCTGGAGAGTTTGAGGAGAAATGGACCAAGATTTACTACAGTTGCTTCACAACTGACCAAAATGGTCCAGAAACTAGATCATGATGGTGCTATCACATAGAGTACCAACTTGGGCTAAGATTGGGTAAGGCAGGGTCATTTGGTCATATGAAGATGTTGTAAAAAGCTCATGCCAAATGGCCAGGCCAAAATGGCACTTGCTTCACAAACATCTCTGGTGACCAGAAACTTGAAATAATTTTGGTGATCAAATGGATCAATTAAATGATTCGAAATTGGGTGGAGAGATGTTTTATGGATATAAGAATGATTTGGTAATTTATCAGGATTTTTGAAGCAATATAAAATATACTTGCTTCACAACCTGAAAATATTGCCAGAATCAAAGATTTGCTCCTGTTCTCACATAGATGATTGGATGGGGCTACAAATGGGTGGAGGGGGTTAATATGAGCACATTAAGAAGTGTGCAAAAGCTAAACTCATTTGGGTACTCCTAGCTAGTACTTCCTTCACAAAGCCTTCTGTTTGACAAAAACATTGAAAATTCACTGAGTAAGATTAGCTAGGAAAATAAAGTTGAACTTGTGCATGAGGCAATTATTTGGACATATAAGCATGCCCAAGGAGTTGGGGAGAAAGCAAGAAAGGATAGGTGGTACTTTCTTCACATAAAACCACACTGGACAGAAATGAAGAATAATTATTGGGGAATTATTTTTGAATTGGACAAGGAAATGTTTGGTCATATTTGAGCTATATATGACCCAAAGGAATTATGAGAATTATTTTGGAATTTTTGGATGGACAGAAATATAGGTTGCTTCACAACCTAGGGCAGATAGGGTTATTCCTTTAATGAAAAAGGAATTTTCCCTAGAAAAAGATTTTAGGGTTTGGTCAAGGAGTGAAGAGACATGATCTATGGCAACATTTTGAGAATGATGAGCCACTTGGGAGGAGGAAATGAGGATGATTTCCCAGGTGGCAAGGCCACTGAACCACTCCAAAAAGAAAAACAGAGCAAAAACCAAATAAATCAGAAGAAAAAGAAAAGGGCCAAAATCCAGGCTATTGCAATACCTAAGAAACTTGGAGATCCAGGAATAGCAACTATACCATGCTCCATTAAAAGAAACTATGTTAAAACTGCTTTATGTGATTTGGGAGCCGATGTTAGTGTTATGCCTTTCTCTTTATATCGTATACTTGAACTGAATAAGTTGACACCTACTAAAATCTCTTTTCAAATGACTAATAAATCAATTGCCATACCCATTGGTATTTGTGAGGATGTGCCTGTTGTGGTTGCAAACGTTACTATCTTAAGGAACTTTGTTATTCTTGATATTCTCGAGGATGATAGTATGTCGATCATCCTTGGTAGACCCTTTTTGAATACTATAGGGGCTGTTATTGATTGCAATAAATGCAATGCCACTGTTCATGTTAATGGTAATGAGCATACGATTCACTTTTCAAAGAAACAACCTCAAGTTCATAGTATCAATTCTGTTGGAAAAATTTCAACTATTACTATTGGATGTTTTGAATTCCCTCTTCCTACTGTTAAAAATAAATATGACATTCTTATCGTTGGGGACATGCATATCCCCGTTGAGGTAACCTAGTGTTATTCGAAAATTCTCCGGGTTCATGTTATTCGCAAGAAGTTTGTTAATAAGACTTGATCAACCTTGTTAATGGATTCCTTTTGATGAGCATGAGATGGATGAATTTAGAAAGCACAACTTTCTGTACCTACCTTTTAGTTTCTGTTATTTAGATTAAATAAAGCAAAAATAGTATTATTTTTTTGTTTTCTGAATTATCCGTGCAATAAAAAATGTCGTAAAATAAAAGTTCTCCAAATGCCCTGAAAATTTAGTATGATTTTTTATAGAATATTTTAGAATTTTTGGCACTGAGAATGCACCAGGGGCTGCACTAGTGGACAAGAAGAGTGGAGGGCATGCCCTACCCCCCTAGGCGTGCCCCCTGCCTTGTGAGTCCCCCTCACTTATTCCAGCACCCATCCACTTCGTCTCCCTCCAGAAAAAATCATCCCATTGCTCAAACCCATGTTCTTGCTCATCTTGCCGCCATTTTCGATCTCCTTGTGCAAAGCTCTATTTGCAAAACTGTTTTGGGGGATTATTCTTTGGTATCTGACTCCTCCAATGGTCCAATCAGTTTTTGTTCTAGTTCTTTATTTATTGCAAATTTTTGTAGGTGCGGTGAGCTTGTTCTTGAGCTTGCATGTCAAATTTATTTGGTCCAAAGTAGTTTTGAGGCATGATTTAGCCTCTAGGCACTTGTAGGAGTAGTTGTTATCAATCTTGTTGAGTTTGGTTCACTTTTATTTTGAGTCACTAAAAATTTCAGAATTTTTCAGAGGGAGAAAATGATGAGGAGATTTTTGAGAGGCTCGTCGAGTCAGGGTTCGAAGGAAAATGAAAATAAGGAGAAGAAGAAGCCCAAGTACAACCTTCCTCGCACCATGGAGGTTCACTTGTGTGAATGGCCAAGTGATGCATTCTTGGAGGCGGCTGAAATTTATGAGGATTTTTATTATTTGGATGGGAATGCATGTATCACCGACTTCCTCCATGATAAGTGTGAACAATACCTCCTACTAACTAATACCTTCGTGCAAAATGTTCACTTTCCTGCTAGGAAATCACCACCCACGGTAGAATTTTATTTATATGATGTGCATAAGGAGATGAGGCTTTATGACTTTTTGTGAGGTTTGCAAACTACCTTATGAGGGCAACATGAATGAGCCACATCCTAGAGATGTGGAATGTTTTATCGATGAAGTTACCATAAGCGAAGGAAGAGGAGTGTCAGGAGCGAGAGTGGCTAGTTTACATTTTCCTGTTTTACGCTATTACTCATTATTTGCTGGGAGATGTTTAATTGGTCGTGGATAGAGTGGAGGCCTTAGTGCCCCTGACCTCGCTATTTTGCGCCATGCTTTACTTCATGATAGAATTTTTAGTTTGGGCGCTTTGGTTGCTTGAAGGTTGAGTTTAAACCGTTTGAAGGGTACTATATTTGGAGGTATCTATGCTTCCCATATTTCTAGACACTTCGAGATACCCATTAGGCACGATGAGAAAGAGGAGATGCTGCTGCCCACTAGATACTTAGATTATAATAGTACGTTAGCCCATGATTTTATTAGTAATGATAAGGACAAGGACTCATCTATAACCCGGTATTTAGCGAGAAGACTTGTCAGATTATTACCTTTCCTGCACCTTCTTTGTTCGATATTCATTCAGGCAGGTACCTCATCATTCCTGCGAACATTTAGGCATACTAGGAGCGGTCGCTATCCCCAGTTCCTGAGCCAGAGCCATCACCTGATCCATATCAGGAGTCTATTTATCAGTGGGACCCGCAGGAGCTCGCTAACCAGTGGAATCCCCAGGATCCTCCTCAGTACACCGGAGAGGGCTACTTTGATCCATGGGCTTAGACCAACTTAGGCCAAAATCCTAAGCTTGGGGGAGTACGTATTTCTCACCGACATTACATTCATGTTCACACATTCATTGTAGTTGTCGGTGATCATACTTTTTCATTGTATTGTCCTTGATAGTTTATTTTCTTTTTCCCACTTTCTTCTTGTGTGTTTGAAAAACTTTGAGAAAAACCAAAAAAAATAGTTGTAGCTTCTGTTTAGTTTCCGTTCCATGTTTATGTAGTAGTACTATTAAATAAAACCAAAAAGATTTCTTGTTCTTCTTTTGCTTGTTGGGAGCTTTCCTGTGTAAATAGTTTTTCTTGTTCTTGTTTTACTTTTTTTCAAAAAAACAAAAACTCCAAAAACATTTCAGTGTGTTTCTTTGAAATTCTTTTCTTTTCTTTGGGTTGAGAGGAGAAGACCACGATGGAAATGATGAATGGATCTCATATGCATTATTGTTGATCTAATAAAGGGCCCATATTACCTTGTCTTCTCCTTGAAATAAATGTTTGCAGATTCCAGTTTAGTCCAATGCACGTGCACTGTTATTATTATCCACTCTGTTCGGTCGTGAAAGTGAAAGGCAATAATGACGATATATGATGAAGTGATTGAGATGAGGAAAAGCTGATATGAACACGACATATTTTGTTTTTGTAAATATGATTAGTTCATCCTTCTTGATTCAGCCCATTATGAATGAAACATGTTTGCAATGACAATTAGAGATTATAGTTACTCATGCCATGCTTAATTAGCTAGGAGTTTATAATGATTTACCTTGCGTGCCAACATGCTTTTAAAATGGTTGTGATGTAGTATGATAAGATGGTATCCTCCTTTGCATGATTTGAGTAGCTTGACTTTGGCACATGTTCACGCATGTAGTAGAAACAAAATCAACATAGCATCCTCAATGTTGGTTAATCTCAATGCATGTTTATGACTTTTGTCGCTCTCTAGTTGGTTGCTCCTCAATCCCTGCTAGCCTTCGCTTGTACTAAGCGGGAATACTGCTTATGCATGCACTTCCATAAACCCAAAGTTGTTGCATATGAGTCCACCACACCTACCTATATGCGGTATTTACCTGTTGTTCCAAGTAAATTTGCATGTGCCAAACGCTAATCTATTTTGTATGCCCGAATCACTCATGTAGCAACTGGGGCCTGTCAGTATCTTCCATGCTAGGTGGGTTATTCTCACGATGAGTGGACTCCGCTCATCATTCACGAGAAAATGGCTGGTAATCGGGATGCCTAGTTCCATGCTCAAATCAAATCAAAATTTAACATCAAACAAAACTCCCCCAGGATTGTTGTAGTTAGACGGCACCTGTTGTTTCGGACCAACCGTGGAATGTGCTTGTTGGTGGTGGGGGAGTAAAAACTTTACCATTCTGTTTGGGAACCCCTATAGTGTATCTAGTATGGAAGATACCGAGATCTCTTGGTTGTTATGTTGACAACGAATGCATACCGCTCAAAATATTATTTATCTCAGTTTCAAAAAGCTCGAGCTCTGGCACCCGTGCAAATCCCTCCTTCCCTATGCGAAGGGCCTATCTATTTAATTTTATTGCTAAGTCATCATCCTCTTATAAAAAGCACCAGTTAGAGAGCACCACTGTCATTTGTATGCATTATTATTAATTGATATTGAGTATGACTGTGACTGGATCTCTTTTACCATGAATTACAATGTCTAGTCAGTCCTTGATCTTCAGGGGTGCTTTGCATTTATGTTTTGCGGACTCAGAAAGGGCTAGCGAGATGCCATTTTATTATATCATAACATGATTGTTTTTAAAAAGTGTTGTTATCCGATATTTATTATCATTGCTCGCTAGTTGGTTATGCCATTGATATGAGTAAATGTGAGACCTAAATGTTATTGTAAATATGGTTAGTTCATAATCTTTGCTGAATACCTGAATGCTGGCTATACATATTTGCAACAACAAGATCAAACAGAGTTTGTAAAAGTTTTCCTTTATCACTTTCAGTTTATCAACTGAATTGCTTGAGGACAAGCAATGGTTTAAGCTTGGGGGAGTTGATACGTCTCCATCGTATCTACTTTTCCAAAATCTTTTGCCCTTGTTTTCGACTCTAATTTGCATGATTTGAATGGAACTAACCCAGACTGACGTTGTTTTCAGCAGAATTGCCTTGGTGTTATTTTTGTGCAAAGATAAAAGTTCTTGGAATGATCTGAAAATCCATGGAGAATATTTTTGGAATAAATAAAAAATATTGGCGAAACAATCAACCGGAGGAGACCCACCGGCTGTCCACAAGGGTGGAGATCGCCCCCCTAGGGTGCGCCCCCCTGCCTTGTGGGTCCCCTGGACCTCCACCGACCTCAACTCCAACTCCATATATTCATCTTCAGGGAGAAAAAAAATCAGAGAGAAGTATTTATCGCGTTTTACAATACGGAGCCGCCGCCACCTCGTGTTCTTCATCGGGAGGGCAGATCTGGAGTTCATTCAGGGCTCCGGAGAGGGGAAATCGTTGCCATCATCATCATCAACCATCCTCCATCACCAATTTCATGATGCTCACCGCCATGCCATTGTAGACTTGCTGGACGGTGATGGGTTGGATGAGATTTATCATGTAATCGAGTTAGTTTTGTTAGGGTTTGATCCCTAGTATCCACTATGTTCTGAGATTGATGTTGCTATGACTTTGCTATGCTTAATGCTTGTCACTAGGGACCGAGTGGCATGATTTCAGATCTGAACCTATTATGTTTCATGAATATATGTGAGTCCTTGATCCTACCTTGCAAGTTGTAGACACCTATTACGAGTTATGATCCGCATACCCGAAGGTGACAAAAATTGGGAGTCTTTCCGGTGATTACCGTAGTTTGCGGAGTTCATGTATTCAGTAAGTGCTAATGCTTTTGTCTGGTTCTCTATTAAAATGAGGCCTTAATATCCCTTAGTTTCCGTGAGGACCCCGCTACCACAGGAGGGTAGGACAAAAGATGTCATGAAGTTCTTTTCCATAAGCACGTATGACTATATTCGAAATACATGCCTACATTATATTGATGAATTGGACCTAGTTCTGTGTCACCCTAGGTTATAACTGTTGCATGATGGATGGCATCCGACATAATTATCCATCATTGATCCATTGCCTACGAGATTTTCACATATTGTTCTTTGCTACATTACTTTGTCGTTGCCACTGTTACAATTGCTACAAAACTGCTAATGTTACTTTTATCATTGTTGCTGTTACTTCCATACTACTTTGCTACTAAATATTTTGCTGTAGATATTAAGTCTTTCAGGTGTGGTTGAATTGACAACTCAACTGCTAATACGTGAGAATATTCTTTGGCTCCTCTTGTGTCGAATCAATAAATTTGGGTTGAATACTCTACCCTCAAAAACGGTTGCGATCCCCTATACTTGTGGGTTATCATGCCACCGCCCAATCCAAGGATCAGAGTTTCCCCTAAAGCAACATGACGTGCAAAGAGAGCCATGACGATGCCTTCAAGAAGGGAACAAGCTTCGCCACCGCCAGTCTGTCCGAAGATAGAGAAGGTTTTCACCCCGGCCACCAGCCACCGATGCCACACCCCGGCTACCACGCTGCCCACACGGCCGTTGCACCCGGGCAGCACCAAGCCACGGGCTCTGCACGTGAGCACCACAAGCTGAGCACCAGGGCCACTACCCGATATCCAAGACCTTGACACCACATCACCCGAGATCCACCGCTACCTCAACAAAAGACACGAGCGGAAAGGACCCGCCTTTCGCACCCCTGGGCTGCAACCAGTGTCGAGACCCAATAGGCCGACCAAAACTGGCCTCCATCTCACTGTGCTGCGGCACCAGGCACAAGACAAGCTTGGTGCTGCGGGGACGAAACGAGCATGGTCCCGCTGCCAGGCACTAGACGAGTTTGGTCCTGCTGCTGGGCGCGAGACAAGGTCAGTCATGCTACCGGGCGCAAGGTCAGCTCGATCCTACTGCCGGGTGCGAGACGAGTGATGGACCACAACTAGAGGAGGGCCAACCGACAAAGAAGATAGCTGACGGATGACCGAGGAGAAGGATCGAAGGTCAACACATACCGCTCACCGACGGGCCAACACCGGAGATGTCCAGCCACCACCGTGAATGACCCGGACCACCACCATGAGAGACCACCATGCCATGGCAGCCCACATCCACGCTGGGACCCCTAGGGGGACCCTGCTCTGCCCTACTGACTCGCAGCGCTGAATGAGTCCAGGCTAGCCGCTAACGCCGCCGGCCAGCATTATGGCACACCCTCGCTCCAGCCACCTCCAGCACCCAGGGACCGTTGGAGATGACCGGACCGTGCCGCCCACGAGAACAACCGGCCGAAGGAGCAGCCCACCAGATCTAGATTGGACCACCATAGCCCCGATGCCGCCCGTCCTGCGCAGGCACACTCCATCGACCCTAGCAGCCCACCACGCGCCACCACCGTCGATGGGAAAGTTGTCGTCGTAGCACCCTTGCTTCCCTGTCCAACGTCGCGTAAACACCTGAGGCGGCTGCCCCGCACCAACCGGCGATGCACGAAGGGAGAAGAAGGCCAGCCAGCACCGGCCAGGCTTTGCCCAACGGCGGGGGGAGGAGATCAAGGAGGGAGGGGCTTGGCGGCAGCCGGAGTAGGGTTTCGCCCCTTCCCCGCTCGGCAGAATGGACGGGCGATGTCAAAGGCTAGGCTCTCTTGCTTCTCTATGACAGTGCTCAAATCTAGAAAAATGGGAAAATCACAAGCTAAATGAAAACAATCATAAAAAAGTTCCGTTGCTTCTCCCGACGATCGTCCTCCTTCCTTCATGGTGTCGATCACCACCATATTATCCATTTTCTGCACTAAGTAAGTTTAACTCAGTTATAAGAAAACTTTCTTTTCTTCTTGGTCTCAGGTCAAATAATTTTTGCAAACCTTTTTGAACTCACTACATGCGCTGGAGCTTGCCCCCATCGCTGATATCAAAGGAAAAATGGTATCTTTCATGGAATTGTCACGACAGATGTCCTAGTGTGAGGACTTAGTCGTGGAGCCATCACAACTAGGTTAGCTTAAAGGGGTTAAACGGGACAAAGGACACAAGAGTTTATACTGCTTCGGCCCCTTGCGGTGAAGGTAAAGGCCTAAGCCAGTTTGAGGTGGTATTGCTTATGTCTCGATTACGAGGGAGCGAATACGCTTGACCTAGCTTTCGATCTCTTGTTTCTTGCCCTGAACCGCCGCCGGGTCGCCCCTTTATATACACAGGTTGATGCCTAGCAGCTCACAAAGTCCCGTCCGGCTCATAGACAACGTGTCCGGCTCGGTGACTAACTATAATTTCCTTACAATATAAGTCATACACATATGGCGGCTTACCCCTATGGGCCTTAAGTCGCCCTTGGGCCTTGGGCCCTTGCTTCATGAACCGCCATCTTCAATATCCTCATGGGCTTCATATTGATCAACCGCCATAGGTATAACCCGGCCCCTCCTAGGCGGGTCATACCTACTAGTCATATCCCCAACATTAGGCCCCAAAATGATTTTAAACTTGTTCATGTCAATCTTCAACACTTAGAAAAAAAATCCTTCCTTCTTCATTTGTGCGAGATCTCATAACCCGCCATGATGTCATCTCCTGCGATTGTGGTAACCTGCCTTGACATCATCTGCCATTTAATTTTACACAATATCAAACATATCTTAACGGATCCTTATCTTTAATGACCATCCCGAAAATCAAGGCGCCCGAGCGGCTGGATAATCATTCTTTGGCCTCCTTGTTTTTCGTGCCCACTTGTTACCCTTCTCCTTATAAATAGGGTCAAACCACCCTTCAGTCACTTTCCCCTTGCCTTCTCATCTTCTTCTTCCTCTCGCAACCCGTGCCGCATCGAGCTTCGCCGCCGCCGTCCTCCGACCGTCACCAACTCAGGCCGCTACATCAACCTGACTGGTCCAGAAAATGCCGGCACTCGATCACAGTCCATCTGCATCTGTAAGTATTCATCTCCCTATGTTTCAGATCTACATTAGGGTTAGCCCTATTCTTCGGTGTTCTTCGCTGTTCTTTGCTTTCTTCTTCAACCCCGGTAGCTTCTGATCTAAACATAGTACAGAACTCGTGCGGTAGCAGTTTAGCATTTGTTTTTAATATCAACATACTTTTTCCTTCATAGAAGATCCCATCAGAGCACACAAACTCTTCTGCTGCCGCTTTAGGTTTAGAATTTACTGCATTTTCTAAACTGCCATAGATCCAAAATTATAGCTTCAATCTGTGAAATATGTTTGTCCATCACTTAGCGAAATTTTTTCTTGTTGTCATGGCGGCTTACATCACTAGTCATCCTTCTTGATAGATCCCACTGTGTATTGTCATGGCGGCTTACATCACTAGTCATAGCCAGTCATATGTCATTAGGCCCCTTTTAAGCCGCCACTCTGAATATGTACTGTAGGGTTTACCTCCGGCTTAATGAATCAACTTAAACCAACAAAATTGTTCTTTCGTTTAGGCTTCTTTCTTCACAATGCTACCGAAGACAACCACTTCATGTAATTTGGTTCCCTCCATTGTCTCTGAGGACACGCTTAAGGACTTTGTGAAAACCGGCTATTTACTAGAGAAAACTGCCATGCATTATTGTGCCCCCAATCCAAAAGAAGAAAAACCTCAGCCAAAGGATGATGAGAACATTGTTTTTACTAACCATATGAATCGGGGATTCTCACCGCCCGGTTCTAAATTTTTCCGAGATGTTTTGAACTTTCTTGAGCTTCATCCTCAAGACATCGGACCCAATTCCGTGTCAATCATGTGCAACTTTCAAGTTTTCTGCGAGGTGTACCTTCAAGAAGAGGCCAGTGTTGAATTGTTTAGGGAATGCTTTTTTTTGAACGGCCAAAACAAGATTTCGAACGGACCCAACTTGGAAGTTGGCGAGATCTCAATTCAACGAAGAAGAGATGCTATCTTCCCCTATGCTCACTTGCCGAGTCATCCCAAAGATTGGAACCAGACATGGTTTTATTGCCAAGATACCTCTCCGGCTGACGAGAACCCACTGCCAGGCTATCGTGCCCAGTGTCTTGACTCAAAACATCATCTTCCTGATAAGCTTACCGCTGCTGAATATAAAAAAATCGCCCCCACCATTGCAAAGTCAAGGCTCTGCTAGGAAATGGTTTAACTGGCATTGACTTGGTTCGATGCTGGGTTGCATGGCGGATCATACCCTTGAGTCTCCGATCCGTATTAATGTGTACTTACACGGGTGGTAAAAAGGATCCACTGCACCACACCTCCGCGCGTTTAACTGATGACGCCATCAATGAAATCACAAAGTCTCTTCTGAATGAAGATTCGGCAGAATGCAGCAAAGTGGGTCTAAACCCTTTCTACACACTTAACCCGCCACCAGATGTGAGTCTTTAAATTACTTACTTTTCCCTCCGTCCTCAAATATTCTATTAACTCAACTTTGATGACTTTCACAGGCTAACTCTGATTTTTGGAAGAAGAAATACGACCATGAAGCTGCCAAAAAGACCAAGGCTGCCAGGAAAGCCGCGAAGAGAACTGCCAAGAGGAATAAGAAGAAATCTAGTACTTCCGAGCTGTTTGAACTAAACGACAACTCTGAGTCAGAGGTAGCTCTTGATTCTCTTGGCTCCTTTTTCAACTATGTTATTGACATTGACTATCATCAGGATGACACGGGGGCCAACCAAGCAATCGAGGAAGAGGTAACTATCATTTCCTCCGACTCCGAGCCTTTGCCAAGACACAAAACTCGAAGAGTAACCCAGAAAGTAAGCTTTTCACACCCCTTAGCTCATCTGGATCCTCACTTTCTTTTGAAGCAGAGAGCCGGCGACAGACTCGGACCAGCGGAGGTGAATAATTATCTTCCGGCTTACCGAACACTCCAAGGAAACATCGAAACGAGTTCATCCCAAATTTAAACTCTTTTTATCCTTTGGAGGGTCTTATTCACCAGCCACTTGATTCTTTCGATTCAAATTATCAGGAGACTTCTTGCTCCTCCTCCGGCGACTCATCACAGTCCCAGCTGTCGGCTTTCAATACTGCTCCTGGGTAATAACAAATACTTATTATTTGCTTCTTATGCTCCTTCATATTTACACTGACCCCTTATGGCCTATGTAGTGGAAAGCCCAAGCCTAGTAAGAAGGCAAGGGTGACTAAGCCGGCTGAAGACCCCAAAGTTGCTGAACTGGAGCAATAGATTCCAGCGTCTGACACCTCCATCCCACAACCAGAAGAACATGTTCTTGTTGTTCCACTAGAAATTCTTGACCAGTCCCTCGACCAGGCAAACAATGATAGTTTGAATACTGAATCATCAAGCCCAGTTAAACCGGCTGAGACACATGATGACGATGTGATGATTACCAGCACCGGCTTTAGAGAGCCAGGAAGGCCTACTGTCTTGGCCAAGCACTCTGCCAAAGAAGAACATATTGAGAGGCGAAAAGTGAGATTTGACGTTGCCAGCTACTCTCAACTGAGCATTGGTGAAGTATACTCTGGTTATCTTAATCAAGTGCACACTAGCTGCAATCTTGAAGTTGACATGGTGAAGCAGATGAATAAAAAATTTGAGGTATGAACTCCTTATTTAATGAGTTATGCATATCCTGCCAGCCCCCAAGTCTATTGTATATGATAGAATTGAATATGCTATATACTTGATAGAATCCTTCAAAATCCGGCTTACGCCATCTGAGTTAAAGCAGATATGTAATGATTAACACTGCATCCATAGCCCCCAAGGTCCAGTTTAATCAGCACGAATGAGCCGGTCCTTTACATCATTGTTTATAAATCAAAGCTTACTTGTGTAGCCCCCATGAGCCGGCTGTGATCGTTTGCGGCACAAACGGGTCATTATAAAGTAGTAAAAGACAAGCAATATGCATTAGCCCCCAAGTGCCAAGTACTTTTGCTTGCAAAGTGCTTGGGACTTATTCACGTAAGCCGTTGTATGAATAAGTTTTTTTCGGTAGGCATTAGCCCCCCAAGTGCCAAGTGTTGTTGCTTGCAAAAGTCTTGGGACTTCATATCTGTAATCTAAACATGATTTTGAACCAGTGTATGTACAGGCCACCACTACTCAACTTCAAACACAATTGATTCACGTGAAGACTTGGCTGGAGCAGCAAGAATCTGAGACCCGGAAGGCCGACTCAAATTCCAATTTAGCGTGTCTGAAACGGAGAAACTGAAGACCAGCTTTGAAGTTGAAAGAAATGCCCGGGCTAAAGAAAAAACCGCCTTGATACAGCGGGCTGAAAAGGCTGAGGCGGCTCTTCAAGAGGTGACTGCTGAGCTTACCGGTTTAAAACACCATGTATCTCAGATGGTTTCTGCTATCTTTGGTGAGTCGCCTTACTAGTATCATATGTGAATCTCTTCCTTGATGGTATAAACCGCCTCTAACCCATCCATAATTATTATTCAGGTCCCAGGAGCACCAATCTTAGTCAAGAGATGCTGGTGAAGCTGAAGGCTGTTTATACACTTATTGAACAACTATATACTGGAATTCAACGCGCACTAGCCACAATTTCTCCGGCTAGTCAAGCACCAACTCTCTTGAGCGATGTCTTGAAGAATCTTTTTATTCTGCCGAAGAGGAACAATGAGATGAAGCGATCATCTGTAAGAGCCGATGCTGTGACAGCTCTAAGCTGGGCCAAGGCATGGCTACCAGAGCTAGACCCGACCTATATAGCTACCGGGTATCCAAGCTTGAAGGAAGATGGCACTCCTTTTGAGAAGAAAGACTTTTCTGCCTGCGTGAAGGATATACGTCCCCTGGCCAGCCTGATTGCAAATGAAACGGATCTTTCAAGATACCAACCGGCTTATGACATGGAGAATCAGAGGCTGCCCACGCCGGCTTATAAAGTGATGGATCTAATTGCCCCAATCCGTAAGCACACTTTCGCTCCTGAAGTTGACCCGTCCGAGCTTATAGATGATGAAGCTGAATTCCAAGCCTTGTGTGGCATTGATTGATCATCACCAAACTTCCAGGCAGCAGAGGAGGACGATGAACCAGAGAAGGATGATCCAGAAGCTTCAAGACGCCAGGGCCAAGAAGATTGATCCGCTGTGCAGTTCATATGTTTGATCTTCTGAAAACACTTAATCATTTTGGCTCCTTGATGCATGTAATAGGCTAGTAAAAACTTTGCTCTGTCGTGCCATCGTGCACGTTTGTGTTTTGCCCAACACTATTTGATCCACCACTTGGAATATATAATTATATTCTTATGATGACGTTGATTTATGCAGATGAGATTTAGTCTTATCCTGCACACAAGTAGATCACAAGAGCCCTGGCGGTTTACCGCTGGGTGGGTCATAATATCCCATATATAACCACTGATGTTTAAAACAATTTATAGACAGGGATGGTTTAATCATAACCATAACAAAAATATCATACCTGTGATATTGAATCGTACTACCGGCTTATGATACCCGTGTAGTAAGGGTGATAACACGAAACTTAGAAGCCAATACTTCCAAGTATTTAATATCATCATATACTGGCGACTTGTCGTCCAAAGCTTGGTCGGGTTAACAAAAACCATAGGTATGCTTCAAATATGAGCTGTGAGAATTGAGGCTACATGTCCTGAATCACTTGAAACCATATGTCAAGATGAACCCAAAAAATGTTTAAAAAACCAAGCAGAACGAAAAAAATGAGGCTTTCGGGAGGTTTTGGTGAATACACCTGGTGTTCCAAACCAGCTCACAAGGGTAGTAATGTTGTGTTCTCTTTGGTGAATACACCTATGTTTGAACAAGATGCCCCCAAGTGCTTGTGGCCTTGGGCCGATCAAGAGGGATATTCACAGCTATGCTTCGAATACGAGCAGGAAGCCCCCAAGTGACCATAAGTTTTGGCATTGCACCAATCAAGAGGGATATTCACAGCTATGCTTCAAATACGAGCAGGAAGCCCCCAAGTGACCATAAGTTTTGGCATTGCACCAATCAAGAGGGATATTCACAGCTATGCTTTGAATACGAGCAGGAAGCCCCCAAGTGACCATAAGTTTTGGCATTGCGCCGATCAAGAGGGATATTCACAGTTATGCTTCGAATACGAGCAGGAAGCCCCCAAATGATCATTGAAATTAGGGAAAATTTTGTTTTTGCCACTCTAGATTTTGCCAATTTTTCTTATGCCACTCTAGATTCTGACATTTCACTTCTGCCACTCTTAGCTTTTGACAATTATCACAATTGCTATTCTATGTCAAAAGCAAAATAATTTTATTTGATTTTTGCCACTCTTAGATTTTGACATATCATAATTGCCACTCTGAAAATTTTGCTTCTGCCACAGGAATGACAATTGTGATAATTGTCAAAATCTAAGAGTGGCAAAAGTGAAATGTCAAAATCTAGAGTGGCATAAGAAAAATTGGCAAAATCTAGAGTGGCAAAAACAAAATTTTCCCTTGAAATTATGATGAAAAAGACTCATTATTCTTGGAAATGAAATGACACAGGCCCTGCTTTATCAGGGATGCCAGCTTTATTATGAACATCATAATATATACATTGTCAAAATATGTACATCATAAGAGCCGGTGGCTCAAGTGTAGTAAGGCCGAATATGAGAAATATTCCATGGCCGGCGGATCTCCTCCTCCGACTAACGTGAGTCCTTGTGGTCTCGAATATCGATAAGGTAGTATGACCCATTGTTTAAATTCTTGCTGACCACAAAGGGTCCTTCCCAAGTGTGACACTCTAAAATTTTTATTTGGTTTTTATCAAAATTTTGTGGTTTTTGAGGAAAGGCCTTGTTTTAAAATTTTTCTTTTTCAGAAAAACCTTCCACTTAAAAACTTCCTTTGCCTTGGCAAGGATTTTATTTTTTCAAACTTTGGTGGTTGATCTTTTGAAAACTTCTTCTCGGTTGGTTCCCTCTCAAAATTTATTTTTGGGAGTTTAAATTATTTTTTCTTTTAAAATAAAACTCTATGAAAATTTGGGATTTCCATATCTTGGAACCATCCTTGACTTAGCATTCTTGCCCATGTGATAAAACCTCTCCAAAACCTCCCCTACACCTTGTGATCAACCCAAGTTCTCTGTCCCAACTAATCCAAACAAGTTTTGGATTTTATTCTAATTATTTTCCCTCTCAAATCAATTCTGAAAATTATTTGGAGCCTTAGTGATTTTCAAAGCAAGTACTCTTTTTCATTTGAGTTTTGACCTCACACCAACTCCCCTGGATAGTCCTTTGTACCCACAACTCAGAACCATCTTGATCCACTCCTTCTCTTTTCAAATTTTTCAAAATTCAGTCTCTGCAAGTTTGGACCAGATTTGCCAAATTTGATGAAATTCATATCTACACTCCCCCAAAAATTCCACCAAAAATCAGGCAACCTATTTGAGCAATGAGAAGCCACTCCACCAAGTATCAGCTCATGGAAAAATCCCTACATGCCTGGAGCATTCTGTCGAACACCTGAGCTACACTGTTCCTTTGCAAATTCAGTAAGTTCAGTCTTCAGTGTCGTCTTCGTCCGTCAGTTTCAGTCACGCGGCCACAGTGCCCTTGGCACGTTCCTCGCAGCCTCTTCCTCTTGTCCGAAGCTTCACACGCGTGCGCGGAGCCTTCCTGGCGTCGGTAGCGCGCTGGCCCGCCCTCGCCGGCGTCTTCTGCAGCGTCGGGACCTCCCGTGGCGGCCGACAGGAGACACACCATGGCAGAACGCCGTTCAGCGCCGCCCAAAGCCCCCTGGCTCTCCGCGTGGCCTCATGCACGCCAGCGCACGCCCGTGGCGCAGCCACCGTGGCCGGCAAGCACGGGACAAGCTCTCCGCCACCGACGGGCCCGCGCCATCCCCGTTCCGTCGAGCTCGCCCTTAACACCCAAACCCCGGCCAGTTTAGCACCAAAACGGACCCATTGAACCTCCGTGATGACGCTCGACCCCCTAACCACCCCGACCGAGCACTGCGCCACCGTAATCACTCGCCGGTGATCCCCGTTCACGGCAACCGCCTCGGACCGCCTATATAAAGGGGCCCCGAGCTCACTCTCGTGCACGCAGCATCACCACTCCTCACCAACACCCCGCCAGGCCACTAGGGGGACCTCGAGGAGGTCTCCTCCCCCAGCTCCGGCCGCCTCGCCCCGCCTCGGCCTCCAGCTCGATTCACTCTGGTGAGGCCATCTCCGGTGCCCAAACCTCGTCCGTAGCCCTCTTCCACACCTAGCACCCTAACCCCCTCGTCAATTTGAACCTTGCAGCCCTCTCCGGCGAGCTCCATCCTCGTCCGAACCACCGTCCGCCGAAGTAGGGGCCGCCGTCGACACAGTGCTCGCCGGCGACCACCACCACCACCAACCGACGCGGAATGGCACCCTGAGCATGGAGGTACTCCCCGATCTCCCTGCCTCGCCGTGGATCACCGCCAGCGACCACCGCGGCTCTCGGGCGCCGACGAGCTTCGTCCGCCCCGTTTGAATGTTTAAACCTGACAAGTGGGACCCCACCGTCAGCCTCTCTGCTCTCTCTTTTGAATCGTTTTCTGGAAGCGCCTTCGGGCAGAATGCGTTTTCTCTTTGGGCTGGCGTAGTTTCTGCTGAAGCGTTTTCTGTTTTTATAAACTAACCCCTGGAAAACTTCTGTTTCATTACAGATGAGTCCCTCGACAAAAACCTTTATAACTTTTAAACAGAAAAGTATTTTTGATTGATTCTTCTTCTGTTCTCTTTAAAATTTTGTCTAGTTTTTTATAAGATTTATTTGGAAAATATTTGGTATACTTTCTGTGCACTCCTTGGTATTTACGATAGCGCATATATTTTCTTTATACCGTAGATACCGAAGGAGGGGACGGAGCCGCGAACTTCACCGAGCTAGGCTCCGACTACTCCGAACCAGGCAAGCATGTTTGAACTTTTGATATGGCGAGTGTCTTGGCATGTTTTGCATTTAGTTAGTGTCATGGCATGTTGATAAGCATATCGATGAATGTCATTCTATGCGATAATGAGGTAAGTGAGTTCGATGATCCATAAGTGGATGGATGTGAGTATGAATGGCCATGTGTTGGCATGAGGATGGGTGAGATGGCAGTGTTGTAGCATGCCAGTCTCATGCCGGACTATGTGACTTCAGTGTCAAACCGTATCGGTCCAGTTCCTTTCATTTCCTTCCCTGTACTACCACATGTTTTCCGCAAGGAATATGGTTTAGTAAGTTGCAAACCGCTTTTTTGGTACACACCAAATGGAGAGGCCGTGATGATGGTTCCATGGCCATGGATTAAAGCCAGTCATCCGGTCAGGGGGCATGGGTGTTTCCAGTTGGGACCGAGAGGGGGGCACCCCTTAGAGCGCGCATATATAAATTTGATCCCATGCTATTCGAGATTGTGATCTCCCCGTCTCAAAAGTTTTTCTTGGACGATGTCTAGGGTGATTCCTAGCATCAAGAGGTATGATGGGTGTGTACTGGTTAGCTGTGTTTTCTTCCGAAATACCGTAAACGGAACTAGTCCTTTGTGACTACGGAAATCCGTTGGCTGTGGGAATAATTTTGTACAAACTCTGCAGAGTCATATATCCCTCCATTTCATCTATTCCATGTCCAAATTCGTATTATCTTGTCCTAACAATGACAGTGTTGATGACAGAGACACCGGTGTTTCGCATGAGTGCTAATTCCGGAAATGATATTCCTGTGGATGGACTAACCCATTTATTCTTATGAATTAAAAGTTTATTATGATTATTATTTATCTGTCCATAAAAGCCCTTTCTGTGATGTCACCCCGACGTCCGACTGTGGCATTTCTTTTCAAGCCCTTTCTGTGATGTCGCCCCGACGTCCGACTGTGGCATTTCTTTTCAAGCCCTTTCTGTGATGTCGCCCCGACGTCCGACTGTGGCATTTCTTTTCAAGCCCTTTCTGTGACGTTGCCCCGACGTCCGACTGAGGTATTTCTTTTAAAGACCTTTATGTGGTGTCGCTAAGACGCCCGACTGTGGCATCTTTTTCCTTATATTTATTTGTTCACCTTTCGAGGCGTCGCTTCAGACACCCGATCGGAAATTATTTATGTTCTGTTGGGATTTCAGGCGGACTACCGCCGTTTCCCTTTTTCTTACCTTGTTGTGATAATTTGAATGTACATTGGTGAATTTATTCATGACGCATCCATGCATGCATTTGTTATATCTTACGTCCGAACTGTCTTGCGAGTACTTTCAAAGTACTCACTGGCTTGTTGATTTGGCCAGATGCTGACGAAGGCGATTTCATGGATGAAGAGTTCGATAGCGAGTCCGACACTTAGAGGAGTCCCAGTCAGTCTCGTGCGACCCTGGATTTGGTCACTGTTTTATATCCGCTTCTGCTACCAAATAAATTCATCGAGCCTCACCTCGACGCTCGATGAGATGATAGACTTAGAGTCTTGTATTTCTCTCCCCGCTGTGTTTTTCCACCACCGCCCTATCCTCGAGTCAGTAGTATGTCTCCACGCCACTGTGTCATGTCCACCATTATTTATAATTATTGGCGTGCTTGTAATAATTTGGTTGAGCAACCGTAGTTCAACCCTGTAATATATTTTATGCTACTGGCTTATTGTATCAAGAAATTGTCTACCAGTGAGGAGAATTTCTCTTATACTGGACTCAAAAGATTGGTTTCTCAATAAATATTTTTATTGGAAAACCGGTCGTGACAAGCTTGGTACCAGAGCCAGGCTGACTGTAGGAAGCCACTAGGTGCAATCGCTAATTAGTTATTAGCATGATAGAGCTAATTTATATTTTTGCAATTGTAGTCATTTTCTGTCAGTCAGCATAAATTTATGATCTGACCATGCAGAATTTTTGCCCACTTTTGTAGATGGCCGACAATAGCTGCGAGTCTCAGACCTTCGCCAACGTGCCCAATGGGTTCATCAAGCTTCTTTCTTTCATCGTTCGGGTCGCGATGGGGCCATCCGTACGCCCAGTCTTCACACTCTGCCAGCACCGAGTCAACGACAGTCTGACCATGCACCAGGCCGCGGTACAGTTCAAGGGAGGGCGTGGTGAGTTACGCCGCTTCCGGTTCGTGGGAAGAGCCATGCCTACGGAGAGGCATGCTATGCAGATGGCAGCCCGCGAGGCGATAGCTCGTCTCAGGGATGTCCTTCCCGTGATGAAGACTCGTCGTTACCGTTATCTTCCGTGCCATGTGCCATACACCTGTCACTACACATACTCCTGCCCCAGAGGAGAACGAGACGAGGCTTTTGAGATGCTCATTGAGTATCTCCGGGCCCTGGAGGTAGCCTTCGACAACCTGGTGGACGACTTCGTAGCTACCCGCATGGACTCAGTCCATGGCTGTGCCTCCAACAGGAGGGAGCTCCTACCAATCGCACCGCCACTGACTTTTGTCTCGTCATCAGCATCTTTTACGCCTGCTCGTCGCCTGCCTTCTACCAAAGAATTCAACCAAGTCATTTCGCCCACTCCAGCGCGCACTGCACCAACCTTCGTGCCCACTCCTGTACGTGTTGCTCCGCCCCTGGCAACTGCTCCGTCCGCTCTGCGCAACACTACACGTATGGAGCCCATTAGCGAGTTGGAAGTCGAGTCCCCAACCTCGCTACGCCTCGCCCTCGGCAGGGCAAAGGAGGTCGTCAACATCTCCGCCTGAGTACGCTTAGCTGCCGTGTATTGTACCGCTTTGTAAGATATGTACATAGGTTGTGAGAAGTAGCCTGTTTGCGCATCATGTAGGATCTGGAGAAGTGCACTAGCCTAAATAACATGTCAGGATTATGTACGCATATCCTGAGTGATGTATTGTATAATTACCGCCCGCGTGTAAGATATGTAATGAGCAGTCCTTCTCCGTGCGCAAGTCGATTTGTTTTTCTTAAGTAAGCCGAGTTATTTAATTCTATCTGCCAGCTTTACGCATTTATGGTTTTGTTTTGCGACTCTTTCCGCTTTTCTTATGAGTTTTACAAAAAAATATGTCCCCAGAGTGAAAAATGTCTCGTCCTTGGACACGCTCCATGCCAACTCCACCAGAGGAAAATTATGATACACAACCCAACAACGAGTTCACCCAAGGACAGTCAAGCCAACAGGGCAGTGAATCGGCACTTTCACAAATGTGCCGCCTTTATGAGCAGAGTCAGCAACAACATCGGGAGATGATGAACCAAGTCATCAACATGGGAAATCACCATGGACAGTATCAACAGCATTCCAAGTTATCCGAACTACAGAAGACACGTCCTCAAACATTTTCTCACACTGACAAGCCTCTTGAAGCCGAGGACTGGCTTCGAGATATGGAGAGGAAATTAATTATTGCAAAATGTTCAGATCTCGAGAAAGTACTATATGCTCCACACTATCTCACAGGAGCAGCCGCATCGTGGTGGGAGAATTTTCTGCACATGCATCCCAACGAAAATGACATAACCTGGGAGGATTTCAAGGAAGGTTTCCGTGGTGCACATATTCCTAAGAGTATTATGAAAATCAAGAAGAGAGAATTCGATGACCTCAAACAAAGGAACATGACAGTGTCAGATTACAACAGTCAATTTACCCTATTATCCCGCTACGCCAATGAGGAACGTATGACTGAAATCAAGAAGATGGAGAAATTCCTTGACGGTCTGGCGCCCGCGCTTAAATGCCAACTGGTCGTGCACACTTTTCCCGATTTTAAAACACTGGTGGACAAAGCCATTACTCTAGAAAATGAGAGACGCAGTCTGGAAGATATCCGCAAGCGAAAAAGGGACCAGACTAATCACGCTCGCAATCACAGAAGCAAGACAGATTTTCAAAAAGGTGGGACACACAAATTCTCATCCAATGCCTCACGCCCAATCAAGAATTTTCATGCAAGGGACAAGGAATTCACCTATCGCCCCGGCGTTACTTGTTACGCTTGTGGAGAAGAAGGGCACTATGCCAAACAGTGCCCCAAGCCAAGAAGTTCAACCCCAAAGCCGAACAACGGCGGCAATAATTCAGCACCCAAGAGAAACAATTTCAATCCCAACAATAACCACAGGAAGGGTCATCTGAACCACGTAACCAAAGAGGAGGCACAAAATGCTCCGGATATCGTACTCGGTACGTTTCCTGTCAACACAATACCTGCAATGGTTTTGTTTGATTCTGGAGCTTCTCACTCTTTCATTTCGAAAAGTTTTGCTTTGCAAAATAATTTTTCGATACTTCCTTTGGAGAAATCCATGATCATCAAGTCCCCTGGGATTCAGCAAGTTTCTCAGAATTACTGTCAGAATGTGGTCATTGAGTTCGAAGGATTGGAGTTTCACGCAAATCTTATTGTATTGGAAAACAAAGGACTGGATCTCATCCTAGGGATGGATTGGCTAACCACCAATAAAGGTTTCATCGACTGTTTCAACAGGACCGTGATTCTCACACACCACCAAGGGAAGACGATAAGAGTATCAGCCCAGGAAGGAAAAAGACCCCGGCAACCGAGATTAAATAAGGTGGACGTTTCTGAGCTGAACAAGGTTCCAGTAGTGTGTGAATTTCCAGATGTATTCCCTGAAGAGCTGCCAGGCATGCCACCAGACCGAGAAATAGAATTCCGCATTGAGCTAGCGCCAGGAACCGCTCCCATATACAAGAAACCATACAGAATGGCACCATCCGAGTTGGTCGAGTTGAAGAAGCAAATAAAGGAATTACTGGAAAAAGGATACATTCGAGCCAGCTCCTCACCTTGGGGGTCACCAATTTTATTTGCCAAAAAGAAGGACGGAACGCTGAGATTGTGTATTGACTATCGAGCACTTAACATGGTCACAGTCAAAAACAAATACCCGATGCCAAGGATAAATGATTTATTTGATCAGCTCGCTCAGGCCAAGGTATTCTCAAAAATTGACTTAAGGTCAGGATACCATCAATTGAAGGTACGAACGGAAGATATCCCCAAAACGGCCTTCACCTCCAGATATGGACTGTACGAGCTCACAGTGATGCCATTTGGATTAACGAACGCCCCAGCATATTTTGTTCACCTCATGAACAAAGTATTTATGAAGTTTATGGACAAGTTCGTAATGGTATTCATCGACGATATTCTGGTATACTCCAAGACACCAGAAGAGCACGCAGAACATCTCAGGATTGTGCTAGGAGAGCTAAGAAAACACCAATTGTATGCCAAGTTCAGCAAGTGCGAATTTTGGCTAAGACAAGTAGGTTTTCTAGGCCACGTGCTGACTCAAGACGGTATCGCAGTGGACCCAGAGAAAGTTAAGGCCGTACTTGACTAGAAATCACCAGCCAGCGTAACGGACATACGGAGTTTCTTGGGAATGGTAGGATATTACCGCAGATTTATTGAAGGATTTTCCACCATAGCCAAGCCTATGACACAGTTGCTCAAGAAAGATAAGAAGTTTGAGTGGACAGAAGCCTGCGAGAAAAGTTTCCAAGAGCTAAAGCGGAAATTAACAACAGCACCGTTATTAATTGTACCCGACATACACAAGAATTTTGAAGTATATTGTGACGCGTCCAGAAAGGGTCTCGGATGCGTGTTGATGCAAGAAGGCAAGGTTGTCGCCTACGCTTCAAGGCAACTTCGCAAGCATGAGGAAAATTATCCCACTCATGACTTAGAAATGGCAGCAGTTATTCATGCACTCAAGGAATGGAGGCATTTCTTACTTGGGAATCGATGTGAAATATATACGGACCCCAAAAGTCTCAAATATATTTTCACGCAGCCAGAACTAAATTTACGGCAACGACGCTGTTTGGAATTGGTAAAGGATTATGATGTTGGGATCCATTACCATCCAGGGAAAGCAAATGTAGTGGCCGATGCCCTGAGTCGGAACCCCAGCTCCGACGGGAACTATCTGCACAGCTTGAGGGACGAATTCCATCAAGAATTTGCCAAGCTCAACTTGATAATGGTAGCAGAAGGCACCATATCAAACTTGGTAATACAACCCAACCTTGTGAAGAAAATTAAAGAAGCTCAGCCCGGTCACCCCAGCATAGAAGGAATTAAAAGAAAGTTGAGTATGGGCAAAGCCTCGGAATTCGTCATAGACAATGAAGGAATATTATGGTATGGAGAAAGGCTATGTGTGCCAAACATAGAAGACCTTAAACAGCAAGTTTTAGCTGAAGCACACACCACTCCATATTCGATCCACCCTGGAGGAACCAAAATGTATAAGGATATTCAGGAAAGATTTTGGTGGCACGGTATGAAGAGGGACATAGCCGCCTTCATTGCATGTTGCGACTCATGTCAACGCATAAAAGCTGAACATCAGAGACCAGCCGGACTACTGCAACCAAACAAAATACCTGAGTGGAAATGGGACGAAATAGGGATGGATTTTATTGTCGGACTACCTCGGTCACGACACGGGAATGATGCCATATGGGTCATCACTAACAGGTTGACCAAAGTGGCACACTTTATTCCAGTGAAGACAACCTACACCACTCAGAGGCTTGCCAGAATTTATCTTTCCCGCATAGTTTGTCTGCACGGTGTCCCGAAGACTATAATATCCGACAGAGGCACTCAGTTCGTCTCAAGATTTTGGGAGCATTTACAACAGGCTCTGGG
Organism: Triticum dicoccoides; assembly: GCF_002162155.2. Classification (NCBI taxonomy): domain Eukaryota; kingdom Viridiplantae; phylum Streptophyta; class Magnoliopsida; order Poales; family Poaceae; genus Triticum; species Triticum dicoccoides. The sequence goes on from NC_041385.1 coordinate 91,255,587, forward strand.
AACCCAACTACCCTTCAGTACCGCATACCACCCACAGACTGATGGACAAACAGAACGCGTAAACCAGATTTTAGAAGACATGCTGAGGGCATGTGTCCTCACCTACGGAACCAGTTGGGAAGAAAGCCCGCCATACGCCGAGTTCGCATACAACAATAGCTACCAGGCCAGCCTACAAATGGCACCATTTGAGGCTTTATACGGGCGAAGATGTCGTACCCCGCTAAATTGGTCAGAGACCGGAGACAACCGCATATTCGGGCCAGACCTGCTCAGAGAAGCCGAGGAAAAGGTCAAGCTAATCAGAGACTGACTTAAGACCGCTCAAAGTCGACAGAAGAGTTATTATGATCAGAAACATCGTAGGGTCAGCTTCGAACCCGGTGAGTTCGTATACCTGAGAGTATCCCCTATGAGAGGATTGCAACGATTCAGGATAAAAGGGAAGTTAGCACCAAGATTCATTGGACCATTTTGCATAGTGGCACGAAGAGGCACTGTAGCCTACCAGCTAGACTTACCCGAGGAATTATCCGATGTCCACGACGTGTTCCATGTCTCGCAATTGAGGTAGTACGTACGCAACCCAGAGAAATAAGTATCCCATGAAAACATTGATGTGCAGCCAGACCTCACTTATCGAGAACGTCCCGTAAGAATATTAGAGGAATCTGAAAGGAGGACCCAACAGAAGACCATCAAGTTTTTCAAAGTCCAATGGAGCAATCACACCGACAGTGAAGCAACTTGGGAAAGCGAGGATTTTCTTCGGACTGAGCATCCACACCTATTTAAGGATCAGCTGAAATCTCGGGGACGAGATTTTTCCTAAGGGGGTAGGTGTTATGACACTCTAAAATTTTTATTTGGTTTTTATCAAAATTTTGTGGTTTTTGAGGAAAGGCCTTGTTTTAAAATTTTTCTTTTTTAGAAAAACCTTCCACTTAAAAACTTCCTTTGCCTTGGCAAGGATTTTATTTTTTCAAACTTTGGTGGTTGATCTTTTGAAAACTTCTTCTCGGTTGGTTCCCTCTCAAAATTTATTTTTGGGAGTTTAAATTATTTTTTCTTTTAAAATAAAACTCTATGAAAATTTGGGATTTCCATATCTTGGAACCATCCTTGACTTAGCATTCTTGCCCATGCGATAAAACCTCTCCAAAACCTCCCCTAGACCTTGTGATCAACCCAAGTTCTCTGTCCCAACTAATCCAAACAAGTTTTGGATTTTATTCTAATTATTTTCCCTCTCAAATCAATTCTGAAAATTATTTGGAGCCTTAGTGATTTTCAAAGCAAGTACTCTTTTTCATTTGAGTTTTGACCTCACACCAACTCCCCTGGATAGTCCTTTGTACCCACAACTCAGAACCATCTTGATCCACTCCTTCTCTTTTCAAATTTTTCAAAATTCAGTCTCTGCAAGTTTGGACCAGATTTGCCAAATTTGATGAAATTCATATCTACACTCCCCCAAAAATTCCACCAAAAATCAGGCAACCTATTTGAGCAATGAGAAGCCACTCCACCAAGTATCAGCTCATGGAAAAATCCCTACATGCCTGGAGCATTCTGTCGAACACCTGAGCTACACTGTTCCTTTGCAAATTCAGTAAGTTCAGTCTTCAGTGTCGTCTTCGTCCGTCAGTTTCAGTCACGCGGCCACAGTGCCCTTGGCACGTTCCTCGCAGCCTCTTCCTCTTGTCCGAAGCTTCACACGCGTGCGTGGAGCCTTCCTGGCATCGGTAGCGCGCTGGCCCGCCCTCACCGGCGTCTTCTGCAGCGTCGAGACCTCCCGTGGCGGCCGACAGGAGACACACCACAGCAGAACGCCGTTCAGCGCCGCCCAAAGCCCCCTGGCTCTCCGCGTGGCCTCATGCACGCCAGCGCACGCCCGTGGCACAGCCACCGTGGCCGGCAAGCACGGGACGCGCTCTCCGCCGCCGACGGGCCCGCGCCATCCCCGTTCCGTCGAGCTCGCCCTTAACACCCAAACCCCAGCCAGTTTAGCACCAAAACGGACCCATTGAACCTCCGTGATGACGCTCGACCCCCTAACCACCCCGACCGAGCACTGCGCCACCGTAATCACTCGCCGGTGATCCCCGTTCATGGCAACCGCCTCGGACCGCCTATATAAAGGGGCCCCGAGCTCACTCTCGTGCACGCAGCATCACCACTCCTCACCAACACCCCGCCAGGCCACTAGGGGGACCTCGAGGAGGTCTCCTCCCCCAGCTCCGGCCGCCTCGCCCCGCCTCGGCCTCCAGCTCGATTCACTCTGGTGAGGCCATCTCCGGCGCCCAAACCTTGTCTGTAGCCCTCTTCCACACCTAGCACCCTAACCCCCTCGTCAATTTGAACCTTGCAGCCCTCTCCGGCGAGCTCCATCCTCGTCCGAACCACCGTCCGCCGGAGCAGGGGCCGCCGTCGACACAGTGCTCGCCGGCGACCACCACCACCACCAACCGACGCGGAATGGCGCCCTGAGCATGGAGGTACTCCCCGATCTCCCTGCCTCGCCGTGGATCGCTGCCGGCGACCACCGCGGCTCTCGGGCGCCGACGAGCTTCGTCCGCCCCGTTTGAATGTTTAAACCTGACAAGTGGGACCCCACCGTCAGCCTCTCTGCTCTCTCTTTTGAATCGTTTTCTGGAAGCGCCTTCTGTTTTTATAAACTAACCCCTGGAAAACTTCTATTTCATTACAGATGAGTCCCTGGACAAAAACCTTTATAACTTTTAAACAGAAAAGTATTTTTGATTGATTCTTCTTCTGTTCTCTTTAAAATTTTGTCTAGTTTTTTATCAGATTTATTTGGAAAATATTTGTTATACTTTCTGTGCACTCCTTGGTATTTACGATAGCGCATATATTTTCTTTATACCGTAGATACCGAAGGAGGTGACGGAGCCGCGAACTTCACCGAGCTAGGCTCCGACTACTCCGAACCAGGCAAGCATGTTTGAACTTTTGATATGGCGAGTGTCTTGGCATGTTTTGCATTTAGTTAGTTTCATGGCATGTTGATAAGCATATCGATGAATGTCATTCTATGCGATAATGAGGTAAGTGAGTTTGATGATCCATAAGTGGATGGATGTGAGTATGAATGGCCATGTGTTGGCATGAGGATGGGTGAGATGGCAGTGTTGTAGCATGCCAGTCTCATGCCGGACTATGTGACTTCAGTGTCAAACCGTATCGGTCCAGTTCCTTTCATTTCCTTCCCTGTACTACCACATGTTTTCCGCAAGGAATATGGTTTAGTAAGTTGCAAACCGCTTTTCTGGTACACACCAAATGGAGAGGCCGTGATGATGGTTCCATGGCCCTGGATTAAAGCAGGTCATCCGGTCAGGGGGCATGGGTGTTTCCGGTTGGGACCGAGAGGGGGGCACCCCTTAGAGCGCGCGTATATAAATTTGATCCCATGCTATTCGAGATTGTGATCTCCCCGTCTCAAAAGTTTTTCTTGGACGATGTCTAGGGTGATTCCTAGCATCGAGAGGTATGATGGGTGTGTACTGGTTAGCTGTGTTTTCTTTCGAAATACCGTAAATGGAACTAGTCCTTCGTGACTACGGAAATCCGTTGGCTGTGGGAATAATTTTGTACAAACTCTGCAGAGTCATATATCCCTCCATTTCATCTATTCCATGTCCAAATTCGTATTATCTTGTCCTAACAATGACAGTGTTGATGACAGAGACACCGGTGTTTCGCATGAGTGCTAATTCCGGAAATGATATTCCTGTGGATGGACTAACCCATTTATTCTTATGAATTAAAAGTTTATTATGATTATTATTTATCTGTCCATAAAAGCCCTTTCTGTGATGTCGCCCCGACGTCCGACTGTGGCATTTCTTTTCAAGCCCTTTCTGTGATGTCGCCCCGACGTCCGACTGTGGTATTTCTTTTCAAGCCCTTTCTGTGATGTCGCCCCGACGTCCGACTGTGGCATTTCTTTTCAAGCCCTTTCTGTGAATTCGCCCCGACGTCCGACTGTGGCATTTCTTTTCAAGCCCTTTCTGTGACGTCGCCCCGACGTCCGACTAAGGTATTTCTTTTAAAGCCCTTTATGTGGTGTCGCTAAGACGCCCGACTGTGGCATCTTTTTCCTTATATTTATTTGTTCACCTTTCGAGGCGTCGCTTCAGACACCCGATCGGAAATTATTTATGTTCTGTTGGGATTTCAGGCGGACTACCGCCGTTTCCCTTTTTCTTACCTTGTTATGATAATTTGAATGTACATTGGTGAATTTATTCATGACGCATCTATGCATGCATTTGTTATATCTTACGTCCGAACTATCTTGCGAGTACTTTCAAAGTACTCACTGGCTTGTTGATTTGGCCAGATGCTGACGAAGGCGATTTCATGGATGAAGAGTTCGATAGCGAGTCCGACACTTAGAGGAGTCCCAGTCAGTCTCGTGCGACCCTGGATTTGGTCACTGTTTTATATCCGCTTCTGCTACCAAATAAATTCATCGAGCCTCACCTCGACGCTCGATGAGATGATAGACTTAGAGTCTTGTATTTCTCTCCCCGCTGTGTTTTTCCACCACCGCCCTATCCTCGAGTCAGTAGTATGTCTCCACACCACTGTGTCATGTCCGCCATTATGTATAATTATTGGCGTGCTTGTAATAATTTGGTTGAGCAACCGTAGTTCAAACCTGTAATATATTTTATGCTACTGGCTTATTGTATCAAGAAATTGTCTACCAGTGAGGAGAATTTCTCTCATACTGGACTCAAAAGATTGGTTTCTCAATAAATATTTTTATTGGAAAACCGGTCGTGACACCAAGGTGGGGATAGCTTGTGCATATCAGTTTGATCCTGGATAAGACGGAGCACCAAGTCACCTTCTTGAAAGGTTCTGGTCTTGACCCGGTGGCTGTGATAACAGCGTAGATCTTGTTGGTAAATTGCCGAACGAGCCGCCGCAAGGTCACGCTCCTCATCTAACAGGCAAGTGCATCCTGACGTGCTTTTTCATTATCATCTTCAACATAAGCCGCCACACGGGGCGAGTCGTGACGGATGTCACTAGGGAGAACCGCCTCTGCTCCGTAAACCATGAAGAAAGGCGTGTAACCCGTATATCTGTTGGGGGGGAGGGGTAGTATTGATACTCCATAACACCGAAGGTAACTCCTTGACCCAACAACCCAACGTCCTCTGCAAAGGAACCATTAGTCGGGGTTTGATGCCTATCAAAATTTCTTGATTGGCTCTTTTAGCTTGACCATTGGATTGGGGGTGAGCTACTGATGACATGTCAAGTCGAATATGCTCACATTGACAAAACTCTTTGATAGCACCTTTGGATAGATTAGTGCCATTATCACTTATAATGCTCTGGGGAAAACAAAGCGAAAAATCACCATTTTGATGAATTAAACCGCCATTTTCGCGTCACACTTACTGATCGGCTCTGCTTCAACCCACTTTGTGAATTTGTCAACCGCCACCAAAAGGTGGGTCTTTTTATCCTTGGACCTTTTGAAAGGCCCAACAATATCAAGCCCCCAAACTGCAAATGGCCAAGCAATTGGAATCATCCTCAATTCTTGAGCCGACATGTGAGCTCGCCGTGAAAATTTCTAACAACCATCACATCTACTGACCAAATCCTCTGCATCAGCATGAACCGTCAGCCAGTAAAATCCATGATGAAAAGTTTAGCCACAAGAGACTTTGAACCGGCATGATGACCAAAATCTCCTTCATGAATCTCGCAAAGAATCTCACGGCACTCTTCAGGAGAGACGCAACGTTGAAACGGCCCAGTAACACTGCAATGGTGCAGCTCTCCATTAACAATTGTCATTGACTTAGACCGCCGGGTTATCTGTCTGGCCAAGGTTTCATCCTCAAGTAGCTCGCCCCGGGTCATATAAGACAAATATGGAAATGTACAATCAGGAATAGCATGAAGAGCCGCCACTAATTGTGCTTCCGGGTCAGGAATAGCCAGATCTTCCTCTATAGCAACTTGATAGAAGGATTATGCAGAATATACAAAAAATTGTTAGGTGGCACCGGCTTACACTGGGACCCTAACTGGCTTAAGGCATAAGCCGCCTCATTTTTGCTGCGATCAATGTGTTCCACTTGATAACTCTTGAAGTGCCTAGCAATAGCGTCAACCTCGCGATGATAAGCCGCCATGAGTGGACCTTTAGAATCCCATTTGCCTGAAACTTGCTGAGCCACCAAGTATGAGTCACCGAAGCATCTCACCTAACTTAAATTCATCTCTTTAGCCATCCGAAGACCATGGAGCAAGGCTTCATACTCAGTTGCATTGTTAGAACAGGGAAACATCAACCTTAAAACATAACAAAACTTGTCACCTCGAGGGGAAGCTAAGACCACTCCAGCCCCCGAGCCCTCCGATTGCCTGGACCCATCAAAGTGAATAGTCCAATATGTGTTATCTAGGTTTTCTTTAGGCATCTGCAGCTCGGTCCAGTCATTGATGAATTCCACAAGTGCTTGAGACTTGATGGCCGTGCGAGGCATATACTTCAAACAATGAGGTCCAAGCTCAATGGCCCACTTGGCTACCCGACCTGTGGCTTCTCTGTTTTGAATAATATCCCCTAAGCGAGCAGAACTAACCACATTGATGGGATGACCTAGAAAATATTGCTTAAGCTTCTGACTAGCCATGAACACCCCATAAACGAGCTTTTGCCAGTGCGGATACCTCTACTTGGACTCAATGAGTACATCATTGACATAGTAAACCGGCCGTTGAACCGGATATTCCTTGCCCGCTTCCTTCTGTTCCACCACAACAGCTACACTGATAGCCCGGGTGTTAGCAGCCACATATAATAACAACGACTCTTTATCAATGGGAGCAGCAAGGACTGGTGGCTCAGCTAGCTGTTTCTTCAAGGCTTCAAATGTGTCATTAGCAGCATCACTCCAGGCAAAGTGATATGTTTTCTTCATCATCTGGTACAGTGGTATGACCTTCTCACCCAACCGGCTTATGAACCGGCTTAAGGAAGCAATACGACCCGCCAGACGTTGAACATCATTGATACACGCCAGCTTTGCCAAGGAGGTAATGGCCTTGATCTTCTCCGGGTTAGCTTCAATACCTCTGTTAGAAACTAGAAAACCCAAGAGCTGGCCCGCTGGCACACCAAAAATGCACTTGGCAGGGTTAAGCATCATCTTGTAGACCCGGAGATTGTTGAAGGTCTCCTTCAAATCATCTATCAAAGTTTCCTTCTCTCTGGATTTCACCACAATATCATCCACATAAGCGTCAACATTGCACCCAATCTGATTGTGAAGACAATTTTGCACACATTGCTAGTAAGTCGTCTAGGCACTCTTGAGCCCAAAAGGCATAGACACATAGCAGACGGATACAAAGGAAGTGATAAAAGCTGTCTTCTCCTGGTCCTTAATTGCCATCTTGATCTGATGATAACCAGAGTAAGCATCCAAAAAACTCAAACGCTCACAGCCCGTCGTAGCATCAATGATTTGATCAATACGAGGGAGAGCAAAAGGATCAACCGGGCATGCCTTGTTTAAGTCCATGTATTCCACACACATATGCCAAGTGCCATTTTTCTTAAGCACCAGCACCGGATTAGCCAACCACTCAGGACGAAAGACTTCGACAATGAACCCAGCCGCCAAGAGCTGAGCCACTTCTTCACCAATGGCCTTATGCCTCTCCTCATTGAAGCGACGAAGGAATTGCTTGACCGGCTTAAACTTCAGGTCAATATTAAGAGTGTTCTCAGCGAGTTCCCTCAGTACACCTGGCATATCAGAATGTTTCCATGCAAAGATGTCCCAGTTCTCACAGATGAACTCGATGAGCGCACTTTCCTATTTAGCATCCAGGTTAGCACTGATACTGAACTGCTTGGATGAATCACTAGGAACAAATTCAACTAGCTTAGTGTCATCGGCCGACTTAAACTTCAATACCGTATCATGCTCTGTGGTTGGCCTTTTCAAAGATGCCATGTCTACCAGATGAACATTGTCTTTGTAGAATTTCAATTCCTCTATTGCACAGATAGATTCAGCATAAGCAGTGTCACCTTCTTCACACTCCAAAGCTATTTTCTGACTCTCATGTACTGTGATGGTCCCCTTCTAACCCGGCATATTGAGCTGCAGATAAACATAACAAGGTCGTGCCATGAACTTGGCATAAGCTAGCCGTCCAAATAGAGCGTGATACGGGCTTCTAATCTTGACCACTTCAAAGGTTAGTTTCTCGGCCCTGGAATCATGTTGATCCCCAAAGGCTACTTCGACGTCAGTCCTACCCACAAGATATGCTGACTTACCAGGCACCACTCCATGGAAAACAGTATTGGACGACTTAAGATTTTTTTAGTCAACCCCATGCGACGGAAAGTAACATAGTAAAGGATATTAATGCTGCTACCCCCATCCATGAGTACCTTAGTGAATTTGTATCCATCAACTTGAGGCGCCACCACCAAAGCCATGTGACCTGGATTATCAACCCGGGGCGGGTGATCCTCTTGACTCCACATAATAGGTTGCTCAGACCATCGCAAGTAATGGGGAACTACCGGCTCAACGGCGTTCACATCCCTCTTGTGGAGCTTCTTGTCCCGCTTGCATAAACTTGGGGTGAAGACATGATACTGCCCACTATTCAGCTGCTTCGGATGGCTTTGATATTCAAACTGCAGCTGCTGTTGACCCCCCTGACCGGATTGTTGATTGTAACCACCCTGATTACCTTGATGGTTTTGGTGACCCTGGAAACCAGAACTAGATCAGCCACCACCGTAACCTGGGCCATGAGAACCGCCACCACCAGAACCTGAGCCGCCGCCCGACCCATGGAAAAAAATCAGATTTTTTGAGCTCCCTCATAATTTGACAATCTTTCTAAAGGTGACTGGACAGCCTTTCCTTCGTGCCATGCTTTGGGCAGGGCTGATCCAGCAACTACTCAAGATTGATACCTGATCCACTTGTTCGAGGAGGTGGCTTCCCCTTACGATGCTGACCATTATTCTGCATATTGGTATTGGCCACAAAATCTGAATTACTATCAGCCTTGCGCTTACCATTTCCCTCCTGACTCGCCGGGTTATGCTGTTGACCCTTGGTGCTACCACTCTTCTTTCCCTTTCCTGGCTTTTCATCATCGGATTCGGGGTCCTTGGTACTATCAGGTTTGGCATATTTAACTAGAGCCGCCATCAGTTGCCCCATATCATTGCAGTCGCGCTTGAGCCGCCCTAACTTCTGCTTGAGAGGCAAAAAATGACAATTCTTCTCTAACATTAGAACTGCTGAGCCATCATTGATGTTATCCGAGGAGTGCAGGATAGCACTACTAGGGAAAACCCTAGCAGTAGCGCGGGTTTAGTGCTCACTAGTAGCGCGGGAGGGCGCGCTACTAATAAGGCGCTACAGCTATTGCTTAGCAGCAGCGCATGCCTGCACGCGCTACTGCTAGGACAAATAGCTGTAGCGTTTGTTCGGTACCACGCTGCTGCTAAGGTAACTACTTGCAGCGTGTTTTCTGTCCATCGCTACTAGTACTTTTTTAGTGTATTTATGCGCCATCGTACAAATATTGGTACAATACCAGTTATGCGGTTTACATCATTATGTCCATAACAGTGTGTCAAATGAAGGTGGATTAGGTTCAAGTGGAGGCAATATGTGGTGCATGTCAAAAGTATACTACTAATCCAAACTTGATCTAGTTTGGACTAGTCGTACTTTCGATGTCCACCACATGTTGCCTCCACTTGAATCTAATCCGCTAGCACAAGCTATTTAATCATCCTCATAGTCATTACCACCAACAGTATTTATTTCTGTCTAAAAACAACAGTATTTATTTAATCACCACTAACACTAGCTAATAATAATCATCATAGTTATTACCACCAACACTAGCTATTTTATCATCATAGTAATAGAGTGTAGCACATCATCATCCTCAAACTCATTTCTAGCTAGCTAATCACTCCTGCTGCTCTCTCTTAGGTAAAATAACATAAAACAAAGTATAGTTCTCGTCCTTGATCAAGCTGGAGCATGCAGATGAACCTGTCTCCTAATCGTGGGTAGCACATCTGTTTGCTGCCCCCTAGTACTTCTCTGCGCTCCCCCATCACATATTTGGTCCAGTCTTGCACTATTAAGCACCCATCGCTAATCTTGAATGCACTAAAGTAATCTGTAGGATATCTTGGCCGTAAGCTGATAATACTCATGGTACCTTTAGTCTCGATCCCATAAGGCACAACATTCATCGGGAGTCCCTGTTGAAGAACATCGTATGTTAACATACTTAGCAATGAAGTTTAGTTTCAAAAATAATGTATGGAAAAGATGCACTAATGACAAATAGTAAAAATCTTACCATCCTTCCTAAATAGATGTGACCGTAGTTCATTACGAACACTATTGGTCGCACATTTTCAGTACTAACATTTCTAAATGCAGGAAGAAAATTTGTCTTGACAGTATCAAGATCCTCAAGCCATGAAACATAATGACTGAGCTCCTCGCAGTTGAGTCCAGCCCCAGGACAGTATACGGTCCTGTCTACCAAGCGCTGGACATGTTTGCTTACACCGAAATAAGCTGACAATACAAATAAGTTGTCAACTATTTTTGAATAAACAATATCAAAGACATAAATATGGTTGAGAAACTTACATAATGGTATAACTGGAGGCATCTGCACATCGACCCAGATGTCGGTATTACCTTCAATATCATCTTTCGGACGAATATCAAAGGTGATAACCATATCAGGCTCAAATGCATAAGTCTTGCATAGTGCTCGCCATGTTTTGCATCCAAAATAGGTGTAGTCGTCTGAATTGTACAACTTTGCATGGAAAATATAACCATGCTCGGTCTTCAAGTAAACTTTCTTTTCCTCCATACTATGACTGAAACCTATCTTATCCAATACAAAAACTCTTGCATGGCAGGGGATACGCTAGTAGAATAGTAAAAAAAAATAAATGGAAGCAAATGAAGCAGATGTCATGCTTAATTGCGAAAAAAGACCTGGCGCTGTGACTTTCTGTATCCACTTCGAAGTTCTCATCCATCTTGATGCTGAAGCGCCTATCATCATCTAGGAAGATTCCGTCGCACAGGCCGCGCTCGTCTTTGCAGTATTTGCAAATACCGAAATCCTTTTCGTCGTCAGACATTTCCTATGTTCATAGTTAAAACATTAATTGAAAATCGATCGAAGACAACTACCAAGATACTCAACACACAAATACGGGGCACTCGATATTTCCTACATATTCTGGCACAAGTCATGCCAAAATTCACGGAAAAATCCGGCATGACCTTTGCTAAAATCGGACATATCGAGCGCCTGAAATTTGGCGGAACTGAAATGAATCAACACTCCGGCAAAACCTAGGCCACTCGGAGTTGTAACCTGCAAACATGACGGGCCACTTGGATATTGAGCAACACAAGATATACATTTCAAAATATCTTACAGGACTCAAATTAGCATGCATTCAATAAGAAAAAGTAAATCATCTCATACGTCCGTACATCATCGAATATTATCACTAATACATCACGAATAGTGTCATACATATAACATCACTAATACAAGTAAAACCCTAGCACACGACGGGTATCGGCGCGGGCGGTGGACACCCACAGAGAAGGAACCATGACGGGATCATAGCTCCAGTGAGATCCTCGGAGAACCTGCCAGGTATTGGAGAACGGCATGTGCTCCAACGGAAACAAGTAGCGACAGACGTACGCGTCCTCCTCACTGACACGGTGACGCACCAGCTTCGCAGAGTCCTCGAGCCTCTCGATCGTCACTGGCCCATGTGACCGCCACCAAAGAAGGTTCGGGTCAACGACAGGCTGGCTCCTCACCAACCTGCGCCCCCCGGTAGGTAGCGCCTTCCAGTACCACCCCGGCGGAGCCCAGTCCCAGACATGGCCGATCTGGTCAAGCAGTTGTCGTCCTCCGCTGACTCAACGACGAGGATGCAGAATAGGCATCGTCCACGTCGAGGCAGGAAAAATTGCTTTAACTAAAAAATAGAAACAAGTTCTTACTAACTAGTTCTATTAATTCAACTAGTTCTTACTCAAAATAAACTTACTATAAATAAAAATCTCGTACCTAATTAGTACCTAGTTCTTAATATGCAACTAAAATAAACTTACTATAAATAAAAATAAACTTAATATGCAACTAAATTATAAAGAAACCCTAGGCAGGGGTAGGGGAGAGGTAGGAGCGGGCGTGCTCACCTCGGGTGCCTGCGACGAGGGAGGGGCAGGGCGGCATCGAGGTCGGGGTCAGGGTTCGGGCGCGCGGCGGATGGTGGCCGGCGTCGAGGTCGGGGTCGGGGCGGCGTCCGGGGCGGAGTTGAGGTTGGGGG
>NC_041385.1:91268445-91317154 GCF_002162155.2 Triticum dicoccoides
TGGGGTCGGGGCGGCATCCGGGGCGGTGTTGAGGTCGGGGGCGGGGGCGGCGTTGAGGTCGGGTGTCGGGGCGGCGTAGAGGGTGCGGAGAGCGCGCGGCGGCCAACGGGCGACGGCGGCGGCGAGAGTGGAGAGAGTTGGATTTGGGGGAAAGTGGCGTGGGGAAGGACGAACCCCGTGGTTAAGTCAGAAGTAGCAGTAGCGTGTTCCGGGAAAAGCGCTGCTGCTATCTTAGCTACATCACGTTCTCTGATACACGCTACTGCTACTCCTTTCTCTTTTTCCCTTTTTCATTTAGTTTTCTTCACATTTTATTTGTTTCCTTTCACCATATTCTATTTCTTTCATTTTCAATTACCTTTCCATTTTCTTTCCATTTAATTTTATAACCTTTAGCAGCAACGAGTTTATATTAAAATGCGCTGCTACAAACAGCGTAGCGGTAGCGCGGTTCATCATAGATCGCTACTAGTATGTGTAGCCTATGGGCTAAGCCGTGGGAATTTTAGTAGTAACGTGTGTACAGCAAGACGCACTACTGCTAGATCTTTATCTGCAGCACGGTTACCTCAGGCGCGCTACTGCTAATTAGCACCAGCGTGCTTTTTTGACCCACGCTACTGCTAAAGTTCTGTGTATAGGTGTCGGGGCGGCTGATCCACCAACACCTATGGGGACAGGGCCCCTTTCGGTTCGGAGGGAGGCGGAGGTTGCACAAAGAGCGGATCGAGGCGGTACACGCGAGCGGTTTTACCCAGCTTCGGGCCGCACGGATGCGTAAAACCCTACTGTTGCTTGTTTGTGTGTATTGAATTCTTGCTCAGGAGCGATGGACGCTGCCAGACTGAGCATGGGAGTGTTTTTGGTGTTTCGGATGAGCCGAATCAGCCGAACCTCCTCTACGTTGCGCTTGGGCCTCCTTTTATACTTTCAAGGGGTCACCCACAGGTGGCAACGTAGGCTAGAAGGGTAAAAATGGAAAAGGATGCGGTAGGTGCAGCTACCGCTACTGTGGACACAATGCACCCTACCTAACTCTGACGGCAGGGGACAAGGTCATTGAATGCCTGTCTGAGTTGCCTAAACAGTGCAAAAAGTGACCGTTAGGAGCGCCACCGTTTGCCATGATGGCCTTCTCTACATCTCCGCTTGCCACCGCGCACCCCTAGCTGCGCGGCCTCCTGCCACATGTGCTTGGGAGAGTCCTAGAGCGACACGTTAGCAGGTGTGCTGGAGCGCGGGCACGAAGTGGGGGTTTCCCACGGCAAGCTCCTTGCCGCAGTCGTCATCTTGTCGTGTTTGGGAGCTTGTCGCTCACCGGGCGTTGCCGGGATGCAGGGTGCGTCGCGGCAAGATTTCTTGGTATGCCTTGTGTGGCCTTCCCGGCAAGCTCCTCTTGCCGGGGTCTTGTCCCTTCCCGGCAAGATCCTCTTGTCGGGGCCTGGGTTGGCCTTCTCGGCAAGCTCCTCTTGCCGGGGCCTTGGTTGGCCTTCCCGGCAAGCTCCTCTTGCCGGGGCCTTGGTTTGAGTACTTTGTTCTTGAATGGTCTTCAAGGGAACCACGGAGGGTTTTGGCGGTCACCCGGCAAGCCTTGCCGCGGGGCGCTGCAACTGCCCGTGCACAAGTTCGGGGTACTAGGGTACCCCTACTCTAGTACACCGACAGGAGCCCCTGGGCCTGGGCCATACACGGTGCCGAGCGCTGTTGGGCCAGGCCCAAAACAGCGCATGGGCACGCGTGGCCTAGGGTATGCCGAATCTAACTCAGTATCCATCGCACCCCCCGCAACGACACGCGTCAATCACGGCGTCCTGGGGGAGGTCGTGTGTGGTTCTTTATTCGGAAAGAGCGCAACGTCCGCCCCCTCCTCCTTATAAGCAGGGGAAACAGGGGTATTTCCCCTATCTTCGTCATTCGCTGCTGCAATCTCAGAAACCTCCGCCGCCCTCCTCCGCTTCCAAAGTCGGAAGAGAGCAGCGCTCCGCTCCCATCGCCGCCACCACTACCAGCACCGTCGATCTCCCCCACCGCCTCCGCCATGGCTCCGAAGCCCGGAAAGGGGAAGGCCGCGAAAGCTGTGAAGTCGACCGAGGCGCAGCGGCTTGAGGCGCTACGGAAGGAGCGGGCCACCTTCCTCCCCGAGCTCTCCGCAAAGGATCTGAGGGAGTGGTACTATCTCTTCTGGTCGACGGAGACACGGGAACACTTTATTAGAGGCGCACAAGTTATTTTTGTAATATAACTCTATCTTAGGCAAAAATTGCTGTGTTACTTCCTTTACTCGACTCTTGGCTTTGTATGGTTCTGCCCTACGCTTTCTAGGGAAACTTGCCGGTGCAGGCACCCTTGCCGCGAGCGCCGAGTGCGGAACTTCAGCAGCCTGCTGGCGGGGTCGCTACCGACAAGCAACATTGTCGCAACTAGTTGCAGCTCACTTAAGTTGTTGAGCGAACTCAAAACAAAGCAAGGGCGCTAGCGGCTCACTTAAGTTGCTGAGCGGACTCGAAGCAAACTAAGGGCGCTAGCAGCTCACTTAAGTTGTTGAGCGGACTCGAAACAAAGTAAAGGCGCAACTAGGTACGAGTTGGTTCCTCCGCGCACAGGTTTTCCATACAAAGCACGGTCGTTCAAGGAAAATAACTCAAAAACTTAAAAAACTGATTGCTCAAGCTTTAGCAACTTAGCTTTTCTGTCGTCTGCTTCCCGGCAAGGAGAAACTTTCTTGAACGGCCTGGTCCACACCATTATCTTCTCCTCCCCCCCCCCCCCGGTAAACCTTGTGGGCGAGGGAACCTTCCTTCTTTTGAGAAAGAAACAGAGAAATAAAGTAATGATATGGAGCCTTAGGCTTGTTATCGCTTACCGGGGTCTGGTGCTGCACAAAGTGTCAGATAACATATGCAAAAAAGGATTATAGCATAAAAAACTGACAAGATGTGCGGGGCACATGAACTCTACTGGTGCACGGGGTCTGCGCCCGGCTTTGTACAAAGGATTACATGCAACATCGGCAAGACTTGTACAAAAGGTGGTTGCCGGAAAAGCTTCCGGCAACCGCGCCTTACGGGTAAAACTTACGACGATGTTCAATGTTCCAGGAGTTGCTCACCGGAATGCCATCTTCGGTCTCAAGGCGGACAGCGCCGGGCCTAGTGACTCGTTTCACCCGATAAGGGCCTTCCCACTTTGGCGTCAACTTGTTGGAATTCTTGGCAGACTGAACACGCCGAAGAACAAGGTCGCCTTCCTCGAAGCTCCTGGCTTTAACTTTGCGGCTATGGTAGTGACGCAAAGCTTGCTGGTAGCGAGCGGTTCGCACAGCAGCCTGGAGACGGTCTTCCTCAAGGAGCAGCGCGTCGTCTTGCCGCAGCTGCTCTTGCTCAAGCTCATCATAAGCGAGCACTCGAGGTGACCCGTATACGAGTTCCGTGGGGAGAACTGCCTCCGCTCCATAGGCTAGAGCGAAGGGTGTCTGGCCAGTGGCTCGATTTGGCGTCGTCCTGATCGACCAAAGAACCACCGGCAGCTCCTCGATCCAGTTTCTTCCACACTTGTGCAGCCTGTCGAAAGTTCTGGTCTTGAGGCCTCGCAGCACTTCAGCATTTGCCCTCTCCGCTTGACCGTTGCTTCTCGGATGAGCAACAGAAGCGAAGCAGACCTTGGCGCCAAGATCTTGGACGTACTGCATGAAGGTGCGGCTCGTAAATTGCGTGTCGTTGTCGGTGATGATCCTGTTAGGGATCCCAAAACGGCAAACAATCGACCTGAAGAACTTGACTGCTGACTGTGCTGTCACCTTTCTCACTGGTTCCACTTCCGGCCACTTTGTGAACTTGTCGATTGCAACGTACAAGAACTCAAAGCCCCCGACAGCTCAGGGGAAGGGGCCGAGGATGTCGAGCCCCCAGAGCGAAAATGGCCAGGATAAAGGGATCGTCTGGAGAGCTTGAGTTGGTTGGTCTATCTGCTTGGAATGGAACTGGCACGCTTCACACTTGGTTATTTGTGCAGTTGCATCCTGGAGGGCTGTCGGCCAGAAGAAGCCTTGCCAGAATGCTTTGCCGGCAAGTGCTCTTGCACCAATGTGGTGACCACATATGCCTCCATGTATCTTTACCAACAGCTGTTGTCCATCTTCCCGGCGAATGCACTTCAATTTCACACCGTTGAGTCTTATTCTGTACAGTGTGTTGTCGACAAACTTGTACATACTTGACTGCCGGGCTACTCTTTCCGCTTCTTCTTGCTCTTCGGAAGCTCTCCTGTCTGAAGGAAACGGACAATCTGCTGCGCCCATGCTGGAGCTTGTGGCTCGACAACAAGGACTAAAGGCATATCTGTTGCTGCGGGAACATCCACTTCTATGGCAAGAACCTGCGGTTCAGCCGGAGCGTGATATTCCCCGGCAAGCTTGCCGGAACAAAACTTGTCGGGAGCGTCTGCTTCAACGGAACAAACCAAGAGGTTCGCCGGAGCAGACTGCTCCTCAGCACTCTTGGCGTCGATCTTGGGGACCTTCTTGGTGGCGGCTTCGGGAAGCTCTGCCGGAAAGTAGTAACCAGAAACCAACTTCCTCTTCTTATTCTGTCCAGTTGATGGTGTCATAGATGGTTGAGTCAGCTTGAGCACAAAGATCCCTGGTTCCATAGGCAACTTTAGTGCAGCGCACTTTGACAGGCCATCAGCAATGTCGTTCTGAGCTCGTGGAACATGCTCCATTTGCAGGCCGTCAAAGTGTTCTTCTAGCTTTCTCACTTCACCAACATAAGCTTCCATCAATGGACTCTGGTAGTTCTTGTTCACTTGGCGGACGACAAGCTGTGAGTCACCCCTGATAATGAGCTTCTTGATCCCAAGGTCGGCTGCGATTCTGAGGCCGGCAAGCAAACCCTCATACTCTGCAGTATTGTTCATTGCTTGCTCCTTGGGAAAGTGCATCTGGACTACGTACTTGAGGTGCTCTCCAGTGGGTGCGATAAGCAGCACGCCAGCACCGGCGCCTTGCAGCGAGAAGGCACCATCAAAGTACATCAGCCACTCTTTGCTTGTCTCCTTGACGGGGACGCTTGTCTCTGGATTTTCTTCGTCTGGGGTTGGCGTCCACTCTGCTATGAACTCTGCCAATGCTCTGTTTTGGATCGTTGCAGTGCTCTCAAACTTGAGGCCAAAGCTTGACAGTTCCAGTGCCCACTCGACAATCCTGCCTATTGCTTCTGGATTCTGCAGTATCCTCTTCAGCGGAAAGCGAGTGACAACTGTGATCTCGTGTGCCTGGAAGTAACGGCGCAACTTTCTCGAGGCCATGAGAAGGCCGAAAAGCAATTTTTGCACACCAGAGTACCTCGACCTAGACCCCTGGAGGAGGGAGCTGACAAAGTAAACTGGGCGCTGCACCATCTTCTTCTGCACCTCCTTGCATGTCTGCGCAGATTCATCTTTGTCGGGACCAGAGCTTGTCGGAGAAGCCCCCTGCTTGTGGCTGGATTCACTTGCTGCGGTTGCTGGCTCATCGTCCGCCTCCCTCTCCGCTACTAATGCAGCACTAACCACTTGATTGGTTGCCGCTAGGTACAGCAGCAACTTCTCTTGTGGCTTAGGTGCGACAAGTATTGGAGTGGAGGACAGGTACCTCTTCAAGTCCTGCAGCGCGTCCTCCGCTTCCGGAGTCCATTTCATTGGACCTGCCTTTTTCAATATTTTGAAAAACGGCAGGGCGCGCTCAACAGACTTAGAGATAAACCTGCTGAGAGCAGCCACGCAACCGGCAAGCCTTCGCACATCCTTGACGCGCTTCGGTGCTTCAATCTGCTCGATGGCCTTGATCTTGTCGGGGTTGGCTTCAATTCCCCGCTGAGACACAAAGAACCCGAGAAGCTTGCCGGAAGGGACTCCAAACACGCACTTCTCGGGGTTGAGCTTGAGGTTGATCCTGCGCAGATTTGCAAAAGTTTCTTCTAAATCTTGGATCAGGGTAGCCTTGTCCTTGCTCTTGACCACTATATCATCCATGTAGGCTTCCACATTTCTGTGTATCTGTGGCTCAAAAGCGACATGGACTACTCTTGCAAATGTTGAACCAGCATTCTTCAACCCAAAGGGCATCCGTACAAAACAGTATGTGCCGCAAGGGGTGATAAATGCGGTTTTTTCCTCATCCTCTTCTGCCATGAAGATTTGATGGTATCCTGAATATGCATCAAGAAATGAAAGCAAATCACATCCAGCTATGGAGTCAACAATCTGGTCAATGCGCGGCAAGGGAAATGGATCCTTGGGACAAGTTTTATTGACATCAGTGAAGTCTATACAAAGCCTCCATTTCCCGTTCGCCTTGCGCATGACTACAGGATTGGCCAACCACGTGGGATGGAGCACTCCTCTGACAAGGCCTGCTGCTTCCAATTTCCTGATCTCTTCTGCAATGAACTCTTGGCGATCCACTGCCTGCTTCCTGACTCTCTTCTTGACGGGCCGCGCATGAGGACAGACGGCTAGGTGATGCTCAATTACTTTCCTGGGAACACCGGGGATATCAGACGGTTGCCATGCAAACACGTCGACATTCGCCCGCAGGAAAGCAATGAGCACGCTTTCCTATTTGGGGTCAAGAGTGGCGCTGATGGTGAAGGTACCACTAGTGCCATCCTCCTTGGCGGACACCTTCTTAGTCTCACGTGGAGCTGCCATTGCCTTCTTGCACTTGCCGGTGAAGCTCGATGGTGCGTCCTCGACGGTAGCGCAGCACTCCGAAGAGGTGCGCTTGCCGGAGTGGGCATCAGAGCTCCTGCCGGACTTTGTTTTCTTCTTCCCACCGGGAGCTTCAGCGGCAAGTGTGTTGTGATCAGCTGCGGCTGCTGCTTCCCGGTAGATCTTGTCGGCGCAGATAAGGGCATCCTTCTTGTCGCCTGGGACAGAGATGACACTTATCGGGCCTGGCATCTTCAGTATGTTGTACGCATAGTGAGAGGCTGCCATAAACTTGGCGAGCGCTGGACGGCCAAGGATCCCATTGTAGGGCAATGGAAAATCGGCAACGTCAAATGTGACGCTCTCAGTTCTGAAGTTCAGCTCGCTGCCAAATGTGACCGGCAACGTGATCTTCCCCTTCGGCTTGCTCCTTCCCGGGTTGATTCCTTGGAACGTGCCGGTCTCTTCGAGCTCGCTGTCGGGGATCTGAAGTTTCTGGAGGACCGCGGAGG
This sequence comes from Triticum dicoccoides, assembly GCF_002162155.2. NCBI lineage: Eukaryota > Viridiplantae > Streptophyta > Magnoliopsida > Poales > Poaceae > Triticum > Triticum dicoccoides. The sequence goes on from NC_041385.1 coordinate 91,275,645, forward strand.
ATATTAGGTTCAAGCCGGCCCCGCCGTCAACTAGCATCTTCGTGACCTTGAGGTTGCGGATAGTTGGTGAAACCAACATCGGCAAGCACCCGACCGCAGTTACGCGATCAGGGTGATCCTCAATGTCGAAGATGATAGGCGTGCTGGACCATTTCAGAGGTTTGCGTGACTCTATGGATGGCTCTGCTGCATTCACTTCCCGCACCCACTGCTTGAGTTGGCGGTGCGAAGTATGCAGAGAGGCGCCACCGTCAACGCACAGGACCTCTGTGGCTTTCTGGAATTCCTGCTCGTCGGCCTCGTCATCATCCATGTCTTCGTCGTCGTCGTCATCTTCATCCTTGTCGCGGCCGCGGGGAGGTCTGTCTCCTTGCCGCTGCTTGGCCTTGCCGCGGCGTCCTCCTCGGCCGGGACGTTTCTTGCCGGATCCACCAGTTCCTTCCTGGGCCTTCTCCTTGTCGCGTCGATCGTATTCAGCTTTCTGTTGCTCAACAAGCTGTTCGACTTTCTTGTAGTTCTGGAGATCGTGACCCTTGGTGCGGTGAATCTTACAATACTGCTTGTCGGAGTTATCCTTCTTGCTGGATAGTGGCCCTCCATTCGTCGGTCTTGTCCGCCGTCGGAGGATAGTCTAGGAGCAGTTGAGCTCGCGCCAAGGCTTCTGCTGGAGTGGTGGGCGGCGGAGGTGAACGGTGCGAGGAGTGGGGCGTGCTCGGATTCCTAACCACGTTAGAAGGAGCAGTGCCCCGTCCTGGCGACCGTACTTCGCTCGAGCCAGCACATTGACGCGCATGTTGGTCTTGAGCGCCACGAGAACCACCAGCTTGATCTTGGCCCAGCGGACGTATGGCGCTGCGAACGCCATGACGCTGCTGGTCCCGCGCCTCCTGAGAGGGATGCGGTGCGCGCATGGACGCCGAGGTCTGTGCCGCCTTGTCCTTGGACTTGGCAGCGCTGTGGGCACCCTCGTCGACGCCCATTCCTCCGTCGGCGTCCACTCCACCACCCGTTTGCTCCGGAGGCGGTGGAAGCGACGCAGACGGAACAGCTGCCTCCGAATCCTTCTTCTTCGGTGGCATGTCGATGAAGACGATGAAGATTTAGCTTGCGTGCACGCCGGATCGGGTTCGCACAATCTCGACACCCCCTACCTGGCGCGCCAAAGATGTCGGGGCGGCTGATCCACCAACTCCTATGGGGACAGGGCCCCTTTCGGTTCGGAGGGAGGCGGAGGTTGCACAAAGAGCGGATCGAGGCGGTACACGCGAGTGGTTTTACCCAGCTTAGGGCCGCACGGATGCGTAAAACCCTACTGCTGCTTGTTTGTGTGTATTGAATTCTTGCTCAGGAGCGATGGACGCTGCCAGACTGAGCGTGGGAGTGTTTTTGGTGTTTCGGATGAGCCGAATCGGCCGAACCTCCTCTACGTTGCGCTTGGGCCTCCTTTTATACTTTCAAGGGGTCACCCACATGTGGCAACGTAGGCTAGAAGGGTAAAAATGGAAAAGGATGCGGTAGGTGCAGCTACCACTACTGTGGACACAGTGCACCCTACCTAACTCTGACGGCAGGGGACAAGGTCATTGAATGCCTGTCTGAGTTGCCTAAACAGTGCAAAAAGTGACCGTTAGGAGCGCCACCGTTTGCCACGATGGCCTTCTCTTCATCATCGCTTGCCATTGCGCACCCCTAGTTGCGCGGCCTCCTGCCACGTGTGCTTGGGAGAGTCCTAGAGCGACACGTTAGCAGGTGTGCTGGAGCGCGGGCACGAAGTGGGGGTTTCCCGCGGCAAGCTCCTTGCCGCAGTCGTCGTCTTGTCGTGTTTGGGAGCTTGTCGCTCACCGGGCCTTGCCGGGATGCAGGGCGCATCGCGGCAAGCTTTCTTGGTATGCCTTGTGTGGCCTTCCCGGCAAGTTCCTCTTGCCGGGGTCTTGTCCCTTCCTGGCAAGATCCTCTTGCCGGGGCCTGGGTTGGCCTTCTCGGCAAGCTCCTCTTGCCGGGGCCTTGGTTGGCCTTCCCGGCAAGCTCCTCTTGCCGGGGCCTTGGTTTGAGTACTTTGTTCTTGAATGGTCTTCAAGGGAACCACGGAGGGTTTTGGCGATCACCCGGCAAGCCTTGCCGCGGGGCACTGCAACTGCCCGTGCACAAGTTCGGGGTACTAGGGTACCCCTACTCTAGTACACCGACAATATGGTTTTCCTAGAACTGTAGCCTTGACATGACACACCCAATGGATCATTGACTCGCCCTCTTCTTGAGCGCAAGCATACAAATCCACAATCGACATGGGTTGTTTGCATGTATCTTTATAGTTCTGGATAAATCGGGCTTTTAGCTCATCCCATGACCCGATGGAATTGGCTGGCAGCCCTTTTAACCAAGTATGGGCCAACCCATCTAGCATCATGGTGAAGTATTTTGCGCACGCAACATCACTGACCTCCAACAGCTCCATGGCCATCTCATAACTCTCAATCCACGCCTCAGGGGGTAAGTCGGCTGTGTAATTGGGCACCTTACGAAGTCCTTTGAAGTCCTTGGGCAGACGCTCATTATGCAGAGCCGACACTAAACATGGTATACCCGTGGTTCTAGAGGTCACGCCTGCCTCCACTTAAGTCGTCGGATAAACCGGAAGATGTTGATGAGCCGCCCACTGAGCCGCCTGCTCAGCTTCTCTACGTGCTCTGTCCTGATCGACCAAATCATGAGCCCCATAATGCGTCGGGTCATGCCCACGCGACTGGTTACGGTGCTGGTCAGTACTTGAAACGGCCGGTGAGTCCATGTGTCTGCTATAACTCCGGCTTGGGCGAGGAGTTGAATGAATCCTCTCTCGACTGTAAGAATATGCATCCTGCTGCACCAATGTTGTTTGGAGAAGCTCTCTAGCCCTCCGCGTCTCAACCGCTGCTGGAGAATCGCCTTCAACTGGGAGAGCCGCCAATCGTGTTGTCGTAGTGATCATATTATCCAAAGGGTTGGAATAATGACCTGGTGGTGTCGGCACATACTGAGGCGGAGTGTTATTCAGACGAGGTGGTTCCATCACGCGTGTTTGAGCTGGTGCTCCAGCCCCGGGCGCTTCGACCCGGTTTACCTCTGGTTGGTTACTGGTCCCCGCTTCGGGCTTGCAAAAGATATTCCTCGCCTCGTAACCTAGTGCCTTCCCCTCATGATTTCATTTGAAGTGTTCTCACCCAGCGAGAGCCGAAAGGAACTAGCCTGGATCCGTTGTGCCTGGGCATCCAAAACAGCTCGCTCCGCTGTCATCCTAGCGTCCTTCGCCGCCAGGTCTTCCTTGGCTTGCGCTACCTCGTCATGTAGTTTTGCAATTTCCGCGTTATGCTGAGCTTGATTCGCCGGGCTAACCTCTGCTGTTAACATGGTTGTCAGTTTATCCAGCAAATCGGTCAAAACCTGAGCTAGCGGGTGCACAGGGCATCCTGCCCTGGCTGCCGTCACCGTCGCTGAGCCGGAAACCATTGCTGCCACAGTCGAAGAATTCTGCCCAAGCTATGTACCGACTGCTACCTCTTGAACATGCGTTGGTTTTTCCCTTAAAGAGGAAAGGGTGATGCAGCAAATGTTGGAAATATGCCCTAGAGGCAATAATAAAATGATTATTATTATATTTCCTTGTTCATGATAATTATCTATTATTCATGCTATAACTGTGTTATCCAGAAATCGTAATACATGTGTGAATACGTAGACCACAACATGTCCCTAGTAAGCCTCTAGTTGACTAGCTCGTTGATCAATAGATAGTCATGGTTTCCTGACTATGGACATTGGATGTCATTGATAACGGGATCACATCATTAGGAGAATGATGTGATGGACAAGACATAATCCTAAGCATAGCACAAGATCGTGTAGTTCGTTTGCTAGAGCTTTTCCAATGTCAAGTATCTTTTCCTTAGACCATTAGATCATGTAACTCCCGGATACCGTAGGAGTGCTTTGGGTGTACCAAACGTCACAACATAACTGGGTGACTATAAAGGAATACTACGGGTATCCCCGAAAGTATCTGTTGGATTGACACGGATCGAGACTGGGATTTGTCACTTCGTATGACGGAGAGGTATCTATGGGCCCACTCGGTAATGCATCATCATAATGAGCTCAATGTGACCAAGTGTTTGGTCACGGGATCATGCATTATGGTACGAGTAAAGTGACTTCCCGGTAACGAGATTGAACGAGGTATTGGGATACCGACGACCGAATCTCGGGCAAGTAAGGTACCAATTGACAAAGGGAATTGTATACAGGATTACTTGAATCCTCGACATCGTGGTTCATCTGATGAGATCATCGTGGAACATGTGGGAGCCAACATGGGTATCCAGATCCCGCTGTTGGTTATTGGCCGGAGAGTTGTCTCGGTCATGTCTGCGTGATTCCCGAACCCGTAGGGTCTACACACTTAAGGTTCGGTGACGTAAAGGGTTGTAGAGATATTAGTATGCGGAAACCCGAAAGTCGTTCGGAGTCCCGGATGAGATCCCGGACGTCACGAGGAGTTCCGGATTGGTCCAGAGGTAAAGAATTCTATATATGAAGTCCAGTTTCGGCCACCGGGAAAGTTTCGAGGGTCACCAGTATTGTACCGGGACCACCGGAAAGGTCCCGGGGGTCCACCGGGTGGGGCCACCTATTCCGGAGGGCCACGAGGGCTGAAAAGGGAAGGGAACCAGCCCCTGGTGGGCTGGTGCGCCCCCCCTTGGGCCTCCCCTATGCCTTGGGTTGGGAACCCTAGGGGTGGGGGGGCGCCCCACTTGACTTGGGGGGCAAGTCCCCCCCTAGGGCGCCGTCCCCCTTGGAGATGGGATCTCTAGGGCCGGCGCACCCCCCTAGGCCCCCTATATAAAGAGGGGGGAGGAAGGGCAGCCACACCTTAGTCCCTGGCGCCTCCCTCTCCCCCCATACCACCTCTCCCTCTCGCTGAGCTTGGCGAAGCCCTGCCGAGATCACCGCTGCTTCCACCACCATGCCGTCGTGCTGCTGGATCTCCATCAACCTCTCCTTCCCCTTGCTAGATCAAGAAGGAGGAGATGTCTTCCCCAACCGTATGTGTGTTGAATGCGGAGGTGCTGTCCGTTCAACACTAGGATCATCGGTGATTTGGATCACGACAAGTACGACTCCCTCAACCCCGTTCTCTTGAAGGCTTCCACTCGCGATCTACAAGGGTATGTAGATGCACTCCCCTCTCTCGTTGCTAGATGAACTCTATAGATTGATCTTGGTGAAGCGTAGAAATTTTTTATTTTCTGCAATGTTCCCCAACAGTGGTATCAGAGCTGGGTCTATGCGTAGTTTCTTTGCACGTGTAGAACACAAATTTGTTGTGGGCTTAGATGTTGTCAATTTTCTTGCCACTACTAGTCTTATCTTGTTTCGGCGGAATCGTGGGATGAAGCGGCCCGGACCGACCTTACACGTATGCTTACGTGAGACTGGTTCCACCGACTGACATGCACTTGTTGCATAAGGTGGCAAGCGGGTGTCTGTCTCTCCCACTTTAGTTGGATCGGATTCTATGAAAAGGGTCCTTATGAAGGGTAAATAGAAATTGGCATATCACGTTGTGGCTTTCACGTAGGTAAGAAATATTCTTGCTAGAACCCTATTGCAGCCACGTAAAACACGCAACAACAATTAGAGGATGTCTAACTTGTTTTTGCAGCATATGCCTTGTGATGTGATATGGCCAAAAGGTTGTGATGAATGATATATATATGTGATGTATGAGATCATGTTCTTGTAATAGGAATCACGACTTGCATGTCGATGAGTATGACAACCAGAAGGAGCCATAGGAGTTGTCTTAATTATTGTATGACCTGCGTGTCAATGATTAAACGCCATGTAATTACTTTACTTTATTCCTAAACCGTTAGCCATAGTAGTAGAAGTAATAGTTGGCGAGCAACTTCATGGAGACACGATGATGGAGATCATGATGATGGAGATCATGGTGTCATGCCGGTGACGAAGATGATCATGGCGCCCCGACGATGGAGATCAAAGGAGCTATATGATATTGGCCATATCATGTCACTATTTGATTGCATGTGATGTTTATCATGTTTTTGCATCTTATTTGCTTAGAACGACGGTAGTAAATAACATGATCCCTCATAATAATTTCAAGAAAGTGTTCCCCCTAACTGTGCGCCGTTGCGAAAGTTCGTTGTTTCGAAGCACCACGTGATGATTGGGTGTGATAGATTCTAACATCCACATACAACGGGTGTAAGACAGATTTACACATGCAAAACACTTAGGTTAACTTGATGAGCCTAGCATGTACAGACATGGCCTCGGAACACAAGAGACCGAAAGGTTGAACATGAGTCATATGGAAGATACGATCAACATGGAGATGTTCACCGATGATGACTAGTCCGTCTCACGTGATGATCGGACACAGCCTAGTTGACTCGGATCATGTATCACTTAGATGACTAGAGGGATGTCTAATCTGAGTGGGAGTTCATTAAATAATTTGATTAGATGAACATAATTATCATGAACTTAGTCTAAAAACCTTTGCAAAATGTCTTGTAGATCAAATGGCCAACGCTCATGTCAACCTCAACTTCAACACGTTCCTAGAGAAAACCAAGCTGAAAGATGATGGCAGCAACTATACGGACTGGGTTCGGAACCTGAGGATCATCCTCATAGCTGCCAGGAAAGCATATGTCCTAGAAGCACCGCTAGGTGAAGCACCCATCCCAAAGAACCAAGACGTTATGAATGCTTGGCAGTCACGTGTTGATGATTACTCCCCCGTTCAATGCGGCATGATTTACAGCTTAGAACTGGGGCTCCAAAAGGTTTTTGAGCAACACGGAGCATATGAGATGTTCGAAGAGCTGAAAATGGTTTTTCAAGCTCATGCCCGGGTCGAGACATATGAAGTCTCCGACAAGTTCTATAGTTGTAAGATGGAGGAAAATAGTTCTGTCAGTGAGCACATACTCAAAATGTCTAGGTTGCACAACCGCTTTTCCCAGCTGGACATTACCCTCCCGGACGAGGCGGCCATTGACAGAATCCTTCAGTCGCTCCCACCTAGCTACAAGAGCTTTGTGATGAACTACAATATGCAGGGGATGGTGAAAACTATTCCTGAAGTATTTTCAATGCTGAAATCAGCGGAGGTGGAAATCAAAAAGGAACATCAAGTGTTGATGGTCAATAAAACCACTAAGTTCAAGAAAGGCAATGGTAAGAAGAACTTCAAGAAGGACGGCAAGGAAGTTGCCGTGCCCGGTAAACCAGTTGTCGGGACGAAGCCAAAGAATAGACCCAAGCCTGAGACTCAGTGTTTTTATTGCAAAGGGAAGGGTCACTCGAAGCAAAACTGCCCCGAATACTTAGCGAACAATAAGGCCGGCAACAGTAAAGGTATATGTGATATACATGTAATTGATGTGTACCTTACTAGTACTCGTAGTAGCTCCTGGGTATTTGATACCGGTGCGGTTGCTCATATTTGTAACTCAAAACTGGAGCTGCGGAATAAGCGGAGACTGGCGAAGGACGAGGTGACGATGCGCATCGGAATGGTTCCAAGGTCGATGTGATTGCCGTCGGCACGCTACCTCTATATTTTCCTACGGGATTAGTTTTAAACCTCAATAATTGTTATTTAGTGCCAGCTTTGAGCATGAACATTGTGTCTGGATCTCGTTTAATGCGAGATGGCTACTCATTTAAATCCGAGAATAATGGTTGTTCTATTTATATGAGACATATGTTTTATGGTCATGCCCCGCTGGTCAATGGTTTATTCTTAATGAATCTCGAACATAATGTTACACATATTCATAGTGTGAATACCAAAAGATGTAAGATTGATAATGATAGTCCCACTTATCTATGGCACTGCCGCCTTGGTCACATTGGTGTCAAACACATGAAGAAGCTCCATACAGATGAACTTTTGGAGTCCCTTGATTTTGAATCATTTGACACGTGCGAACCATGCCTCATGGGTAAAATGACCAAGACTACGTTCTCCGGAACAATGGAGCGAGCAACCAACTTATTGGAAATTAGACATACTGATGTGTGCGGTCCAATGAGCGTTGAGGCTCGCGGTGGCTATCGTTATGTTCTAACCCTCACTGATGACTTAATGAAACACAAGTCTGAGACCTTTGAAAAGTTCAAGGAATTTTAGAATGAGGTAGAGAATTAACGTGACCGAAAAATAAAGTTTTTATGATCAGATCGTGGAGGAGAATATTTAAGTCACGAATTTGGTACGCACTTAAGGAAATGTGGAATTGTTTCACAACTCACTCCGCCTGGAACACCTCAGCGTAATGGTGTGTCCGAACGTCGTAATCGCACTTTATTGGATATGGTGCGGTCTATGATGTCTCTTACCGATTTACCGCTATCATTATGGGGATACGCTTTAGAGACAACCACATTCACTTTAAATAGGGCACCGTCTAAGTCCGTTGAGACGACACCGTATGAATTATGGTTTGGGAAGAAACCTAAGCTGTCGTTTCTAAAAGTTTGGGGATGAGATGCTTATGTCAAGAAACTTCAACCTGAAAAGCTCGAACCCAAGTCGGAAAAATGCGTCTTCATAGGATATCCTAAGGAAACCATTGGGTATACCTTCTACCTTAGATCCGAAGGCAAGATCTTTGTTGCCAAGAACGGGTCCTTTTTGGAGAAAGAGTTTCTCTCAAAAGAAGTAAGTGGGAGGAAAGTAGAACTCGATGAAGTACTACCTCTTGAACCGGAAAGTAGTACAGCTCAGGAAGATGTTCATGTAGTGCCTACACCGACTGGAGAGGAAATTAATGATGATGATCAAGGTACTTCGGATCAAGTTGCTACTGAACTTCGTAGGTCCACAAGGACATGTTGCACACCAGAGTGGTATGGCAACCCTGTCCTGGAAATCATGTTGTTAGACAATAGTGAACCTTCGAACTATGAAGAAGCGATGGCGGGCCCAGATTCCAACAAATGGCTTGAAGCCATGCAATCCGAGATAGGATCCATGTATGAAAACAAAGTATGGACTTTGACAGACTTGCCCGATGATCGGCGAGCGATAGAAAACAAATGGATCTTTAAGAAGAAGACAGACGCGGATGGTAATGTTACCATTTATAAAGCTCGACTTGTCGCTAAGGGTTATCGGCAAGTTCAAGGGGTTGACTATGATGAGACTTTCTCTCCCGTAGCGAAGCTGAAGTCCGTCTGAATCATGTTAGCAATTGCCGCATACTATGATTATGAGATATGGCAGATGGACGTCAAAACGGCATTCCTTAACAACTATCTTAAGGAAGAACTGTATATGATGCAGCCGGAAGGTTTTGTCGATCCAAAGAATGCTAATAAGGTATGCAAACTCCAGCGATCCATTTATGGGTTGGTGCAAGCATCTCGGAGTTGGAACATTCGCTTTGATGAGATGATCAAAGCGTTTGGGTTTATGCAGAATTATGGAGAAGCCTGCGTTTACAAGAAAGTGAGTGGGAGATCTGTAGCATTTCTCATATTATATGTAGATGACATACTTTTGATGGGAAATGATATAGAACTTTTGGACAACATTAAGGCCTACTTGAATAAGTGTTTTTCAATGAAGGACCTTGGAGAAGCTGCTTACATATTAGGCATCAAGATCTATAGGGATTTATCGAATCTTTCACAAAGCACATACCTTGATAAGATATTGAAAAAGTTCAATATGGATCAGTCCAAGAAGGGGTTCTTGCCTGTATTGCAAGGTGTGCAATTGAGCTCGGCTCAATGCCCAACCACGGCAGAATATAGAGAAAAGATGAGTGTCATCCCATATGCCTCGGCTATAGGGTCTATTATGTATGCCATGTTGTGTACCAGACCTGATGTAAACCTTGCCGTAAGTTTGGTAGGAAGGTACCAAAGTAATCCCGGCATGGAACACTGGACATCGGTCAAGAATATCCTGAAGTACCTGAAAAGGACTAAGGATATGTTTCTCATTTATGGAGGTGACGAAGAGCTCGTCGTAAACGGTTACGTCGACGCTAGCTTCGACACAGATCTGGATGAATCCAAGTCACAAACCGGATACGTGTATATTTTGAATGGTGGGGCAGTAAGCTGGTCCAGTTCCAAGCAAAGCGTCATGGCGGGATCTACATGTGAAGCGGAATACATGGAAGCCTCGGAGGCAGCGCATGAAGCAATATGGATGAAGGAGTTCAACACCGACCTAGGAGTCATACGCAATGCGTCGGGGCTGATCTCTCTCTTCTGTGACAACACTGGAGCTATTGCCCTTGCCAAGGAGCCCAGGTTTCACAAGAAGACCAGGCACATCAAGCGTCACTTCAACTCCATTCGTGAAAATGTTCAAGATGGAGACATAGATATTTGCAAAGTGCATACGGATCTGAATGTCGCAGATCCGTTGACTAAACCTCTTCCGCGAGCGAAACATGATCAACACCTAAACTCGATGGGTGTTCGATTCATCACAATGTAACTAGATTATTGACTCTAGTGCAAGTGGGAGACTGTTGGAAATATGCCCTAGAGGCAATAATAAAATGATTATTATTATATTTCCTTGTTCATGATAATTGTCTATTATTCATGCTATAATTGTGTTATCCAGAAATCGTAATACATGTGTGAATACATAGACTACAACATATCCCTAGTAAGCCTCTAGTTGACTAGCTCGTTGATCAATAGATAGTCATGGTTTCGTGACTATGGAGATTGGATGTCATTGATAACGGGATCACATCATTAGGAGAATGATGTGATGGACAAGACCCAATCCTAAGCATAACACAAGATCGTGTAGTTCGTTTGCTAGAGCTTTTCCAATGTCAAGTATCTTTTCCTTAGACCATGAGATCGTGTAACTCCCAGATACCATAGGAGTGCTTTGGGTGTACCAAACGTCACAACGTAATTGGGTGACTATAAAGGTATACTACGGGTATTCCCGAAAGTATCTGTTGGGTTGACACGGATCGAGACTGGGATTTGTCACTCCGTGTGACAGAGAGGTATCTCTGGTCCCACTCGGTAATGCATCATCATAATGAGCTCAATGTGACCAAGTGTTTGGTCACGGGATCATGCATTACGGTACGAGTAAAGTGACTTGCCGGTAACGAGATTGAACGAGGTATTGGGATACCGACAATCGAATCTCGGGCAAGTAACGTATCGATTGACAAAGGGAATTGTATATCGGATTACTTGAATCCTCGACATCGTGGTTCATCGATGAGATCATCATGGAACATGTGGGAGCCAACATGGGTATCCAGATCCTGCTGTTGGTTATTGGCCGGAGAGCTGTCTCGGTCATGTCTGCGTGATTCCCGAACCCGTAGGGTCTACACACTTAAGGTTCGGTGACGCAAAGGGTTGTAGAGATATTAGTATGTGGAAACCCGAAAGTCGTTCAGAGTCCCGGCTGAGATCCCGGACGTCACGAGGAGTTCTTGAATGGTCCGGAGGTAAAGAATTCTATATAGGAAGTCCAGTTTCGGCCACCGGTATTATACTGGGACCACCGGAAGGGTCTCGGGGGTCCACCGGGTGGGGCCACCTATCCTGGAGGGCCACGAGGGCTGAAAGGGGAAGGGAACCAGCCCGGGTGGGCTGGTGCGCCCCCCCTTCGGCCTCCCCTGCGCCTAGGGTTGGAAACCCTAGGGGTGGGGGGCGCCCCACTTGACTTGGGGGGCAAGTCCCCCCTAGGCCGCCGCCCCCCCTTGGAGATGGGATCTCCAGGGCCGGCGCACCCCCTAGGCCCCCTATATAAAGAGGGGGGAGGGAGGGCAGCCACACCCTAGTCCCTGGCGCCTCCCTCTCCCCCCGTACCACCTCTCCCTCTCGCTGAGCTTGGCGAAGCCCTGCCGAGATCACAGCTGCTTCCACCATCACGCCGTCGTGCTGCTGGATCTCCATCAACCTCTCCTTCCCCCTTGCTGGATCAAGAAGGAGGAGACGTCTTCCCCAACCGTACGTGTGTTGAACGCGGAGGTGCTATCTGTTCAGCACTAGGATCATCGATGATTTGGATCACGACGAGTACGACTCCCTCAACCCCGTTCTCTTGAACGCTTCCGCTCGCGATCTGCAAGGGTATGTAGATGCACTCCCCTCTCTCGTTGCTAGATGAACTCCATAGATTGATCTTGGTGAAGCGTATATTTTTTTTATTTTCTGCAACGTTCCCCAACAGCAAAGTAGCGTAAGTATTTCCCTCAGTTTCGAGAACCAAGTTATAAATCCAGTAGGAGGCTCCTCCCAAGTCCCACGCGCCTAAACAAACAAACAAGAACCTCACAACCAACGCGATAAAGGGGTTGTCAATCCCTTCACGGCCGCTTGCGAAAGTGAGATCTGATAGAGATAATATGATAAGATAAATATTTTTGGTATTTTTATGATATAGATTGAAAAGTAAAGATTGAAAAATAAAGTAGATTGGAAACTTATATGATAAAGAATGGACCCGGGGGCCGTAGGTTTTACTAGTGGCTTCTCTCAAGATAGCATAAATATTACGGTGGGTGAACAAATTACTGTTGTGCAATTAATAGAAAAGTGCATAGTTATGAGAATATCTAGGCATGATCATGTATATAGGAATCACGTCTAAAACAAGTAGACCGAAACGATTTTGCATCTACTACTATTACTCCACACATCGACCGACTCCTGCCTGCATCTAGAGTATTAAGTTCATGAAGAACAGAGTAACGCATTAAGCAAGATAACATGATGTAGAGGGATAAACTCAAGCAATATGATATAAACCCCATCTTTTTATCCTTGATGGCAACAATACAATACGTGCCTTGCTGCCCCTGCTGTCACTGGGAAAGGACACCGCAAGATTGAACCCAAAGCTAAGCACTTCTCCCATTGCAAGAAAGATCAATCTAGTAGGCCAAACCAAACTGATAATTCGAAGAGACTTGCAAAGATAACCAATCATACATAAAAGAATTCAGAGGAGATTCAAATATTTCTCATAGAGAAACTTGATCATAAACCCACAATTCATCGGATCTCGACAAATACACCGCAAAAAGAGTTACATCGAATAGATGTCCAAGAAGAGGAAGGAGAACTTTGTATTGAGAATCAAAGAGATAGAAGAAGCCATCTAGCTGATAACTATGGACCCGAAGGTCTGTGGTAAACTACTCACAACTCATCGGAGAGGCCTTGGTGATGATGGAGAGGCCCTCCATGGTCGATGACCCCTCCGGAGGAGCGCCGGCAAAGGCTCCAAGATGGGATCTCGCGTATACAGAAGGTTGCGGCGGTGGAAATAGTTTTTCGTGGTGCTCCTGGATTGTTTCGGGGTATGAAGTTATATATAGGCGAAGGAGGTAGGTCAGGGGAGACCGCCCACGAGGCAGGGGGCGCGCCCACCCACTTAGGGCGTGCTGTCCACCCTCGTGGCCGCCTCGACTGCTTCTTAACGTCCACTCCAAGTTTCCTGGATTGCGTTTGTTCCAAAAAGATTGCTCCCGAAGGTTTCATTCCGTTTGGACTCCGTTTGATATTCCTTTTCTACGAAACACTGAAATAGGCAAAAAAACAGCAATTCGGGCTGGGCTTCCGGTTAGTAGGTTAGTCCCAAAATGATATAAAAGTGTAAAGTAAAGCCCATAAACATCCAAAACAGGTAATATAATAGCATGGAACAATCAAAAATTATTGATACGTTGGAGACGTATCAAGCATCCCCAAGCTTAATTCCTACTCGTCCTTGAGTAGGTAAATGATAAAAACAGAATTTTTGATGTGGAATGCTACCTAGCATATTTCTCAATGTATTTCTCTTTTTGTCATGAATGTTCAGATCCAAATGTTTCAAAATAAAAGTTTATATTGATAAAAGAATAATAATACTTCAAGCATACTAACCAAGCAATCATATAGTTTGGCGATGTTTCATTTTCATTACACAAAATACTCCCATCAAGAAAAACCCCGGTTTCAGCCAAGCAATTGGTTCATACTTTTTAATGCGCTTCAGCTTTTTTCAACTCTCACGCAATACATGAGCGTGAGCCATGGATATAGCACTATGGGTGGAATAGAATAAAATGATGGAGGTTGTGTGGAGAAGACAAAAAATGAGGAAGTCTCACATTGACGCGGCTAATCAATGGGCTATGGAAATGCCTATCAATTGGTGTCAACATGAGGAGTAGGGATTGCCATGCAACGGATGCACTAGAGCTATAAATGTATGAAAGCTCAACAAAAGAAACTAAGTGGGTGTGCATCCAACTTGCTTGCTCATGAAGACCTAGGGCATTTTGAGGAAGGCCATCGTTGGAATATACAATCCAAGTTCTATAATGAAAACTTCCCACTAGTATATGCAAGTGACAATATAGAAGACTTTCTATCATAAAGACCATGGTGCTATTTTGAGCACAAGTGAGGAAAAAGATAGTAGCATTGTCCCCTTTTTTGGGGGCCTTTTTTTATTTGGCCTTTCTTCTTTTTTTAGGGACAATGCTCTAAAAATGATGATCATCACACTTCTATTTTACTTATAACTCATGAATTACAACTCGATACTAGAACAAAATATGACTCTATACGAATGCCTCTGGCGGTGTACCGGGATATGCGATGACTCAAGAGTGACATGTATAAAAATTATGCATTGTGGGTTCGCCACAAATACAATGTCAACTACATGATCATGCAAAAAGCAATATGACAATGATGAAGCATGTCATGATAAACGTAACGGTGGAAAGTTGCATGGCAATATATCTCGGAATGGCTGCGGAAATGCCATAATAGGTAGGTATGGTGGCTATTTTGAGGAAGATATAAAGAGGTTTATGTGTGATAGAGTGTATCATATCATGGGGCTTGGATGCACCGATGAAGTTTGCACCAACTCTCAAGGTGAGAAAGGGCAATGCACGGTACCGTAGAGGCTAGCAATGATGGTAAGGTAAAAGTGCGTATAATCCATGGACTCAACATTAGTCATAAAGAACTCATATACTTATTGCAAAAGTTTTATTATCCCTTGAAGCAAAGTACTACTACGCATGCTCCTAGGGGGTAGGTTGGTAGGAGTTAACCATCCCGCTCCCCCGGCCTCCACACATAAGGAAGGCAATCAAAAGAGCACCCTATGCAATAAATTTGTCACACAACGGTTACCATACGTGCATGCTACGAGACTTGCAAACCTCAACACAAGTATTTCTTAGATTCACAATTACATCAACTAGCATGACTCTCATATTACCACCTTCGTATCTCAAAACAATTATTAAGCATCAAGTTGATCATAGTATTCAATTCAGTTCTCATGATAGATTTTATTATACCCAACTTGGATGCCCACCATTCTAGGACCAATTTTATAACCATAGCAAATACCATGCTATTCTAAAAGACTCTCAAAATAATATAAGTGAATCATGAGAGATCAATACCTTTTACGAAATAAAATCACCACCGTTCTCTAAAAAGATATAAATGAAGCACTAGAGGAAAACTACATATAGCTCAAAAGATATAAGTGAAGCACATAGAGTATTCTAATAAATTCCGAATCATGTGTGTCTCTCCCAAAAAGTGTGTACTGCAAGTATGATTGTGTTAAACTAAAAAGCTAAGACTCATATCATACAAGACGCTCCAAGCAAAACACATATCATGTGGTAAATAAAAATATAGCTCCAAGTAAAGTTACCGATAGACGAAGACGAAAGAGGGGATGCCTTCTGGGGCATCCCCAAGCTTAGGATTTTGGTTGTCCTTGAATATTTTGGGGTGTCATGGGCATCCCAAAGCTTAGGCTCTTGCCACTCTTTATTCCATAGTCCATCAAATCTTTACCCAAAACTTGAAAACTTCACAACAAAAAACTCAACAGGAAATCTCATGAGCTCCGTTAGTGCAAGAAAGAAAAACCACCACTTAAGGTACTGTAATGAACTTATTCTTTATTTATATTGGTGTTAAACCTACTGTATTCCAACTTCTCTATGGTTCATACCCCCCGATACTAGCCATAGATGCATCAAAATAAGCAAACAACACACGAAAAACAGAATCTGTCAAAAACAGAACAATCTGTAGGAATCTGTAACTTTTGAATACTTATTGGACTCCAAAAATCCTACCAAAATAGGAAGTCCTAGGTAATTTGTATATTGATCTACTTCGAAAAGAATCAACTCAAAATCACGTTTATGTGATTTATAGAATTTTTTCTCGTGAGCACAAAGTTTCTGTTTTTTAGCAGAATCAAATTAACTTTCACCCAAGATGATCCTATAGGTTCTACTTCGCACAAACACTAATCAAAACATAAAACCACATCTAAACAGAGGCTAGATGAATTATTTATTACTAAACAGGAACAAAAATCAAGGAACAAAAATAAAATTGGGTTGCCCCCCAACAAGCGCTATCGTTTAACGCCCCTAGCTAGGCATAAAAGCGAGAATAGATCTAAGTATTATCATCTTTAATTTTCAGTTTCTTAGTGGAGTCATGCTCGAATCCGGGAGGTTCTTTACGTTTCCCTTCATACTCGGAAATTTTTAGATCTAAAGAATCCAACCGCTTATTGCAAAGAGTAATCAACATATTTATACGGTGAACATTCCCGCTAACACTCTTAAGAGGTTCAAGAGACTTTTGTAAGATTTTTGTTACTTCACATATCTTTTCAAAAACTTGTGTCTCTTCTTGGGTATGATGTGGCCCCCCTTGTTTAGGTAGTGTTCCCACTATTCCCTCTATAATTTCATGCGCAATACTGGGATCAATTTCAATAAAATTTCCTTTGGCAATACAATCCAAGAGTTGTCTATGGGACATATTTAGTCCAACATAAAAATTGCAAAGTAAAATTCTAAAATTCACCTCTAAGGTGCAATTATGATAAGATTCCATCATCCTATACCAAGCATATTTTAAGTTTTCTCCTTGCCTTTGCTTGAAGTGAAGAACTTCAAACTCGGGGGACATAGGAGCAGATAAGGAACTAGTCATGATAACGAGATAGACAACTAACACATGAGTACACAAGAGACAAGCGAAAAAGAGGTGAACGGAAAAGAGAGAGCGAATAAAATGGCAAAGGTGAAGTCGGGGAGAGAAAAACGAGAGGCAAATGGAAAATAATGTAATGCAAGAGAGATGAGTTTGTGATGGGTACTCGGTATGTCTTGACTTGAGCGGAGACCTCCCCGGCAAAGGCGCCAGAAATCCTTCTTGCTACCTCTTGAGCATGCGTTGGTTTTTTCCTTGAAGAGGAAAGGGTGATGCAGCAAAGTAGCATAAGTATTTCCCTCACTTTTGAGAACCAAGGTATCAATCCAGTAGGAGGCTCCTCCCAAGTCGCACGCGCCTACACAAACAAACAAGAATCTCGCAACCAACGCGATAAAGGGGTTTTTAATACCTTCACGGACACTTGCGAAAGTGAGATCTGATAGAGATAATATGATAAGATAAATATTTTTGGTATTTTTATTATATAGATTGAAAAGTAAAGATTGCAAAATAAAGTAGATTGGAAAATTATATGATAAAGAATAGACCCGGGGGCCATAGGTTTCACTAGTGGCTGCTCTCAAGATAGCATAAATATTATGGTGGGTGAACAAATTACTGTCGAGCAATTGATAGAAAGGTGCATAGTTATGAGAATATCTAGGCATGATCATGTATATAGGCATCACATCCAAAACAAGTAGATCAAAATGATTCTGCATCTACTACTATTACTCCACACATCGACCGACTCCTGCCTGCATCTAGAGTATTAAGTTCATGAAGAACAGAGTAACGCATTAAGCAATATGACATGATGTAGAGGGGTAAACTCAAGCAATATGATATAAACTCCATCTTTTTATCCTCGATGGAAAAAATACAATACATGCCTTGTTGCCCCTGCTGTCACTGGGAAAGGACACCGCAAGATTGAACCCAAAGCTAAGCACTTCTCCCATTGCAAGAAAGATCAATCTAGTAGGCCAAACCAAACTGGTAATTCGAAGAGACTTGCAAAGATAACCAATCATACATAAAAGAATTCAGAGGAGATTCAAATATTTCTCATAGATAAACTTGATCATAAACCCACAATTCATCGGGTCTCAACAAACACACCGCGAAAAGAGTTAGTAGGTTAGTCCCAAAATGATATAAAAGTGTAAAGTAAAGCCCATAAACATCCAAAACAGGTAATATAATAGCATGGAACAATCAAAAATTAGAGATACTTTGGGGACGTATCACCGGCCATGAAGATTGCAACCCTGTTCGGTGGCTCATAGGGGTCCGTAATACTATCGCCATCGAAACAGCCCCCAAGCCTACCGTCTTGCAGTTGATACAATGAAGTAGTCTCGCCCGTGGACGACTCACCGTCAGAATAGATGGCCGTCTCACCACCAGACATGGATCCTTCATCAAATTCCGCCCCATGGATGAATCCCATGAAGGCATGTTTCATGGAGGGCTGAGCTTGGGCGGGTTGTGCACACTGAGCCATCTCGTTGATGTTGATGCAGATGTCCGGCTCAGGGCCCGGCTCACCGATCTTGCCGATGAAGACGTGAATTCCGTCGAAGGGGACCCGGTACCCGTACTCAATTGAGCCATCCTCGAGGCCCAGCCTGCATCGTCAATGAAGAGCTTGCCGCGATGACTCTTGGTCATCCGGCCCACAGTGTATCCCTTGATCCCTTCGAAGTTGCCCTTTAAGAACTCGAAACCACCGTGCGCTGGCCCCATGATGGGCGCCAACTGTCGTGGAATAGTCATGACAGATATCCTAGTGTGAGGACTTAGCCATGGAGCCATCGCAACTAGGTTAGCTTAAAGGGGTTAAACGAGACAAAGGACACATGAGTTCATACTGGTTTGACCCCTTGCGGTGAAGGTAAAGGCCTAATCCAGTATGAGGTGGTATTCTTTATGTCTCAATTACCAGGGAGCGAATACGCTTGACCTAGCTTTCGATCTCTTGTTTCTTGCCCTGAACCGCCGCCGGGTCGCTCCTTTATATACACAGATTGACGCCCAATGGCTCATGGAGTCCGACCGGCTCATAGACAACGTGTCCGGCTCGGTGACTAACTATACTTGCCTTACAATACAAGTCATACACATATGGCGATTTACCCCTATGGGCCTTAAGTCACCCTTGGGCCTCGGTCCCTTGCTTCATGAACCGCCATCTTCAATATCCTCATGGGCTTCATATTGATGAACCGCCATAGGTATAACCCGGCCCCTCCTGGGCGGGTCATACCTAATAGTCATATACCCAACAGTATCGCACCCTCACTTTCCTCATATGGCAGCATGCACAAATATTGCAGTAACCCCATCATGTCCTTGGTTTCCACCGAAACCTAGGAGAGTCAAATTAAATAATGATGGTTCAGTGGCCGAGGGTACTGACGGTGTCCTGGACTTGGGGGTACTCACCACGTCATCTCCCGATCAGTTAGATTGGGCCGAGGACCCCCATGGCCATATACTCATGGGCCAGTTCGGACAGCTACCGCATACAAGGAAGATTCCACAAGACTTGGTGATCAATACAAGGACTCCTCCCCACCGTCGTATTCGGCTAGGACTCTTGTGATATACACAATCATAATCCCCATAGGCTAGACTTCTAGGGTTTAGCCTCTACGATCTCGTGGTAGATCAACTCTTGTAATACTCATATCATCAAGATCAATCAAGGAGGAAGTAGGGTATTACCTCCATAGAGAGGGCCCAAACCTGGGTAAACATCATGTCCCCTGCCTCCTATTACCATTAGCCTTAGACGCACAGTTTGGGAACCCCTACCCGAGATCCGCCGGTTTTGACACCGACAATGGTGCTTTCATTGAGAGTTCCGCTGTGTGATTGGCAAAGGATCAATGGCTCAACTGCAGATCAACTGCGATGTGGGCTTCTTCGTCACCGGCTCGACTGGTCACCTTGGCTTGACCGAGGACTGCGCCCTACCTCCGGATGTCATGTTCAGCTGAGGGCCTTCATCAACAACGACTCCGATCTCTATCAAGATCATGGAGGGGTCATCCATGGAGCTCGGGGGCTCAACGTCGACATTGCCCTCGGGCGACCGTGCTGTTTTTCTGGACAGTGAAATTGTATCCTCCGCCACCGCCTCATCGAGTGTCGTTTTAACGATTGCTTTGGTGGAATTGTGCGGAATTGAGTCTACAACAACCCTGGAAAATTTCGTCAAGTTCCAATGGAGGAATCTCTGGCAATCTACGATATACCGGAGCCCTGTCAAATCTGGACGAGAATACGGATGAGTTTGGAGTGTCGTGTCCAGCTTCTAGCTCGGACGTCCTTTGGAAGATCCAACCGTTTATCGGGTGCGGAATTCCTATATTTACCACCTGTCAATATTTCATCTCAATCCGACCGTCCAAACTCCGGGAACCTTCCGATTAGTGCATCACTATTCGGATATGTTTTCTGCGCGAGAACGAATCCGACCTGAGTTCATCTTCTTTATGAACAGGATTTTGGACATCCTTTTTGAAGGAAGTTTTTGTCTAGGGTATTTTGTTTTATTCTCAAACACATCCCACTGATATTATAAATATTTTTCCAATATAATCTTCACCACCGCGCCGTTGTCAAACCAGCCCGACAACATTGCTCCACGGCAGCCGACCTACGCTAGACACGTCGTGCTTTGTTAAGCCGAGCTCAACTCCTTCGGATTATCATCTCGGCAAGCTGAACAATAGTTCGGCATCATGAAGGATAGATTGTCACCAACATCGCCGCCCCTCGGATTACACAGAACGGGATCACAGGCATCGTCGCACGGTCACTTCATCAAGCCAGCATTGACCACGTCACAAGTTGCGACCTTCATCGGCATGGCCGAACTGTTGCTTCATCGAGCCGATGTCCATCATGATGAACTACTTTAACACCTCGGCTGACATGGCAGCTGCAACATCTCCTCACCGATCTGCTCCGTCTCCTCTCTGGACCAGGGGCTTCACCATCTCTTCATCAACTCACCTTGGAGACTTCGGCGTCACCAGGCAACTAACTTCATCACATTAGCTAGATCACAAGCTTCGCCTCGGTGAGCCAACCTTTTCCAGCATTGCCATGCCATCGCTTCATCACCCATCAGGCAATGGGTGTGCGGATCAAGTCCCAATTTCGGGAGTAACCTTCCTTCATATAGCTACAACAGACAAACCAGGTGCTATTAATCCTAGTAATTTTTTCTCGCTTGGGTTTATATTTACTGAGAAATTATTACTCTGGTTTGTTCCATCATATGTACACAGGTCTGTCAAATGATGGCTGCATTAACGATGGTTGCGTGATGGTTCGGTCTGTTTCCCGTCCGTACTTTGACGAACGCCACATCTAGAGCCTGGACCGCCCTGCAAATTCAGGCTTTGTCATGCCTTCACTGCGTCACGCTGACACCCTGCATCGACATTGGCTTCGGTGCCAGGCCACATCTCTTATGCAAGAATTATATATATATATATATATATATATATATATATATATATATATATTAATTATTTCCTTGACCGCACTGTTTTATGTGTGCACGTAATCGATTTTGACTGCGTTACGCGGTCACTACTCCGGAGTGCCGAACTCCATGTTCGGACACCTCGGGCTTGGGGGCTGGGACCTCGGCCATGCCGATTGCGAACCTTGTCGGATCTGCCACAGATCAATGGGCGTCTTTGTCCCGCCACAAGCCCGAATCGCATCATCAACACCGAGCAGATTAACCAGCTAAGTCGCTTTTATGCTCAAAAACTTTTAGTTTTAAGTTTTGTTCGGTTCGACCAAGCATTATACTTTTTTTGGTAAAAAGTTGTTTGTGAAAAAGTTCCTTGTCATAACTTTGTTTGTGACACACAAATTCAAATACCCCATTTATTTGGGGGCTTCCTTTATGAAGCCTTTCCTCTTGCATATGATTATACTTGTACGGCTTCGTTCCTTGTTCGTATATTACGCCATAATATGCAGCATATTGACTTAAGTGTTCTGCAAGCTAGGTTGCCTTGCTCCTGTGCTTACCCCTACGTTCCCGAATGTTCGGCTAGGGAGTAAAGGGAGCACCTCTGCGATTGTCACGACCGGGTGATCCGAGTTCGGACCTCAGACTGGGTGAAGCCGAAAGCTAGCACTCTTATTGTTTTCAATCATGGTCGGCACACAACGGAACTCATGAGTACAAAAAATCTATTGCACAAGTCTCATAGTAACAATGAGCAACCCAAGAAAGGTATCGGTGGAGGTACTATTTTCTTTGAAGATGCTTCTTACACTTTGTTAGTAATATATCATAAGTTTCCTAAGCGCGGTTTGTCTGTTACAGCCTTATGGCCTGATTGTCTGGTTATCGGAAACACCGTCGATATTCTCGACAGGTGGAGTACATAACACTTTTCGGCCTTTGACCGAAAAGGGAGAAGCCAACGGTCGGTTAAGACGCTTTAAAGTTTGGGTGAACACGGATATCATATAAGTACTTCGTTACATACAAATCATTATACATTAAATTCTTTTACCCAAGTCACTTGGGGGGTTCTTAAAATTTCTATGAGCTGTTTTATAATAAGTGTGTTTTTTCTTGGTCGTTGCAAAGACTTTTTCTGCCACTCCTTTTGCGACTCGAGTGTGTGGTCAATAGCCGGATAGCATGTCTTCTCTCTAAAGGCCGCTCGAGTTTAGTTCGCTAAAACTTGCCTCGTAGAAGTACCCCGCCTTAGGGATAAGGAGCTTGAAGTCGTAGGCTTACCCGCGTGAAGTCTTGAGATCGGATGTGTCATGTTAAAGCACGATAGAAGCACAATTTTTTTCCAATTTTCGCATTGGCACCAAACACTTGATCTTGTTCGGACGTCAAGTTTTTACTGACTTTTTTTGGTTTTCCGAGCCTATGGCACTTTTAAACTATTTGTGTGTTTCCAGCTTAAGTCTCGCACTGCAACGCCAGACACCTTTAGAGATTCGGCAAAAACATTCTCGGATATTGCAGCATAAGTCCTCCATGGTTTTCTGCAAGAGGAAGTGCACATGAAATAACCTCCTGGATTTGAAGACAAACGTACACCTTCTCATGTGTGCAAGCTAGACAAAGCACTATATGGACTGAAACAAGCTCCAAGGGCATGGTACTCCCGTCTTAGTAAAAAGATGCAGACACTTGGTTTCGTTCCTTCCAAATCTGAGACATCCTTGTTTATTTATAACATGTTCAACACCTCCATGTTTGTCCTTATATATGTTGATGATATTATTGTCACAAGTTCATCTGATGAAGCAATATCAGGACTCTTGGAGGATTTGAGTGCCGAATTTGCTCTATAGGATCTAGGAGAATTACATTACTTCCTAGGGATTGGCGAAGCAACACAAGGATGGGTTACATCTTTCTCAATAAAAATAAGCAACAGATATGGTAAGGAAGGCTGGGTTGCAAGGTTGTAAACCTACACCCACTCCTCTCTCTAGTACAGAAAAATTATCTCTTATAGAGGGAACACTTCTTGAAGGAAATATGCCCTAGAGGCAATAATAAAGTTGTTATTTTATATTACCTTATTCATTATAAATGTTTATTATTCATGCTAAAATTGTTTTAACCAGAAACTTGATACATGTGTGTATACATAGACAGAACACCGTGTCCCTAGTATGCCTCTAGTAGACTAGCTCATTGATCAAAGATGGTTAAGTTTCCGAGCCATGGACATGTGTTGTCATTTGATGAACAGGATCACATCATTAGGAGAATGATGTGATGGACAAGACCCATCCGTTAGCATAGCATAATGATCGTTCACTTTTATTGCTACTGCTTTCTTCATGTCAAACACATATTCCTTCGACTATGAGATTATGCAACTTCCGGACACTGGAGGAATGCCTTGTGCGCTATCAAACGTCACAACATAACTGGGTGATTATAAATATGCTCTACAGGTATCTCCGAAGGTGTTTGTTGCGTTCGCATATATCGAGATTAAGATTTGTCACTCCGAGTATCGGAAAGGTATATATCGCTGGGCCTCTCGGTAATGCACATCATATGAAGCCTTGCAAGCAATGTGACTAATGAGTTAGTGATACATTTCTGAACGACTAAAGAGACTTGCCGGCACGATCTAATTCGGGCAAGTAATATACCGATGACAAATGGAATAACGTATGTTGACATAGCGGTTTGACCGATAAAGATCTTTGTAGAATATGTGGGAACCAATGTGAGCATCCAGGTTCCGCCATTGGTTATTGACCGGAGAGGTGTCTCGGTCATGTCTACATATATAGTTCTCGAACCCGTAGGGTCCGAACGCTTAACGTTCAATGACGATTTGTATTATATGAGTTATGTGATTTGGTGACCGAATGTTGTTCGGAGTCCCGGATGAGATCACAGACATGACGAGGAGTCTCCAAATGGTCGACATTTAAAGATTGATATATTGGAAGGTAGCATTCGAACACCAGAAGTGTTCCGGAATGTATCGGGTACATATCGGCATACCGGGGGGGTTACCGGACCCCCCCCCCCGGGGGAAGATATGGGCCATATAGGCCATAGGAGGGACGCACACCAGCCGACATAGGGGTGGCGCGCCCCCAATACGGAAGGAGTCCGAATTAAACTAGGGGAGGGAGCGGCGCCCTGAATGAAATATGCCCTAGAGGCAATAATAAAGTTGTTATTTTATATTTCCTTATATCATGATAAATGTTTATTATTCATGCTAGAATTGTATTAATCGGAAACTTGATACATGTGTGAATACATAGACAAAACGCCGTGTCCCTAGTATGCCTCTACTAGACTAGCTCGTTGATCAAAGATGGTTAAGTTTCCTAGCCATGGACATGAGTTGTCATTTGATCAGAGGTGTCCGTGTCAAATCGACAGATCTCGGGTAGGGGGTCCCAAGCTGTGTGTCTTAGGATCGATGGTAACATGAACATGGGATTTTACCCAGCTTCGGGCTCTCTCGAAGAGATAATACCCTACATGCTTCTTGATTGACTTTAATGAGTATAGGGGTTACAAGAGTTGATCTACCTCGAGATCATATGTTGTGGTCTAAACCCTAGAGGTATGATGAGTAATGTCATAATGATCTATCGACTAGCCTGGCCTCGGTTTAAATAATGTACCAGAGGTCTAGGATAACAAGAGTCCTAGTCGAATACGCCGGTGGAGAGGAGTCCTTGTCTTGATCACCAAGTCTTGTAGAATCTTCCGCGTGTATACTTCGGCTGTCTAAACTGGCCCATGAGTAACCGACCACGGGGGTCCTCGGCCCAATCCAACTGACCGGGAGACGAAGTGGTGAGTACCCCCTAGTCCAGGACACCGTCAGTAGCCCCCTGAACCGGTCTTCAACTTGGGGACGCTCCTCAATTCTTCCGAACTGTTCTTCATCTTTGGTCGTCGGTCTTGAAAACAGGTTCAAAAATCTTTTTATCTTCATCTTGAGGATTGCCGAAGCAAATCCGAAGAGTTTACATGTCGGGTATCCAAGGAGCGCCTTTAAGTTGTCGGATTTTATCAATGCCTTGTCATTTTTTACGCCACACCTCGGGTTTGAAGTTGTTCCCGTGCGGCGGTGTCCTCTTGCATCCGAGCCCCAACGCTGGACTGCATTCGTGGTATCTTTTGCAGCCAAGCACTAACGCCAGACTGCTTCCGAGCTTCAACGCTAGAATGTATCCGAGCTCCAACGCCGGACTGTGTCCAAGCTCCAACGCCGGACTATATCCGAGCTCCAATGTCGTACTATATCCGAGGTGTCATAGATCACCTTGGTTGGAAAAAGTTGAAGGAGTTTAGCTGAGATTAATGCCGGAAATGCCCTCTATGGAGCTATCCACTGGCGCCCGAGCTTTATGCCGGACTGCTTCCGAGGTGGTGCACCACCCCGACCGCGGCCTGATTTTTGGTGAATATTTTTGACTGGTGCAATTTATTCTCTGCCGAGATATATAGCCAATATATGTATATCTAGTAGCCCTCAAGCTGTGTGTCAGTCTAAAACCCGAGATGCACCTGAAGGAAAACATGAAACCGCTGATGCTAGTAGCACCTGAGACTTAGGTCGATGCGCGAAATCAGCCTGAGGATCAACTCCTAGCCCTAATAGGAATAGAAACGCAGTGTAATATATTATAGATAATAGTGATCGGTGAACGGGCCCTTGCGAGAGGGTCTTGAGAAGTAGCCGTAATATATTTTCTTGATGCCATATAGGTCCAGATGGTACCTGTTGTTGTCTGAAGACGCATTTGCCTATAGTTCGGTCAAGCCAAACCCTAAGCACTTTGAATTTTCTGCATTGAACAGGCAATGCAGTAACCCCCGAGACACTGGTCGGGTGGCAACACAAGATCAGGGGATCGATGTACCCCTTTCATATTTATAAATAATAAGCACGAAGCCCAGTAGCTCCTGAGCCTTAATGTGGACACGGTTGGCCGAATTAAGGATCGATATCCGACGTAAAATCACAAATCATGTGTAATGATTCTATGTATCCAAGTACTCTACATCATTAATGCTCAGATCCGCACTGTACAAAACTTTTTTCACTGACCATCGGCTTCAACCTCTTCGGCCAGTAGCCGAGGAGTGTTTTCCTACTTTATAAAGCCGTTATAAGGGCAAAGATTTATGGAAAACAAGGCAATCAAGCCATACGGTTTTATAAAGAAAGGTACACGGAGAGATATGTTATATTACGTTTTAACGTAAGAAACATCTTCCAAAGAAAATAATCCCGCTATCGGTTCCTTTCTTCTGGTTGTCATGCTTATCATGATCATGAAATCTCACCTTCGATCTGATCAATGTGGGAGGAAAATATTCAGGATTTAGTTTGGGGAAAGTTCCCGAACTCTATGGTATTAATGAACCCAAAATTTTCACTTCCGTCGTTGCCGACCAATGTGATCCTTTAAGATTGCTAGCTTTCGGCTTCACCCAGTCTGAGGTACTAACTAGGATGAGCCGGTAGTAACAATCACAGAGGTGCTCCCTTTACCGCCTAGCTGAACAATCGGGAATGTAGGGGTAAGCACAGGAGCCACGCAACCCAGCTTGGCAAAAATCTGAAGTCAAATTGATGCATATTTATGGCTTTATAATGATGATTACGGAAGGCGGCCCTTGTATATTAAATACAAATGCCGATGATATGTTTATTTTGACTCTGTTGCGACTGTTTATCAGTTGAAAGTGGCCCATCATCGGCTTCTACCACTTTGTAGATACTATACAAGGTGTTTCCGCAATAACAAGACAACCCTTAGCCGATGTCTTGGCGCCCGAAGGCGGTTGTGTTAGCGGAAACCAGGAAATCAGATATGCGGGCTTTATAACTTTCACTTAGTCATAGGAACTTAAAGTTGGGAGGCCAGTAACTAGCCCCGGTTAGAGTTCAGCGAAAGTCGAGGTCAAGCCGTAAACACTTCGGCCAATATTATGAACGCTGTCATTTAATATGGGGTGACTGATATGTCTCCAACATATCTATAATTTTTGATTGTTCCATGCTATTATATTACCTGTTTTGGATGTTTATGGGCTTTACTTTACACTTTTATATCATTTTTGGGACTAACTTACTAACTAGAGGCCCAGCCCGAATTGTTGTTTTTTGCCTATTTCAGTATCCCGAAGGAAAGGAATATCAAACGGAGTCCAAACGGAATGAAACCTTCGGGAGCAATATTTTTGGAACAAACGCAATCCAGGAGACTTGGAGTGGATGTCAAGAAGCAGCCGAGGCGGCCACGAGGGTGGCCGACGCGCCTAGTAAGGGTGGGCACGCCCCCCAGCCTTGTGGGCCCCTCGTGGCTTCCCTGACCGACTTCCTTCACCTATATATATCTACGTACCACAAAAACATCCAGGAGCACCACGAAAAACTATTTCCACCGCCGCAACCTTCTGTATCCGCGAGATCCCATCTTGGATCCTTCGACGGTGCTCCGCCGGAGGGGGAATCGACCATGGAGGGCCTCTCCATCACCACCAAGGCCTCTCTGATGAGTTGTGAGTAGTTTACCACATACCTTCGGGTCCATAGTTATTAGCTAGATGGCTTCCTCTCTCTTTGATTCTCAATACAAAGTTCTCCTTGCAAAGTTCTCCTTCCTCTTCTTGGAGATCTATTCAATGTAACTCTTTTTGCGGTGTGTTTGTCGAGATCCGATGAATTGTGGGTTTATGATCAAGTTTATCTATGAGAAATATTTGAATCTCCTTTGAATTCTTTTATGTATGATTGGTTATCTTTGCAAGTCTCTTTGAATTATCAGTTTGGTTTGGCCTACTAGATTGATCTTTCTTGCCATGGGAGAAGTGCTTAGCTTTGGGTTCAATCTTGCGGTGTCCTTTCCTAGTGACAGTAGGGGCAGCAAGCCACGTATTGTATTGTTGCCATCGAGGATAAAAAGATGGGGTTTATATCATATTGCATGAGTTTATCCCTCTACATCATGTCATCTTGCCTATGGCATTACTCTGTTCTTATGAACTTAATACTCTAGATGCAGGCAGGAGTCGGTCGATGTGTGGAGTAATAGTAGTAGATGCAGGCAGGAGTCGGTCGATGTGTGGAGTAATAGTAGTAGATGCAGGCAGGAGTCGGTCTACTTGTTACGGACGTGATGCCTATATACATGACCATGCCTAGATAACCTCATAACTATGCACTTTTCTATCAATTGCTCGACAGTAATTTGTTCACCCACCGTAATAATTATGCTATCTTGAGAGAAGCCACTAGTGAAACATATGGCCCCGGGTCTATCTTTTATCATATAAGTTTTCCATCTACTTTTATTTGCATCTTTTATTTTCCAATGTATATCATAAAAATACCAAAAAAATTATCTTATCATATTATCTCTATCAGATCTCACTTTTGCAAGTTACCATGAAGGGATTGGCAACCCCTTTATCGCGTTGGTTGTGAGGTTCTTGTTTGTTTGTGTAGCTGCGTGGGACTTTTGAGGAGCCTCCTACTGGATTGATACCTTGGTTCTCAAAACTGAGGGAAATACTTACGCTACTTTGCTGCATCACCCGTTCCTCTTCAAGGGAAAAACCAACGCATGCTCAAGAGGTAGCAAGAAGGATTTCTGGCGCCGTTGCCGGGGAGGTCATCGCTCAAGTCAAGACATACCAAGTACCCATCACAAACTCATCTCCCTCGCATTACATTATTTTCCATTTGCCTCTCATTTTCCTCTCCCCCAGTTCACCTTTGCCTTTTCTTCGCCCCTCTTTTGTTTGATCTTATGTTTGCTTGTGTCTCCATGTGCCTTCTATGTGCTTGCATCTTTGCTTGCTAAAAATCTATTGATATGGATCCACTTAAAGTGTTTTACTTGGATCATCTTTGATCCTTATGCGCTCGTGCTGAAACCCCAACTAGCCTAGTTGATGGGAAATCTTTAGATGAGCATGCTCATTTTGTGCATCATTGTTTGTTTGAAAAGGGGAAGCTCTTATGGTATCACTTAAATAGTTTGCTTTGCTATGCTTGGAATCTGTGTGAAATTTATGATTTTACTTGTTGCTCTAAGAACCCTAAAATACACCTTCCCTACCTATGTGAGTTTAATGATAATGAAATCTTATCTTCTTATGCAAAGGGTGTTTATAGTTACTACGATATCAAACAAATTGAAGAATTTGTAATTTTTAAGGGTGCTCATGAAGTTGCTTCTTTGATTGAAAAGTATGATATTACTCTCTACAAATCTAAAAATTCCGACATACTTAAATATTGCTATGAAAATTGTGCTCGTAATGCCTATGTTAAGGAATTTATTGAAAGAATGACCGTTAAACATGAGATCGTTGCTATTTCACCCATACTTGATAGTTCCTTCGATGAAAAGCATGATTGCAATGATGTTATTATAAATTCTCTTAATGTTAATTGTGCTAATAATATGCAAAACCCTAAGCTTGGGGATGCTAGTTTTGCTATGTCTACTACTTGTTGCAATGATCATGATTGGGGTGATTCTTTTTATGATCTTGAATATTTCTTTAAGCCCCATGATGAATATGAGATTGATAATAATGTTTGCAATAATATTGAAAGTGGGTTTGGAAGAGTGCCAACTTTAGATCCCACATATTTGGAGAATGTTCAATATTATGAATTTTTTGATAAAAGTGGGTTTGGAGAGGTCATGACTTTAGTTAATGTTGATCCCACTATTTTGGGAGAGTGTCAACTTCGTATGCATGTGGATCATTTTGAGAATATGTTTTGTGATCGATATATTGTTGAATTTGCTTATGATCCTACATGTAATTATTATGAGAGAGGAAAATATGGTCATAGAAATTTTCATGTTACTAAATTACCTCTCTTCATGTTGAGATTGCTATTCTTTCTTTCCGCTTCCTTGCATATGCTAGTTTTTTCTTGGTATGATAATTTCTTTTTCTATAATATGCCTATGCATAGGAAGTATGTTAGACTTAGATGTGTTTGTCACGTGTTTCATGATACTCTCCTTATGCGTCAATTCTTGTCTTTCATGTGAGCATCATTGAAATCTCAATGCCTAGCTAAAAAGGCTTTAAACGATAGCGCTTGTTGGGAGGCAACCCAATTTTATTTTTGTTCCTTGCTTTTAGTTACTGTTTAGTAATAAATAATCAATCTAGCTTCTGGTTAGATGTGTTTTTATGTTTTAATTAGTGTTTGTGGCAAGTAGAACCTATAGGATAACCTTGGGTGAAAGTTAATTTGATTCTGGTGAAAAACAGAAACTTTGCATGCACGAGAAAAATTCAATAAATCACAGAAACATCCTTTTGCGTTGATTCCTTTTGATATAGATCAATAGAAAAATTGCCTAGGTCTTCATATTTTGGTAGTATTTTTAAGGTTCCACAAGTATTCAAAAGTTACAGATTGCTACAGTCTGTTCTGTTTTTGACAGATTCTGTTTTTCGTGTGTTGTTTGCTTATTTTGATGCATCTATGGCTAGTATCGGGGGGTATGAACTATTGACATGTTGGAATAAAGTAGATTTAACACCAATATAAATAAATAATGAGTTCATTACGATACCTTATGTGGTAGTTTTTCTTTCTTGCACTAACAGAGCTTATGAGATTTCCTGTTGAGTTTCGTGTTGTGAAGTTTTCAAGTTTTGGGTAAAGATTTGATGGACTATGGAATAAGGAGTGGAAAAACCCTAAGCTTGGGGATGCCCATGGAACCCCAAGATATTCAAGGACAACCAAAAGCCTAAGCTTGGGTATGCCCCGAAAGGCATCCCCTCTTTCGTTTTCGTCTATCGATAACTTTACTTGGAGCTATATTTTTATTTACCACATGATATGTGTTTTGCTTGGAGCATCTTGTATGATATGAGTCTTTGATTTTTAGTTTACCACAATCGTCCTTGCTGTACACACCTTTTGGGAGAGACCCACATGATTTAGAATTTATAAGAATACTCTATGTGCTTCACTTATATCTTTTGAGCTAGATAGTTTTGCTCTATGTTCTTCACTTATATTTTCTAGAGCACAGCGGTGGCTTTATTTTGAAGAAATTGTTGATCTCTCATGCTTCACTTATATCATTTTGAGAGTCTTTTAGAACAGCGTATTTTCTATGATTATAAATTTGGTCCTAGAATGATGAGCATCCAAGTTGGGTATAATAAAAACTATCATAGGAAGTGCATTAAAAACTATGATCAATTTGATGATTGGTAATTGTTTTGATATATAAAGGTAGTAATGCTAGAGTCATGCTAGTTGGGTAATTATGAAATTGATAAATACTTTTGTTGAAGTTAGCAAGTCCCGTAGCATGCACGTATGGTAAAAGTTATGTGACAAATTTGTTGCATGGGATGCTCTTTTAATTGCTTTCCTTATGAGTGGAGGTCAGGATCGCGCGATGGTTAAATCCTACCAACCCTTCCCCTAGGAGCATGCATAGTAGTACTTTGCTTCGAGGGCAAGTAGACTTTTGCAATAAGTATATGAGTTCTTTATGACTAATGTGAGTCCATGGATATACGCACACTTACCCTTCCACTTTGCTAGCCTCTATTATGCTGCGCAACCTTCGCCGGTATCATGCACCCATTATTTACCTTCCTCAAGACAGCCACCATACCTACCTATTATGGCATTTCCATAGCCATTCCGAGATATATTGCCATGCAACTTTCCACCGTTCCGTTTATTATGACACGCTCCATAATTGTCATATTGCTCTTTGCATGATCATGATTAGGCCACCTTCATAATTTTCATACATGACACTCTTGATTCATTGCATATCCCAGTACACCACTAGAGGCATTCACATAGAGTCATATTTTGTTCTAAGTATCGAGTTGTAATTTTTGAGTTGTAAATCAATAAAAGTGTGATGATCTTCATTATTAGAGCATTGCCCAAGTGAGGAAAGGATGATAAAGACTATGATTCCCCCACAAGTCGGGATGAGACTTCGGACTTTATAAAAAAAATAAAAGAGGCCAAAGAAGCCCATAAAAAAAGAGGCCAAAGAAGCCCACCAAATAAAAAAATGAGAGAAAAAGAGAGAAGGGACAATGTTACTATCCTTCTACCACACTTGTGCTTCGAAGTAGCACCATGATCTTCATGATAGAGAGTCTCTTATGTTGTAACTTTCATATACTAGTGGGAATTTTTCATTATAGAACTTGGCTTGTATATTCGAATGATGGGCTTCCTCAAAACGCCCTAGGTCTTCATGAGAAAGCAAGTTGGATGCACACCCACTTAGTTTATTTTGTTGAGCTTTCATATATTTATAGCTCTAGTGCATCCGTTGCATGGCAATCCCTACTCACTCACATTGATATCTATTAATGGGCATTTCCATAGCCCGTTGATACGCCTAGTTGATGTGAGACTATCTTCTCCCTTTTTGTCCTCACAACCACCACCATACACCACATATATTGCTATGTCCATGGCTTGCGGTCATGTGTTGTGTAATTGTTGAAAAAGCTGAAGCGTGTTAAAAAGTATGAACCAATTGGTTGGCTGAAACCGGGGTTGTGCATGATGGGAGTATTTTGTGTGATAAAGATGAAGCATGGTCTAACTATATGATTTTGTAGGGATAATCTTTCTTTGGCTATGCTATTTTGATAGGACATGATTATTTGTTAGTATGCTTCGAAGTATTATTATTTTTATGTTTTATAAGATTTTATCTTGAATCATTTGGATCTAAACAATCATGCCACAATAAAGAAAATTACATTGAGAATTATGCTAGGTAGCATTCCACATTAAAAATTCTGTTTTTATCATTTACCTACTCGAGGACGAGCATGAATTAAGCTTGGGGATGCTTGATACGTCTCCAACGTATATACAAATTTTGATTGTTCCATGCTATTATATTACCTGTTTTGGATGTTTATGGGCTTTACTTTACACTTTTATATCATTTTTGGGACTAACCTACTAACCAGTGGCCTAGCCCGAATTGTTGTTTTTTTCCTATTTCAGTATATCGAAGGAAAGGAATATCAAATGGAGTCCAAACAGAATGAAACCTTCGGGAGTGATCTTTTTGGAAAAAACACAATCCATGAGACTTGGAGTGGACGTCAAGAAGCAGCCGAGGCGGCCACGAGGGTGGCAGGCACGCCCCGTAAGGGTGGGCGCGCCCCTGCCTCGTGGGCCCCTCGGGGCTCCCCTGACCGACTTCCTTCGCCTATATGTATCTACGTACCCCGAAAACATCAAGGAGCACTACAAAAAACTATTTCCACCGCCACAACCTTCTGTATCCGCGAGATCCCATCTTGGAGCCTTCGCCGGTGCTGTGCCGGAGGGGGAATTGACCATAGAGGGCCTCTCCATCACCACCAAGGCCTCTCTGATGAGTTGTGAGTAGTTTACCACAGACCTTCGGGTCCATAGTTATTAGCTATATGGCTTCTTTTCTCTCTTTGATTCTCAATATAAAGTTCTCCTTCCTTTTCTTGGAGATCTATTCGATGTAACTCTTTTTGCGGTGTGTTTGTCAAGATCTGATGAATTGTGGGTTTATGATCAAGTTTATCTATGAGAAATATTTGAATCTCCTCTGAATTCTTTTATGTATGATTGGTTATCTTTGCAAGTCTCTTCGTATTATCAGTTTGGTCTGGCAATACTAGATTGATCTTCCTTGCCATGGGAGAAGTGCTTAGCTTTGGGTTCAATCTTGCGGTGTCCTTTCCTAGTGAAAGTAGGGGCAGCAAGGCACGTATTGTACTGTTGCCATCAAGGATAAAAAGATGGGGTTTATATCATATTGCATGAGTTTATCCCTCTACATCATGTCATCTTGCTTAAGGCGTTACTGTGTTCTTATGAACTTAATACTCTAGATGCAGGCAGGAGCCGGTCGATGTGTGGAGTAGTAGTAGTAGATGCAGGCAGGAGTCGGTCTACTTGTTACGGATGTGATGCCTATATACATGATCATGCCTAGATAACCTCATAACTATGCACTTTTCTATCAATTGCTCGACAGTAATTTGTTCACCCTCCATAATAATTATGCTATCTTGAGAGAAGCCACTAGTGAAACCTATGGCCCCCGGGTCTATCTTTTATCATATAAGTTTTCCATCTACTTTTTTTTGCATCTTTTATTTTCCAATGTATATCATAGAAATACCAAAAATATTTATCTTACCATATTATCTCTATCAGATCTCACTTCCGCAAGTTACCGTGAAGGGATTGACAACCCCTTTATCGCGTTGGTTGCGAGGTTCTTGTTTGTTTGTGTAGGTGCGTGGGACTTTTGAGGAGCCTCCTACTGGATTGATACCTTGGTTGTCAAAACTGAGGGAAATACTTACGCTACTTTGCTGCATCACCCTTTCCTCTTCAAGGGAAAAACCAACGCATGCTCAAGAGGTAGCAGTGACCTCTATCGACCTTATAGTTTAATACAGTCATCGGATCGCTGACCAATTTACGCTTATTGTGACAGTCAATTTTCAGCTTTCTCCTCTGAGATGATTAAACTTGCGAGCTCGAAGCACAATCACAATGGTTCTCCCTTTGCACACCTAGCCAAACACAACGGAGCGTAGGCAGCAAGCACAGGAGCCGGGCAACCCAACTATTGACTGAAGACACAATTTGAAACCGATGCATATATAGAACTATCCGATAATGCTTTTGCCGAATCTCTAAAGGTGTCCGGCGTTGCACTGTGAGACTTATGCTGGAAACACACAAATAGTTTTAAAGTGACATAGGCTCGGAA
This sequence comes from Triticum dicoccoides, assembly GCF_002162155.2. Taxonomy (NCBI): domain Eukaryota; kingdom Viridiplantae; phylum Streptophyta; class Magnoliopsida; order Poales; family Poaceae; genus Triticum; species Triticum dicoccoides. Next base: position 91,311,045 of record NC_041385.1, read on the forward strand.
AACCAAAAAAACGTCAGTAAAAACTTGACGTCCGAACAAGATCAAGTGTTTGGTGCCAATCTGAAAAATGGAAAAAATTTGTGCTTCTGTCGTGCTTTAACATGACACATCCGATCTCAACACTTCACGCGGGTCAGTCTACGGATTCAAGCTCCTTATCCCAAAGGCGGAGTACTTCTCCGAGGTCAGTTTTAGCGAACTGAACTCGAGCAGTTTTTAGAGAGAAGTTAGGCTATCCGGCTATTAACCAAACACTTGAGTCGAAAAAGCAGCGGTAGAAAAAGACTTTGCAATGACCAAGAAGAAAACACATTTACTATAAAACAACTCATATAAATATTAAGAGCCCCCAAGTGACTTGGGTAAAAGAATTTTATATATAATTATTGTATGTACCAAAGTACTTATATCATTTCTGTGTTCACCCGAACTTTAAACACGTCTTAACCGACCTTCAGCTTCTCCCTCTTTGGTCAAGGGACGAAAAGTGTTATGTACTCCACCTTTCAAGAATATCGACAATGTTTTCAATAACTAGGCAATCAGGCCATAAGGCCGTAACATACAAAGCGCGCTTAGGGAACTTATGCTATATTACTGACGAAGTGTAAGAAGCATCTTCGAAGAAAATAGTACCCCCACCGATACCTTTCTTCGGTTGCTCATTGTTACTATGAGACTTGTGTAACAAATTTTTTGTACTCATGAGTTCCGTTGTGTGCCGACCATGATTGAAACCAATAAGAGCGCTAGCTTTCGGCTTCACCCAGTCTGAGGTCCGAGCTTGGATGAGCCGGTCGTGACAATCACAGAGGTGCTCAATTTACTCCCTAGGTGAACAATCAGGAATGTAGGGGTAAACACAGGAGCAAGGCAATCCAGCTTGCGGAACACTTAAGTCCACATGGTGCATATAGTGGCGTAATACACGAACAAGGAACGAAGCCATACAAGTATAATCATATGCAAGAGGAAAGGATTCATAAAGGAAGCCCCCAAGTAAACGAGGTATTTGAATTTGTGTGTCACAAACAAAGTTATGACAAGGAACTTTTTCACAAACAACTTTTTTTCCAAAAAAGTATAATGCTTGGTCGAACCGAACAAAATTTAAAACTGAAAGTTTTTTAGCATAAAAGCGATTTAGCTGGTTAATGTGCTCGGTTGTTGATGATGCAATTCGAGCTTGTGGCGGGACAAAGACGCCCATTGATCTGTGATAGATCCGGCAGATCTCGGGTAGGGGGTCCCAAGCTGTGTGTCTTAGGATCGATGGTAACATGAACACGGGATTTTACCTAGCTTCGGGCTCTCTCGAAGAGATAATACCCTACATGCTGCTTGATTGACTTTAATGAGTATAGGGGTTACAAGAGTTGATCTACCTCGAGATCATATGTTATGGTCTAAACCCTAGAGGTTTGATGAGTAACGTCATAATGATCTATCGACTAGCTTGTCCTTGGTTTATATAATGTACCAGAGGCCTAGGATTAAAAGAGTCCTAGTCAAATACGCCGGTGGAGAGGAGTCCTTGTCTGGATTACCAAGTCTGGTAGAATCTTCCGCATGTATACTTCGGTTGTCCAAACTGGCCCATGAGTAAACGGCCATGGGGGTCCTCGGCCCAATCCAACTGACCGGGAGACGACATGGTGAGTACCCACTAGTCCAGTACACCGTCAAGTGGGATCACATCATTAGTGGAATGATGTGATGGAGAAGACCCATCAATTAGCTTAGCATAATGATCATTCAGTTTTATTGCTACTCCTTTCTTCATGTCATATATATATTCCTCCGACTATGAGATTATCCAACTACCGGGCACCGGAGGAATGCCTTTTGTGCTATCAAACATCACAACGTAACCGGGTGATTATAAAGATGCTCTACAAGTATCTCCGAAGGTGTTTGTTGGGTTGGCATAGATCAAGATTAGGATTCGTCACTCCGAGTATCGGAGAGGTATCTCTGGGCCCTCTCGGTAGTGCACATCATATGAACCCTTGCAAGGAATGTGACTAATGAGTTACTTGCGGGATGATGCATTACAGAACGAGTAAGGAGATGATGTCTACTACACAACCTTCTTCTTGTAGACGTTGTTGGGCCTCCAAGTGCATAGGTTTGTAGGACAGTAGCAAATTTCCCTCAAGTGGATGACCTAAGGTTTATCAATCCCTGGGAGGCGTAGGATGAAGATAGTCTCTCTCAAGCAATCCTGCAACCAAAAAACAAAGAGTCTCTTGTGTCCCCAACACACCCAATACAATGGCAAATTGTATAGGTGCACTAGTTCGGCGAAGAGATGAAGATACAAGTGCAAAATAGATGGTAGATAAAGGTATTTGTAATCTGAAATAATAAAAACAGCAAGGTAGCAAGAGGTAAAAGTGAGCGTAAACGGTATTGCAATGGTAGGAAACAAGGCCTAGGGTTCATACTTTCACTAGTGCAAGTTCTCTCAACAATAATAACATAGATAGGTCATATAACAATCCCTAAACATGCAACAAAGAGTCACTCCAAAGCCACTAATAGTGGAGAACAAACGAAGAGATTATGGTAGGGTACGAAACCACATCAAAGTTATCCGTTCTGATCTACCTGTTCAAGAGTCCGTAGTAAAATAACATGAAGCTATTCTTTCCGTTCGATCTATCATAGAGTTCGTACTAGAATAACACCTTAAGACACAAATCAACCAAAACCCTAATGTCACCTAGATACTCCATTGTCACCTCAAGTATCCGTGGGCATGATTATACGATATGCATCACACAATCTCAGATTCATCTATTCAACCAACACAAAGTACTTCAAAGAGTGCCCACAAGTTTCTACCGGAGAGTCAAGACGAAAACGTGTGCCAACCCCTATGAATAAGTTCACAAGGTCACTGAACACGCAAGTTGATCACCAAAACATACATCAAGTAGATCACGTGAATATCCCATTGTCACCACAAGAAGCATGGCAAGACATACATCAAGTGTTCTCAAATACTTAAAGACTCAATCTGATAAGATAACTTCAAAGGGAAAACTCAATCCATTACAAGAGAGTAGAGGGGGAGAAACATCATAAGATCCAACTATAATGGCAAAGCTCGTGATACATCAATATCGTGCCAAATCAAGAACACGAGAGAGAGAGAGAGAGAGAGAGATCAAACACATAGCTACTGGTACATACTGATACGTCTCCAACGTATCTATAATTTATGAAGCATTCATGCTATTTTATTATCTGTTTTGAATGATTATGGGCTTTATTATACACTTTTATATTACTTTTGGGACTAACATAATAACCGCAGGCCCAGCCCATATTGCTATTTTATTGCATGTTTCAGTATTTCGAAGAAAAGGAATATCAAACAGAGTCCAAACGGAATGAAACCTTCAGCAGAGTTATTTTTGGGAAGAATATCATCCTGGAGACTTGGAATTTACGTCAGAAGATCCACGAGGAGGCCAGGAGATAGGGCCCCCCCTACTGTGCGCGCCCACCTGTATCATGGGCCCCTCGAGTCTCCCCCGATCGACTTCTTTCGCCTATATAAGCTTACGTACCCTAAAAACATCGAATATCAAGATAGATTGGGAGTTCCTCCACTGCAAGTCTCTGTAGCCACCAGAAACCTCTCGGGAGCCCTTCCCGGCACCCTACCGGAGGGGGGATCCTTCACCGGTGGCCATCTTCATCATCCCGGCGCTCTCCATGACGAGGAGGGAGTAGTTCACCCTCGGGGCTGAGGGTATATACCAGTAGCTATGTGTTTGATCTCTCTCACTCGTGTTCTCTCTCGTGTTCCCTCTATGGCACGATCTTGATGTATCCCGAGCTTTGCTATTGTAGTTGGATCTTATGATGTTTCTCCCCCCTCTACTCTCTTGTGATGAATTGAGTTTTCCCTTTGAAGTTATCTTATCGGATTGAGTCTTTTATGAGAACACTTGATGTATGTCTTGCCGTGCTTATCTGTGGTGACAATGGGATATCATGTGCCACTTGATGTATGTTTTGGTGACCAACTTGCGGGTTCCGCCCATGAACCTATGCACAGGGGTTGGCACACGTTCTTGACTCTCCGGTAGAAACTTTGGGGCACTCTTTGAAGTACTTTGTGTTGGTTGAATAGATGAATCTAAGATTGTGTGATGCATATCGTATAATCATGCCCATGGATACTTGAGGTGACAATGGAGTATCTAGGTGACATTAGGGTTTTGGTTGATTTGTGTATTAAGGCATTATTCTACTACGAACTCTTGAATAGATTGATCCGAAAGAATAACTTTGAGGTGGTTTCGTACCCTACCATAATCTCTTCGTTTGTTCTCCTCTATTAGTGGCTTTGGAGTGACTCTTTGTTGCATGTTGAGGGATTGTTATATGATCTATCTATGTTATTATTGTAGAGAGAACTTGCACTAGTGAAAGTATGAACCTTAGGCCTTGTTTCCTACCATTGCAATACCGTTTACGCTCACTTTTATCATTAGTTACCTTGCTGTTTTCATAATTTCAGATTACGAATACCTTTATCTACCATCCATATTGCACTTGTATCACCATCTCTTCGCCGAACTAGTGCACCTATACAATTTACCATTGTATTGGGTGTGTTGGGGACACAAGAGACTCTTTGTTATTTGGTTGCAGGGTTGTTTGAGAGAGACCATCTTCATCCTACGCCTCCTACGGCTTGATAAACCTTAGGTCATCCACTTGAGGGAAATTTGCTACTGTCCTACAAACTTGTGCACTTGGAGACCCAACAATGTCTACAAGAAGAAGGTTGTGTGGTAGACATCACATACCCTCAGCCCCGAGGGTGAACTACTCCCTCCTTGTCATGGAGAGTGCCGGGATGACGAATATGGCCACCGGTGAGGGATCCCCCCTCCAGCAGGGTGCCGGAATAGGGTCCCGATTGGTTTTTGGTGGCTGTAGAGGCTTGCAGCGGCGGAACTCCCGATCTATTGTGCTCCTCGATGTTTTTAGGGTGTATGGATATATATAGATGAAAGAAGTCGGTCAGGGGAGCCATGAGGGGCCCACAAGGGTGGGGGGCACAACCAGGGGGGTAGGGCGCGCCTCCCTGCCTCGTGGCCACCTCGAAGCTTCTCTGACGTCTACCCCAAGTCTCCTGGATTGCTTCCGTTCCAAAAATAACTCTCCCAAAGGTTTCATTCCGTTTGGACTCCGTTTGATATTCCTTTTCTGCAAAACATTGAAATAGGCAAAAAACAGCAATATGGGCTGGGCCTTCGGTTAATAGATTAGTCCAAAAAATAATATAAAAGTGTATAATAAAGCCCATTAAACATCTAAAATAGATAATATAATAGCATGAATACTTTATAAATTATAGATAGGTTGGAGACGTATCAAGAGACTTGCCGGTAACGAGATTTAAATAGGTATGAAGATAACGACGATCGAATCTCGGGCAACTAACATACCGATGAGAAAGGGAATAACATATATTGACATTGCAGTTCGACCGATAAAGATCTTCATAGAATATGTGGGAACCAATATGAGCATCCAGGTTCTGCTATTGGTTATTGACCTCAGAGGTATCTCAGTCATGTCTACATAATTCTCAAACTCGTAGGGTCCGCAGACTTAACGTTCGATGACAATATGTATTATATGAGTTATGTATTTTGGTGACCGAAGGTTTTTCGGAGTCCCGGATGAGATCACGGACATGACGAGGAGTCTCGAAATAGTCGAGAGGTAAAAATTAATATATTGGATGATAGTATTCGGACAACGGAATGGTTCCGGAGTGTTTCGGGTATTTATCGGAGTACCGAGGAGTTACCAGAACCTCCTGAGGGAAGTAATGGGCCATAGGGGAGAGGCAAGGAAGCCCACAAGGGCATGGTGCGCCCCCCATGGGGAGTCCGAATTGGACATGGGGAGGGGGCGCGGCCCCCCTTTACTTCTCGCTCCCCCTCTCCTTCCCCCTTCCCCCCTCCGATAGAAGGAAGGGGGGCGAATAGGACTAGGAGTCCTATTAGGACTCCCCCCGACTTGGGGCGTGCCCTAGGCCAGCCTCCTCTTCGTCCCTCCTTACAGGGGGCGCCCCT
>NC_041385.1:91317378-91392005 GCF_002162155.2 Triticum dicoccoides
TAGGCGAAGCCCTGCGCAGATCACAGCACCATCACCGTCACCACGCCGTCGTGCTGATGGAACTCATCTACTCCTTCGACCCTCTGCTGGATCAATAGGAACTTCAAGAAAAAGGGCAAGGGAAAGATGGGGAACTTCAATAAGAATGGCAAGCAAGTTGTCACTCCCGGAAAAAACCCAAAGTTGGACCCAAGCTTGAAACTGGGTGCTTCTACTGCAAAGGGACTGGACACTGGAAGCGGAACTACCCCAAGTATTTGGTGAATAAGAAGGATGGCAAAGTGAATAAAGGTATATTTGATATACATGTTATTGATGTGTACCTTACTAATTATAGTAGTAGTGCATGGGTATTTGATACGAGTTCGGTTTCTCATATTTGTAACTTGAAACAAGAACTACGGATTAAACGAACATTGGCTAAGGGCGAGGTGACGATGTGCGTCGGGAATGATTCCAAGGTCGATGTGATCGCCGTCGGCACGCTACCTCTACATCTACCTTCGGGGTTAGTTTTAGACCTAAATAATTGATATTTGGTGCCAGCTTTGAGCATGAATATTATATCTGGATCTTGTTTAATGGGAGACGGTTATTCATTTAAATCAGAGATTAATGGTAGTTCTATTTATATGAGTAATATCTTTTATGGTCATGCACCCTTGAAGAGTGGTCTATTTCTGTTGAATCTCGATCGTGGAGATACACATATTCATAATATTGATGCCAAAAGATGCAAAGTTGATAATCATAGTGCAACATATTTGTGGCACTGCCATTTAGGTCATATCAGTGTAAAGCGCACGAAGAAACTCCATGCAGATGGACTTTTGGAACCAGTTGATTATGAATCATTTGATACTTGCGAACCATGCTTCATTGGCAAGATGACTAAAACTCCATTCTCCGGAACAATGGAACGAGCTAATGACTTATTGGAAATAATACATACTGATGTATGCGGTCCGATTAGTGTTGAGGCTCGTGGCGGGTATCATTATTTTCTGACCTTCACAGATGATTTGAGCAGATATGGGTATATCTACTTAATGAAACACAAGTCTGAAACATTTGAAAAGTTCAAAGAATTTCAGACTGAAGTGGAGAATCATCATAACAAGAGAATAAAGTTTCTACGATCTGATCGTAGCGGTGAATATTTGAGTTACGAGTTTGGCATTCATTTAAAACAATGTGGAATAGTTTCACAACTCACGCCACCTGGAACACCACAGCGTAATGGTGTGTCCGAACGTCGTAATTGTACTTTATTAGATATGGTGCGATCTATGATGTCACTTACCAATTTACCACTATCATTTTGGGTTTATGCATTAGAGACACCTTCATTCACGTTAAATAGGGCACCGTCAAAATCCGTTGAGACGACACCGTATGAACTGTGGTTTGGCAATAAACCTAAGCTATCGTTCCTTAAAGTTTGGGGATGCGATGCTTATGTCAAAAGGCTTTAGCCTGATAAGCTCGAACCAAAATCGGAGAAGTGCGTCCTCATAGGATACCCTAAGGAAACAATTGGGTACACCTTATACCACAGATATGAAGGCAATATATTTCTTTCCAAGAATGGAATCTTTCTAGAGAAGGAGTTTCTCTCAAAAGAAGTGAGTGCGAGGAAAGTGGAACTTGATGAGGTAATTGTACCTTCTCAATATTTGTAAATTAGCTCATATGATAAATCTCTTCATGTGATGCCTACACCAACTGGAGAGGAAGCTAATGATAATGATCATGAAACTTTAGATCAAGTTGCTACAGAACCTCTTAGGTCAACCAGAGCATGATCCGCACCAGAGTGGCATGGTAATCCTGTTCTGGAAGTCATGTTACTTGACCATGACGAACCTACAAACTATGAAGAAGCTATGATGCGCCTAGATTCCGATAAATGGCTTGAGGCCATGAAATCTGAGATAGGATCCACGTATGAGAACAAATTGTGGACTTTGATGGATTTGCCCGATGATCGGCGACCCATAGAGAATAGATGGATCTTCAAGAAGAAGACTTACACTGATGGTAGTGTTACTTTCTATAAAGCTCGACTTGTTGCAAAAGTTGTTCGACAAGTTCAAGGAGTTGACTACGATGAGACTTTCTCACTCGTAGCGACGCTTATGTCTGTCCGAATCATGTTAGAAATTGCCACATTTTATGATTATGAAATCTGGCAAATGGATGTCAAAACTGCATTCCTTATTGGATTTCTTAAAGAAGAGTTGTATATGATGCAACCAGAAGGTTTTGTCAATCCTAAAGGTGCTAACAAAGTGTTCAAGCTCCAGCGGTCCATTTATGGACTAGTGCAAGCATCTCAGAGTTGGAATATATGCTTTGATGAGGTGATCAAAGCATATGGTTTTATACAGACTTTTGGAGAAGCCTGTATTTACAAGAAAGTGAGTGGGAGCTCTATAGAATTTCTAATATTATATGTGGATAACATATTGTTGATCGGAAATGATGTACAATTTCTAGATAGCATAAAAGGTTACTTGAATAAAAGTTTTTCATTGAAAGACCTCAGTGAAGCTGCTTATATATTGGGTATCAAGAATTATAGAGATAGATCAAGACGCTTGATAATACTTTCACAAAGCACATACCTTGATAAAGTTTTGAAGAAGTTCAAAATGGATTAGTCAAAGAAAGGGTTCTTGCCTGTGTTACAAGGTGTGAAGTTGAGCCAAACTCAATGCCCGACCACTATAGAAGATAGAGAGAAAATGAAAGTCATTCCCTATGCTTCAGCCATAGGTTCTATCATGTATGCAATGTTATGTACCAGCCCTGATGTATGTCTTGCTATAAACATAGCAGGGAGGTACCAAAGTAATTCTGTAGTGGAGCATTGGACAGCGGTCAAGAACATCCTGAAATAGCTGAAAAGGACTTAGGATATGTTTCTCGTTTATGGAGGTGAAAAAGAGCTCGTCGTAAATGGTTACGTCGATGCAAGCTTTGACACTGATCCGGATCCCTCTAAGTCACAAACCAGATACGTATTTTTATTGAATGGAGGATCTATCAGTTGGTGCAGTTCCAAGCAGAGCGTCGTGGCGGGATCTACGTGTGAAGCGGAGTACATAGCTGCTTCGGAAGCAGCGAATGAAGGAGCCTGGATGAAGGAGTTCATATCTTATCTAGGTGTAATACCTAGTGCATTGGGTCCAATGAAAATCTTTTGTGACAATACTGGAGCAATTGCCTTGGCGAAGGAGTCCAGATTTCACAAAAACACCAAACACATTAAGAGATGCTGCAACCCCAACCGCGATCTAGTCAAGGAGGCAGACATAGAGATTTGCAAAAAACATACGGATCTGAATGTGGCAGACCCATTGACATGATCAACACCAAGAGTCCATGGGTGTTAGAATCATTACTTTGTAATCTAGATTATTGACTCTAGTGCAAATGGGAGATTGAAGGAAATATGCCCTAGAAGAAATAATAAAGTTGTAATTTTATATTTCCTTATTCATGATAAATGTTTATTATTCATGCTAGAATTGTATTAATCAGAAACTTGATACATGTGTTAATACATAGATAAAACACCGTGTCCCTAGTATGCCTCTACTAGACAAGCTCGTTGATCAAATACGGTTAAGTTTCTGAGCCATGGACATGTGTTTTCATTTGATGAACGGGATCACATCATTAGGAGGGACAAGACCCATCCATTAGCATAGCATAATGATCGTTCAGTTTTATTTTTACTGCTTTCTTCATGTCAAATACATTTTCCTCCGACTATGAGATTATGCAACTCCCGGACACTGGAGGAATGCCTTGTGTAATATCAAATGTCACAACGTAACTGGATGATTATAAAGATGCTCTACAGGTATCTCCGAAGGTGTTTGTTGGGTTGGCATAGATCGAGATTAGGATTTTTTTGGGGAACGTAGTAATTCAAAAAAATTCCTACAATCATCCAAGATCTATCTAGGAGATGCATAGCAACTAGACGGGAGAGTGTGTCCACATACCCTCGTAGACGGAAAGCGGAAGCGTTTAGCAATGCGGTTGATGTAGTCAAACGTCTTCATGATACAACAAATCGAAGTACCGAACATACGACACCTCCGTGTTCAGCACACATTCAGCACGATGACGTCCCTTGAGCTCTTGATCCAGTTGAGGTCAAGGGAGAGTTCCATCAGCACGACGACATGATGACAACGATGATGAAGTTACCGGCGCAGGGCTTTGCCTAAGCACTACGACGACCTGACCGAGGTGTTAAACTATGGAGGGGGGCACCGCACACGACTAAGAGATTGTCTGTTGTGCTTTGGGGTACCCCCTGCCCCCGTATATAAAGGAGGAGAGAGGGAGGCCAGCCAACCCAGTAGGGCATGCCAAGATGAGGGAGTCCTACTAGGACTCCAATTCCGAGTAGGATTCCACTTGGTGGAAGGGGGAAGGTAGGAAGGGAGAGGGGGAGGGAGAGGGAAAGGGGGCCCGCGCCCCTCCCCTAGTCCTATTCGGACTCCATATGGGGGGAGCCTCCCCTATGTGGGCTGTCCTCTCTCTCCACTATGGCCCATGATGGCCCATTGCTTGCCCGGGGTGTTTCGGTAACCCCTCCGGCACTCCTTTTTACCCGGTACCTCTCGAAACTCTTCCGGTGTCCAAATAACATAGTTCAATATATCAATATTTATGTCTCGACCATTTCGAGACTCCTCATCATGTCCGTGATCTCATCCGAGACTCCGAACAAACTTCAGTTATCAAATCACATAACTCATAATACAAATCATCATCGAATGTTAAGAGTGCGGACCCTACAGTTTCGAGAACTATGTAGACATGATCGAGACACATCTCTGATCAATAACTAATAGCGGAAACTAGATGCTCATATTGGTTCCTACTTATTCTACAAAGATCTTTATCGGTCAAACCGCACAACAACATACGTTGTTCCCTTTGTCATCGGTATGTTACTTGCCCGAGATTCTATCATCGGTATCATCATACCTAGTTCAATCTCCTTACCAGCAAGTCTCTTTACTCGTTCCATAATGCTTCATCCTGCAACTAACTTATTAGTCACATTGCTTGCAAGGCTTATAGTGATGAGCCTAACCGAGAGGGCCCAGAGATACCTCTCTGATACACAGAGTGACAAATCCTAATCTCGATCTATGCCAACCCAACAAACACCTTCACAGACACCTGTAGAGCATCTTTATAATCACCCAGTTATGTTGTGAGGTTTGATAGCACACAAGGTGTTCCTCCAGTATTCGGGAGTTGCATAATCTCATAGTCAGAGGAACATGTATAAGTCATGAAGAAAGCAATAGCAATAAAATTTAACGATCATTGTGCTAAGCTAATAGATGGGTCTTGTCCATCACATCATTCTCGAATGATGTGATCTCGTTCATCAAATGACAACACATGTCTATGGTCAGGAAACATAACCATCTTTGATTAACGAGCTAGTCAAGTAGAGGCATACTAGGGACACCATGTTTTGTCTATGTATTCACACATGCACTAAGTTTCTAGTTAATACAATTATAGCATGAATAATAAACATTTATCATGATATAAGGAAATAAAAATAACAAAATTATTATTGCCTCTAGGGCATATTTCCTTCAGTCTCCCAGTTGCACTAGAGTCAATAATCTAGTTCACATCGCCATGTGATTTAACACCAATAGATCACCTCGTTATGTGATTACACCCATAGTTCACATCGCCATGTGACCAATACTCAAAGGGTTTACTAAGGTGTGATCATGTTTTCCTTGTGAGAGAAGTTTAGTCAATGGGTCTGTCACATTCAGATCTGTATGTATTTTGTAAATTTCTATGTCTACAATGCTCTGCATGAACTACTCTAGCAAATTGCTCCCACTTTCAATATGTATCCAAATTAAGACTTAGAGTCATCTGGATTGATGTAAAAGCTTGCATCTACATAACTCTTTACGACGAACTCTTTTATCACCTCCATAACCGAGAAATATTTCCTTAGTCTTCTTTGGTAACTAAGGATAACTTTGACCGCTATCCAGTGATCCACTCCTGGATCACTATCATACCCCCTTGCCGAACTCATGATAAGGTGCATAATAGGTCTGGTACACATCAAAGCATACTTTATAGAACCTATGGCTGAGGCATAGGGAATGACTTTCATTCTCTTTCTATTTTCTGTTGTGGTCAGGTTCTTTGAGTCTTACTCAATTTTACACCTTGTAATTCAGGCAAGAACTCCTTCTTTGACGGATCCATTTTGAACTCTTTCAATATCTTGTCAAGGTATGTACTCATTGAAAAAAAAACTTATCAAGCGTTTTGTTCTATCTCTATAGATCTTGATGCCCAATATGTAAGCAGCTTCACTGAGGTTTTTTATTGAAAAACTCTTATTCAAGTATCCTTTTATGCTATTCAGAAATTCTACGTCATTTCCAATCAACAATATGTCATCCGCACATAATATTAGAAATGTTATAGAGCTCCCACTCACTTTCTTGTAAATACAGGTTTCTCCAAAAGTCTGTATAAAACCATATGCTTTGATCACCTCATTAAAGTGTATATTCCAACTCCGAGATGCTTGCACCAGTCCATAAATGGATCGCTGGAGCTTGTACATTTTGTTAGCACCTTTAGGATCGACAAAACCTTCTGGTTGCATCATATACAACTCTTCTTTAATAAATCCATTAAGGAATGCAGTTTTGACATCCATTTGCCAAATTTCATAATCATAAAATGCGGCAATTCCTAACATGATTCAGACAGACTTAAGCATCACTACGGGTGAGAAGGTCTCATCGTAGTCCACTCCTTGAACTTGTTGAAAACCTTTCACAACAAGTCGAGCTTTGGAGTCAATAACATTACCATCAGCGTTAGTCTTCTTCTTGAAGATCCATTTATTTTCTATGGCTTTCCGATCATCGGGAAACTCCACCAAAGTCCACACTTTGTTCTCATACATGGATCCCATCTCAGATTTCATGACCTCAAGCCATTTCGTGGAATCTGGGCTCATCATTGCTTCCTCATAGTTCGTAGGTTCATCATGGTCTAGTAACATGACTTCCAGAATAGGATTACCGTACCACTCTGGTGTGGACCATACTCTGTTTGACCTACGAGGTTCGGTAGTAACTTGATCTGAAGTTTCATGATCATCATCATTAGCTTCTTCACTAATTGGTGTAGGAATCACTAGAACTGATTTCTGTGATGAACTACTTTCCAATTTGGGACAAGGTACAATTACGTCATCAAGTTCTACTTTCCTCCCACTCACTTCTTTCGAGAGAAACTCCTTCTCTAGAAAGGATCCATTCTTAGCAACAAATATCTTGCCTTCAGATCTGTGATAGAAGGTGTACCCAAGAGTTTCTTTCGGGTATCCTATGAAGACGCATTTCTCTGATTTTGGTTCGAGCTTATCAGGTTGAAGCCTTCTCACATAAGCATCGCAACCCCAAACTTTAGGAAACGACAGCTTAGGTTTCTTGCCAAACCACAGTTCATATGGTGTCGTCTCAACGGATTTAGATGGTTCCCTATTTAAAGTGAATGTAGCTTTCTCTAATGCCTAACCCCAAAACAATAGTGGTAAATCGGTAAGAGACATCATAGATCGCACCATATCCAATAAAGTGTGGTTACAACGTTCAGACACACCATTACGCTGTGATGTTCTAGGTGGCGTGAGCTGTGATACTATTCCACATTGTTTTAAATGAAGGCCAAACTCGTAACTCAAATATTCTCCTCCATGATCAAATCGTAGAAACTTTATTTTCTTGTTACGATGATTCTCCACTTCACTCTAAAATTCTTTGAATTTTTCAAATATTTTAGACTTGTGTTTCATTAAGTAGATAAACCCATATCTTCTCAAATCATCTGTGAAGGTCAGAAAATAACGATACCCACCACAAGCGTCAACACTCATTGGACGGCATACATCGGTATGTATTATTTCCAATAAGTCACTAGCTTGTTTCATTGTTCCGGAGAACAGAGTTTTAGTCATCTTGCCCATAAGGCACGGTTCGCAAGTATCAAATGATTCATAATGAAGTGATTCCAAAAGTCTATCATTATGGAGTTTCTTCATGCACTTTAGACCGATATGACCCAAACGGCAGTGCCACAAATAAGTTGCACTATCAGTATCAACTTTGCATCTTTTGGCATCAATATTATGAATATGTGTATTACCACGACCGAGATTCAATAAACCATCAACATTGAGTGTATGACCATAGAAGGTTTTATTCATGTAAATAGAATAACAATTATTCTCTATCTTATATGAATAACCGTATTGCAATAAACATGATCTAATCATATTCATGATCAACACAAACACCAAATAATATTTATTTAGGTTCAACACTAATCCCGAAAGTATAGGGAGTGTGCGATGATGATCATATCAATCTTGGAACCACTTCCAACACACATTGTCACTTCATCCTCAACTAGTCTCTACTTATTCTGCAACTCCTATTTCAAGTTACTAATGTTAGCAACCGTACAAGTATCAAATATCCAGGGGTTACTACGAGCACTAGTAAGGTACACATCAATAACTTGTATATCAAATATACCTTTGTTCGCTTTGCCATCCTTCTTATCTGCCAAATATTTGGGGTAGTTCTGCTTCTAGTGACCATTTCCTTTGTAGTAGAAGCACTCATTTTCAGGCTTAGGTCCAACTTTGGGCTTCTTCACGGGAGTGACATCTTGCTTGCCATTCTTCTTGAAGTTCCCTTTCTTTCCCTTTTCCCTTTCCTTGAAACTAGTGGTCTTATTTAATCATCAATACTTGATGCTCTTTCTTGATTTCTACCTTCATCGATTTCAGCATCACAAAGAGCTCGGGAATTGTTTTCGTCATCCCTTGCATATTATAGTTCATTACGAAGTTCCAGTAACTTGGTGATAGTGCCTAGAGAACTCTGTCAATCACTATCTTTTCTGGAAGATTAACTCCCACTCGATTCAAGAGATTGTAGTACTCAAACATTCTGAGCACATGCTCGCTGATTGAGCTATTCTCCTCCATCTTGTAGGCAAAATACTAGTCAGAGGTCTCACATCTCTCGACACAGGCATGAGCCCGAAATACCAATTTCAGCTCTTGGAATATGTAATATGCTCCATGGCGTTCAAAACGTTTTTGAAGTCCCGGTTCTAAGCCGTAAACCATGGTGCACTAAACTATCAAGTATTCATCATATTGAGCTAGCCAAACATTCATAACATCTGCATCTGCTCCTGCAATAGGTCTGTCACCTAGCGGTGCATCAAGGACATAATTCTTCTGTGCAGCAATGAGGATAAGCCTCAAGTTATGGACCCAGTCCGTGTAATTGCTACCATCATCTTTCAACTTAGCTTTCTCTAGGAACGCATTAAAATTCAAGGGAACGGTAGCACGGGCCATTGAGCTACAATAACATAGAGATGCAAAAACTATCAGGACTAAGTTCATGATAAATTAAAGTTCAATTAATCATATTACTTAGGAACTCCAACTTAGATAGACATCCCTCTAGTCATCTAAATGATCACGTGATCCAAATCAACTAAACCATGTCCGATCATCACGTGAGGTGGAGTAGTTTTCAACGGTGAACATCACTATGTTGATCATATCTACTATATGATTCACGCTCGACCTTTCGGTCTCAGTGTTCCGAGGCCATATCTGCATATGCTAGGCTCGTCAAATTTAACCCGAGTATTCAACACGTGCAAAACTGGTTTGCACCGTTGTATGTGAACATAGAGCTTATCACACCTGATCATCACGTGGTGTCTCGGCACGACGAACTGTAGCAACGGTGCATACTCAGGGAGAACACTTATACCTTGAAATTTAGTAAGGGATCATCTTATAATGACACCGCCGTACTAAGCAAAATAAGATGCATAAAAGATAAACATCACATGCAATCAAAATATGTGACATGATATGGCCATCATCATCTTGTGCTCATGATCTCCATCATCGAAGCATCGTCATGATCTCCATCATCACTGGCTTGACACCTTGATCAACATTGTAGCATCGTTGTCGTCTCGCCAACTATTGCTACTACAACTATCACTACCGCTTAGTGATAAAGTAAAGCCATTACATGGCGGTTGCATTTCATACAATAAAGCGACAACCATATGGCTCCTGCAAGTGGCTGATAACTCTATTACAAAACATGATCATCTCATACAACAATTTATATCACATCATGTCTTGGCCATATCACATCACAACAAGCCTGCAAAAACAAGTTAGACGTCCTCTACTTTGTTGTTGCAACTTTTATGTGGCTGCTACGGGCTTCTAGCAAGAACCGTTGTTACCTACGCATCAAAAACACAATGATTTTTTGTCAAGTGTGCTATTTTAACCTTCAACAAGGGCCGACTGTAGTCAAACTTGATTCAACTAAAGTTGGAGAAACAGACACCCGCCAGCCACCTATGTCCAAAGCACGTCGGTAGAACCTGTCTCATGAACGCGGTCATGTAATGTCGGTCCGGGCTGCTTCATCCAACAATACCACCGAATCAAAGTAAGACGTTGGTGGTAAGTAGTATGACTATTATCGCCCACAACTCTTTGTGTTCTACTCGTGCATATAACATCTACGCATATACCTGGCTCGGATGCCACTGTTGGGAACATAGTAATTCAAAAAAATTCCTATGATCATGCAAGATATATCTAGGAGATGCATAGCAACGAGATGGGAGAGTGTGTCCACGTACCCTCGTAGACCGAAAGTGGAAGCATTTAGCAACATGGTTGATGTAGTCGAACGTCTTCACGATCCAACCGATCCAAGTACCGAATGTACGGCACCTCCATGTTCAGCACATGTTCAACATGATGACGTCCCTCGAGCCCTTGATCTAGTTGAGGACGGGGGAGAGTTCCGTCAGCACGACGGCGTGGCGACGGTGATGATGAAGTTACCGGTGCAGGACTTCGCCTAAGCACTATGACGATATGACCAAGGTGTTAAACTGTGGAGGGGGGAACTACACACGACTAAGAGATTGTCTATTGTGCTTTGGGGTGCCCCCTTCCCCCGTATATAAAGGAGGAGAGGGCGAGGCCGGCCGGCCCTGTAGGGCGCACCAAGAGGAGGGAGTCCTACTAGGACTCCAAGTCCTAGTAGGATTCCACTTGGTGGAAGGGGGAAGGAAGGAAGGGAGAGGGAGAGGGACAGGGAAAGGGGGGTCACGCCCCCTCCCCTAGTCCTATTCGGACTCCCCATGGGGGGAGCGCCTACCCTATGTGGGATGTCCTCTCTCTCCCCCTATGGCCCATGATGGCCCATTGCTTCCCTGGGGGGGGGGGGTTCTAGTAACTCCTCCGGCACTCCGTTTTTACCCGGTGCCACTCGGAACTCTTCCGGTCTCCGAATAACATAGTACAATATATCAATCTTTATTTCTCAACCATTTCAAGACTCCTCGTCATGTGTGTGATCTCATCCGGGACTCCGAACAAACTTCTATCATCAAATCACATAACTCATAATACAAATCGTCATCGAACGTTAAGCGTGCGGACCCTACAGGTTTGAGAACTATGTAGACATGATCGAGACACATCTCCGATCAATAACCAATATCGGAACCTGGATGCTCATATTGGCTCCTACATAATCTACAAAGATCTTTATCGGTCAAACCGCACAACAACATATGTTGTTCCCTTTGTCATCGGTATGTTACTTTCCCGAGATTCGATCATCGGTATCATCATACCTAGTTCAATCTCGTTACCGGCAAGTCTCTTTACTCGTTCTGTAATGCTTCATCCCGCAACTAACTTATTAGTCACATTGCTTGCAAGGCCTATAGTGATGAGCATTACCGGGAGGGCCTAGAGATACCTCTCTGATACACGAAGTGACAAATCCTAAACTCGATATATGCCAACCCAACAAACACCTTTAGGGACACCTATAGAGCATCTTTATAATCACCCAGTTACATTGTGATGTTTGACAAAACACAAGGTGTTCCTCCAGTATTCGGGAGTTGCATAATCTCATAGTCATAGGTACATTTATAAGTCATGAAGAAAGCAATAGCAATAAAACGTAATGATCATTATGCTAAGCTAATGGATGAGTCTTGTCCATCACATCATTCTCTAATGATGTGATCCAGTTCATCAAATGAAAACACATGTCTATGGTCAGGAAACATAACCATCTTTGATTAATGAGCTAGTCAAGTAGAGGCATACTAGGGATACCATGTTTTGTCTACGTATTCACACATGTACTAAGTTTCTGGTTAATACAATTCTAGCATGAATAATAAACATTAATCAAGATATAAGGAAATATAAATAACAACTTTATTATTGCCTCTAGGGCATATTTCTTTCAGATTTGTCACTCCGAGTATCGATGGGGTATCTCTGGGCCCTCTCGGTAATGCACATCATATGAAGCCTTGCAAGCAATGTGACTAATGAGTTAGTTGCGAGATGATGCATTATAGAGCGAGTAAAGAGACTTGCTGGTAACGAGTTTGAACTAGGTATGAAGATACCGACGATCGAATCTTGGGCAAGTAACATACCGATGACAAAGGGAATAACGTATGTTGACATAGCGGTTCGACCGATAAAGATCTTCGTAGAATATGTGGGAACTAATATGAGCGTCCAGGTTCCGCTATTGGTTATTGACCGGAGAGGTGTCTCAGTCATGTCTACCTAGTTCTCGAACTCGTAGGGTCCGGACGCTTAACGTTCAATGACGATTTGTATTATGTGAGTTATGTGATCTTATGACCGAATGTTGTTTGGAGTCCCGGATGAGATCACGGATATGACGAGGAGTCTCAAAATGGTCGAGAGGTAAATATTGATATATTGGAAGGTAGTATTCGGACACCGGACGTGTTCTGGAATGTATCGGGTACATATGGGAGTACCGGGGGGGTTAACGAAACCCCCCGCGGGAAGATATGGGCCATAGGAAGGAGGCACACCAGCCCACATAGGGGTGGCGCGCCCCCATAGGCAAGAGGCCGAATTGGACTAGGGGAGGGGGCGGCGCCCCCCTTTCCTTCTCCCCATCTCTCTCCTTCCCTCTTTCCCTCTCCGGTAAAAGGAAAGGGGGGGTCCAACTAGGAGCCCAAGTAGGATTCCTCCTACTTGGGCGCGCCTAGGGCCGGCCTCCTCCCCTCCCTCCTATATATATGTGTGGGGGGGTGCCTACAACACACATCAATTGTTCCAAGCCGTTTCCGGCGTCCCCATCCACAGTATACGCATCCGGTCATATTCTGACGGTGCTTAGGCGAAGCCCCTACATGGATCACATCACCATCACCGTCACCATGTTGTCATGCTGACGTAACTCCAACACCTCCACCCACCTCCCCCGCCCTGCCCCGCCGACGGCGCTGCCGCTATTCTCCGACCGCCTTCTCCATGCAGCCCCCGGCTGTCCATAGCCAACCACGCCTCGACATGGCCCCCACCACGCCCGCGCTTTTCGCTGTAATATAGGCCATCGACCGGAGGAGGTTTGGCCATCGCCGTCGTAGCCGGCGGCAGAGGGGATACGACCGCAGGCGACGTGCCACGACGGCCATGGCAGCTTCGACAAGTGCTCCAGAGCGGCCAGTAGCCGGCCGCCGACCACACCTGCGTCGAGGTGATCATCGCGGCCACTTTACCACCATGACCGCAAGGTATTCGACACTTTGCCCACATAGGTATGGACATTGGTGATGAGTGTTTCTTCCACCACTTCATTTGTTCATTGGACGATTCGTCGTTGGATGATGAGTATATTGTGGTGGCTGCACTGGTGGTTCACGACCAAATTCAACGGCAGCTTCCTCGGCACAGGGGGTCAGTCCCTGGTCGTGCTCCCAACCTGAACCGCAACAGGGAGAGAGGCCACACCCTACTCTATGCCGATTACTTTGCGAACACCCCGCTCTTCAAGCCGGATAAATTCCGTCGCCGTTTTCGTATGGCAGGGCATGTATTCAATCGTATCCGAGAGGGTGTGGTTGCTCATGACCCATACTTCGAGTGCAAGACAGATGCCCTTGGCAAGCTTGGATTCTCCTCTTACCAGAAATGCATTGCCGCCATCTGCATGCTTGCATATGGAATTCCAAGCGATCTGGTGGATGAGTTGTTGGGGATCGTTGCAGAAATTAAAAAATTTCTACGCATCACCAAGATCAATCTATGGAGTAACTAGCAACGAGAGAGAGGGGAGTGCATCTTCATACCCTTGAAGATCGCGAGTCGGAAGAGTTACAAGAACGCGGATGAAGGAGTCGTACTCGAAGCGATTCAGATCGTGATGGATTCCGATCTTAGCACCGAATAACGGCACCTCCGCATTCAACACACATGTAGCCCGGTGACGTCTCCTGCGCCTTGCTCCAGCAAGGAGGAGGGACAATTTGAGGAAGAAGGCTCCAATAGCAGCACGACAGTGTGGTGGTGATGGAGTGCCAGTACTCCGGCAGGGCTTCCCCAAGCTCTTGCGGAGGAGGAGAGGTGTTGGGGAGGGGAGGGGCTGCACCTTGGATGTGGTTCTACAGCCCTCCCCTCGCCCCTCTATTTATAGGAGAAGGGGGAAGGGGGGTCGGCCCCTCTAGATGGGATCTAGAGAGGGGCGGCGGCCAAGGGGGGAGGGGACTTGTTCCCCAAGCCTAGGTGCTTGTTCGCTTCCCTGTACAACCCATGAGGCCCTATGGGTTCCCCCCAACCCTAGGTGCATGGGCCCTATGGGGGGGTGGCGCCCAGCCCTCCAAGGGGCTTGTTCGCTTCCCTGTACAACCCATGAGGCCCTCCGGGACAGGTGGCCCCTCCTGGTGGACCCCCAGAACCCCTCTGACGGCCCCGGTACAATACCGGTAAGCCCCCGAATATTTCCGGTGACCGTATGAGAACTTCCCATATATAAATCTTCACCTCCGGACCATTCCGGAACTCCACATGACGTCCGGGATCTCATCTGGGACTCCGAACAACATTCGGTAATCACATACAAATCTTCCTAATGACCCTAGCGTCATCGAACCTTAAGTGTATAGACCCTGCGGGTTCGGGAATCACGCAGACATGACCGAGACGGCTCTCCGGCCAACAACCAACAGCGGGATCTGGATACCCATTTTGGGTCCCACATGTTCCACGATGATCTCATCGGATGAACCACGATGTCAAGGATTCAAGTAATCCCATATACAATTCCCTTTGTCAATCGGTACGTTACTTGCTTGAGATATCCCAATACCTCGTTCAATCTCGTTCAATCTCGTTACCGGCAAGTCACTTTACTCGTTCCATAATGCATGATCCCGTGACTAACCACTTAGTCACATTGTGCTCATTATGATGATGCATTACCGAGTGGGCCCAGAGATACCTCTCCGTCATACGGAGTGACAAATTCCAGCCTCGATTCGTGCCAACCCAACAGACACTTTCGGAGATACTTGTAGTGCACCTTTATAGTCACCCAGTCACGTTGTGACGTTTGGTACACCCAAAGCACTCTTACGGTATCCGGGAGTTACACAATCTCATGGTCTAACAAAATGATACTTGACATCAGAAAAGCTTTAGCAGACGAACTACACGATCTTGTGCTATGCTTAGTATTGGGTCTTTTCCATCACATCATTCTCCTAATGATGTGATCTCGTTATCAATGACATCCAATATCCATAGTCAGGAAACCAGCTAGTCAACTAGAGGCTCACTAGGGACATGTTGTGGTCTATGTATTCCCACATGTATCACGGTTTCCGGTTAATACAATTATAGCATGAATAATAGACAATTATCATGAACAAGGAAATATAATAATAATCATTTTATTATTGCCTCTAGGGAATATTTCCAACAGTCTCCCACTTGCCCTAGAGTCAATAATGTAGTTACACTGTGATGAATCGAACACTCATAGAGTTCTGGTGTTGATCATATTTTTCTCGCGGAAGAGGTTTAGTCAACGGATCTGCGACATTCAGATCCGTATGCACTTTGCAAATATCTATGTCTCCATCTTGAATATTTTCAGGAATGGAGTTGAAGCGACGCTTGATGTTCCTGGTTTTCTTGTGAAACCAGGGCTCCTTGGCAAGGGAAATAGCTCCAGTGTTGTCATAGAAGAGAGTCATCGGCCCCGACGCATTGGGAATAACTCCTAGGTCGATAATGAACTCCTTCATCCAGATTGCTTCATGTGCTACCTCCAAGGCTGCCATGTACTCCGCTTCACACGTAGATCCGCCACGATGCTTTGCTTGCTGCTGCAACAGCTTACTGCCCCACCATTCAAAATATACACGTATCCGGTTTGTGACTTGGAGTCATCCAGATCTGTGTCGAAGATAGCATCGACGTAGCCCTTTACGACGAGCTCTTCGTCACCTCCATAAACGTGAAACATATCCTTAGTCCTTTTCAGGTACTTCAGGATATTCTTGACCGCTGTCCGGTGTTCTATGCCAAGATTACTTTGGTACCTTGCTACCAAACTTACGACAAGGTTTACATCGGGTCTGGTACACAGCATGGCATACATAATGGACCCTATGGCCGAGGCATAGGGGATGACACTCATCTTTTCTCTATCATCTAACGTGGTCGGGCCTTGAGCCGAGCTCAATATCACACCTTGCAACACAGGCAAGAACCCTTTCTTGGACTGATCCATATTGAACTTCTTCAATATCTTATCAAGGTATGTGCTTTTCAAAAGACCTATGAGGCGTCTCGATCTATCTCTATAGATCTTGATGCCTAATATATAAGCAGCTTCTCCAAGGTCCTTCATTGAAAAACACTTATTCAAGTAGGCCTTTATGTTGTCCAAAAGTTCTATATCATTTCCCATCAAAAGTATGTCATCCACATATAATATGAGAAATTCTACAGAGCTCCCACTCACTTTCTTGTAAACGCATGCTTCTCCATAAGTCTGTATAAACCAAAACGCTTTGATCATCTCATCAAAGCGAATGTTCCAACTCCGAGATGCTTGCACCAGCCCATAGATGGATCACTGGAGCTTGCATACCTTGTTAGCATTCTTAGGATCGACAAAACCTTCCGGCTGCATCTTCTACAATTCTTCCTTAAGATAGTCATTAAGGAATGCCGTTTTGATGTCCATTTGCCATATCTCATAATCATAGTATGCGACAATTGCTAACATGATTCGGACAGACTTCAGCTTCGCTACGGGAGAGAAATTCTCATTGTAGTCAACCCCTTGAACTTTTTGATAACCCTTAGCGACAAGTCGAGCTTTATAGATGGTAACATTACCATCTGCGTCTGTCTTCTTCTTAAAGATCCATTTATTTTCTATTGCTCGCCGATCATCAGGCAAGTCTGTCAAAGTCCATACTTTGTTTTCATACATGGATCCTATCTCGGATTGCAAGGCTTCAAGCCATTTGTTGGAGTCTGGGCCCGCCATCACTTCTTCATAGTTCGAAGGTTCATCGTTGTCTAACAACATGATTTCCAGGATAGGGTTGCCATACCACTCTGGTGTGGAACGTGTCCTTGTGGACCTACGAAGTTCAGTAGTAACTTGATCTGAAGTACCTTGATCGTCATCATTAACTTCCTCTCTAGTCGGTGCAGGCACCACAGGAACATCTTCCTAAGCTGCGTTACTTACCGGTTCAAGAGGTAGTACTTCATCAAGTTCCACTTTCCTCCCACTTACTTCTTTTGAGAGAAACTCTTTCTACAGAAAGGACCCATTCTTGGAAACAAAGATCATGCCTTCGGATCTTAGGTAGAAGGTATACCCAATGGTTTCCTTAGGGTATCCTATGAAGACGCATTTTTACGACTCGGGTTCAAGTTTCTTAACGTAAGCGTCGCATCCCCAAACTTTTAGAAACGACAGCTTAGGTTTCTGTCCAAACCATAATTCATACGGTGTCGTCTCAACGGATTTAGATGGTGCCCTATTTAAAGTGAATGTAGCTGTCTCTAAAGCGTATCCCCAAAATGATAGCAGTAAATCGGTAAGAGACATCATAGACCGCACCATATCCAATAGAGTGCGATTACGACATTCGGACACACTGTTACGCTGAGGTGTTCCAGGCGGCGTGAGTTGTGAAACAATTCCACATTTCCTTAAGTGCGTACAAACTCATGACTTAAATATTCACCCCCACGATCTGATCATAAGAACTTTATTTTTCTGTCACGTCGATTCTCTACCTCATTCTGAAATTCCTTGAACTTTTCAAAGGTCTCAGACTTGTGTTTCATTAAGTAGACATACCCATATCTACTTAAGTCATGTGTGAGGGTGAGAACATAACGATAGCCACCGCGAGCCTCAACGCTCATTGGACCGTGCACATCAGTATGTATAATTTCCATTAAGTTGGTTGCTCGCTCCATTGTTCCGGAGAACGGAGTCTTGGTCATTGTTCCCATGAGGCATGGTTCACACGTGTCAAATGATTCATAATCAAGAGACTCCAAAAGTCCATCTGCATGGAGCTTCTTCATGCGTTTGATACCAATGTGACCAAGGCGGCAGTGCCACAGGTATGTGGGACTATCATTATCAATCTTATTTTTTTTGGTATTCACACTATGAATATGTGTAACATCACGTTCGAGATTCACTTAGAATAAACCATTGACCAGTGGGGCATGACCATAAAACATATCTTTCATATAAATAGAACAACCATTATTCTCGGATTTAAATGAGCAACCATCTCGTATTAAACAAGATCCAGATACAATGTTCATGCTCAAAGCTGGCACTAAATAACAATTATTGAGGTTTAAAACTAATCCCGTAGGTAAAATGTAGAGGTAGCGTGCCGACAGCGATCATATCGACCTTGGAACCATTCCCGACGCGCATCGTCACCTCGTCCTTCGCCAGTCTCCTGTTTTGAGTTACAAATATGAGCAACCACACTGGTATCAAATACCCAGGAGCTACTACGAGTACTGGTAAGGGACACATCAATAACATGTATATCACATATACATTTGGTGTTGTCGGCCTTATTATCCGCTAAGTACTTGGGGCAGTTCTGCTTCCAGTGACCGTTTCCCTTACAATAAAAGCACTCAGTCTCAGGTTTGGGTCCATGATTTGGCTTCTTCCCGGCAACTCCCTTGCCGTCCTTCTTGAAGTTTTTCTTACCCTTGCCTTTCTTGAAACTAGTGGTTTCATTGACCATCAACACTTGATGTTCCTTTTTGATCTCCACCTCCGCTGATTTCAGCATTGAAAATACCTCAGGAATGGTTTTCACCATCCCTTGCATATTATAGTTCATCACAAAGCTCTTATAGCTAGGTGGGAGCGACTGAAGGATTCTGTCAATGACCGCCTCATCCGGGAGGTTAATGTCCAGTTGAGACAAGCGGTTGTGCAACCCAGACATTTTGAGTATGTGCTCGCTGACAGAACTATTCTCCTCCATCTTACAACTGTATAACTTGTCAGAGACTTCATATATCTCGACCAGGGCATGATCTTGGAAAACCATTTTCGGCTCTTGGAACATCTCATATGCTCCGTGCTGCTCGAAACGCTTTTGGAGCCCCGGTTCTAAGCTGGAAAGCATGCCGCACTGAACCAGGGAGTAATCATCAACATGCGACTGCCAAGGGTTCATAACGTCTTGGTTCGCTAGGACGGGTGCTTCACCTAGTGGTGCTTCAAGGACATATGCTTTCTTGGCAGCTATGAGGATGATCCTCAAGTTCCGACCTAGTCCGTATAGTTTCTACCATCGTCTTTCAGCTTGGTTTTCTCTAGGAATGCATTGAAGTTGAGGTTGAAATGAGCGTGGGCCATTTGATCTACAAGATATTTTGCAAAAGTTTTAGACTAAGTTCATGATAATTAAGTTCATCTAATCAAATTATTTAATGAACTCCCACTTAGATAGACATCCCTCTAGTCATCTAAGTGATACATGATCCGAGTCAACTAGGTCGTGCCCGATCATCAGGTGAGACGGACTAGTCATCATCGATGAACATCTTCATGTTGATCGTATCTTCTATACGACTCATGTTCGACCTTTCGGTCTCTTGTGTTCCGAGGCCATGTCTGTACATGCTAGGCTCATCAAGTCAACCTAAGTGTTTTGCATGTGTAAATCTGGCTTACACCCGTTGTATTCGAACATTAGAATCTATCACACCCGATCATCACGTGGTGCTTCGAAACAACGAACTTCCGCAACGGCGCACAGTTAGGGGAAACACTTTCTTGAAATTATTATGAGGGATCATCTTATTTACTACCGTTGTTCTAAGAAAATAAGATGCAAAAGCATGATAAACATCACATGCAATCAAATAGTGACATGATATGGCCAATATCATTTTGCTCCTTTTGATCTCCATCTTCGGGGCGCCATGATCATCATCGTCACTGGCATGACACCATGATCTCCATCATCGTGTCTCCATGAAGTTGTCTCGCCAACTATTACTTATACTACTATGGCTAACGGTTTGGCAATGAAGTAAAGTAATTACATGGCGTTTTTCAGTGACACGCAGGTCATACAATAAATAAAGACAACTCCTATGGCTCCTGTCGGTTGTCATACTCATCGACATGCAAGTCGTGATTCCTATTACAAGAACATGATCAATCTCATACATCACATATATTTCATTCATCACACCCTTTTTGGCCATATCACATAACACGACATATGCTGCAAAAACAAGTTAGATGTCCTCTAATTGTTGTTGCAAGTTTTTACGTGGCTGCTATAGGATTCTAGCAAGAACGTTTCTTACCTACGCCAAAACCACAACATGATATGCCAATTGCTCTTTACCCTTCATAAGGACCCTTTTCATCTGATCCGACTAAAATGGGAGAGACAGACACCCGCTAGCCACCTTATGCAACTAGTGCATGTCAGTCGGTGGAACCTGTCTCACATAAGCGTACGTGTAAGGTCGGTCCGGGCCGCTTCATCCCACGATGCCGCCGAAACAAGATAAGACTAGTAGTGGCAAGTAAATTGACAAAATCGACGCCCACAACAGACTTGTGTTCTACTCGTGCATAGAAACTACGCATAGAACTAGCTCTAATACCACTGTTGGGGATCATTGCAGAAATTAAAAAGTTTCTATGCATCACCAAGATCAATCTATGGAGTAATTAGCAACGAGAGAGAGGGGAGTGCATCTTCATACCCTTGAAGATCGCGAGTCAGAAGCATTACAAGAACACGGATGAAGGAGTCGTACTCGAAGCGATTCAGATCGCGGTGGATTCCGATCTTAGCGCTGAACAACGGCACCTCCGTGTTCAACACACGTGCAGCCCGGTGACGTCTCCCGCGCCTTGATCCAGCAAGGAGGAGGGATAGGTTGAGGAAGAAGGCTCCAACAGCAGCACGACGGCGTGGTGGTGATGGAGTGGCAGTACTCTGGCAGGGCTTCGCCAACCTCTTGCGGAGGAGGAGAGGTGTTGGGGAGGGGAGGGGCTGTGCCTTGGATGTGGTTCTGCTGCCCTCCCCTCTCCCCTCTATTTATAGGAGAAGAGGGAAGGGGGGCCGGCCCCTCTAGATTGGATTTAGAGGGGAGCGGCGGCCAAGGGGGGAGGGGACTTGCTCCCCAAGCAAGGGGAGGCACCCACCCCCCCTTAGGATTCCCCCCAACCCTAGGCGCATGGGCCCTAGGGGGGTGGCGCCCAGCCCTCCATGGGGCTGGTTCCCTTCCCTCTACAGCCCATGAGGCCCTCCGAGACAGGTGGCCCCTCCCAGTGGACCCCCGGAACCCCTCTGATGGCCCCGGTACAATACCGGTAAGCCCCCGAATATTTCTGGTGACCGCATGACAACTTCCCACATATAAATATTCACCTCCGGACCATTCCGGAACTCTTCGTGACATCCGGGATCTCATCCGAGACTCCAAACAACATTAGTTAATCACATACAAATCTTCCTAATGACCCTAGCGTCATCGAACCTTAAGTGTGTAGACCCTACGGGTTCGGGAATCACGCAGACATGACCGAGATGGCTCTCCGGCCAATAACCAACAGCGAGATCTGGATACCCATGTTGGCTCCCACATGTTCCACGGCGATCTCATCGGATAAACCACGATGTCGAGGATTCAAGTAGTCCCGTATACAATTCCCTTTGTCAATCGGTACGTTACTTGCCCGAGATCCGATCGTCGGTATCCCAATACCTCATTCAATCTCGTTACCGGCAAGTCACTTTACTCGTTCCATAATGCATGATCCCATGACTAACCACTTAGTCACATTGAGCTCATTATGATGATGCATTACCGAGTGGGCCCAGAGATACCTCTCCATCATACGGAGTAACAAATTCCAGTCACGATTCGTGCCAACCCAACAGACACTTTCGGAGATACGTGCAGTGCACCTTTATAGTCACCCAGTCACGTTGTGACATTTGGTACACCCAAAGCACTCTTACGGTATCCGGGAGTTACACAATCTCATGGTCTAAGGAAATGATACTTGACATCAAAAAAGCTTTAGCAGACGAACTACACGATCTTGTGCTATGCTTAGTATTGGGTCTTGTCCATCACATCATTCTCCTAATGATGTGATGTCGTTATCAATGACATCCAATGTCCATAGTTAAGAAACCATGACCATCTATTGATCAACGAGCTAGTCAACTAGAGGCTCACTAGGGACATGTTGTGGTCTATGTATTCACACATGTATCACAGTTTCCGGTTAATACAATTATAGCATGAATAATAGACAATTATCATGAACAAGGAAATATAATAATAATCATTTTATTATTGCCTCTAGGGCATATTTCCAACATGAGTATGTGCGTATGAGTGAGACAACATGTTTGATGTCAATGTACAAGTTCTGTTAGGCTGTGATCGAGGTGTTTGGCCCTGAGTACTTGAGGCAGCCAACTGTCGCTGATACAGAGAGATTGTTGGCAACCAACGCAGTTAGAGGCTTTCCAGGCATGCTTGGCAACATAGATTGTATGCATTGGAGTGGAAGAACTGTCCATTTGCTTGGCAGGGCCAGTACAAGGGGTATGTCAAAGCTTGCACTGTCATATTAGAAGCGGTGGCTTCACAAGATCTTTGGATATGGCATTCTTTCTTCGGCATGGTAGGTTCTCATAATGATATCAACGTGCTGTAGCATTCTCCAGTCTTTGCAAGGCTTGCGGAAGGCCACTCCACACCTGTCTACTTTGAGATCAACAGCCACCAGTACAACAAGGGATACTATCTAGCTGATGGTATATATCCTCAGTGGTCAACTTTTGTGAAGATAATCTTGAAGCCCCAAGGTGAGAAGAGAAAGAGATTTTCCCGAATGCAAGAGAGTGCTAGAAGGATGTGGAACGTGCTTTTGGTGTCCTTCAATCCCGATGGGGTATAGTTCAATACCCTGCACTGTCATGGGATGAAAGTAAGCTTTGGGAGGTGATGACTGCTTGTGTGATCATTGTAGGACCTTGAAGTATGTCTAGAGGGGGGTGATTAGACTACTTGACCAATTAAAAACTTAGCCTTTTCCCAATTTTAGAGTTTGGCAGATTTTAGCAATCTTTGACAAGTCAAGCAATCATCACACAATTCAAGCAAGCATGCAAAGAGTGTATAAGCAGCGGAAATTAAAGCATGCAACTTGCGAGAATGTAAAGGGAAGGGTTTGGAGAATTCAAACGCAATTGGAGACACAGATGTTTTTGGCGTGGTTCCGACAGGTGGTGCTATCGTACATCCACGTTGATGGAGACTTCAACCCACGAAGGGCAACGGTTGCGCGAGTCCACGGAGGGCTCCACCCACGAAGGGTCCACGAAGAAGCAACCTTGTCTATCCCACCATGGCCGTCGCCCACGAAGGACTTGCCTCACTAGTAGTAGATCTTCACGAAGTAGGCGATCTCCTTGCCCTTACAAACTCCATGGTTCAACTCCACAATCTTGTCAGAGGCTCCCAAGTGACACCTAGCCAATCTAGGAGACACCACTCTCCAAGAAGTAACAAATGGTGCGTTGATGATGAACTCCTTGCTCTTGTGCTTCAAATGATAGTCTCCCCAACACTCAACTCTCTCTCATAGGATTTGGATCTGGTGGAAAGAAGATTTGAGTGGAAAGCAACTTGGGGAAGGCTAGAGATCAAGATTCATATGGTAGGAATGGAATATCTTGACCTCAACACATGAGTAGGTGGTTCTCTCTCAGAACTGGTAAGTTGGAAGTGTAGATTTGTTCTGATGGCTCTATCATCGAATGAAGAGGAGGTGGAGGGGTATATATAGCCTCCACAAAAAATCTAACCGTTACACACAATTTACCAATCTCAGTGGGACCGAATCATCAAACTCGGTCGGACTGATTTAGTAAACCTAGTGACCGTTAGGATTTTCGGTGGGACCGAAATGCAACTCGGTAGGACCGATATGGTTAGGGTTAGGTCATGACGTAATCTCGGTGAGACCGATTACACAAACTCGGTGAGACCGATTTTGGTAATTAGCTAACCAGAGAGTTGGTCAGGTAAACTCGGTGGGACCGATTCGCTCTTTTTGGTGAGACCGAAATGTTACAAAAGGGAAACAGAGAGTTTACATTGCAATCTCAGTGGGACCGATCGCTCACTTCGGTTAGACCAAAACATTGCGAAGGGAAACAGAGAGATTACAATACCATCTCGGTGAGACCGAGATCCCTATTGGTGAGACCGATTTTCCTAGGGTTTGTGGCAGTGGCTATGACATTTGAACTCGCTGGCGCCGGATAGAAAGAATCGGTATGACCAATTTTGACTTTAGGTTTAGGTCATATGAGGATGTGAGAAAGTTGTTGAGGGTATTTGGAGCATATCACTAAGCACATAAAGCAAGAGGCTCATTAAGCAACACCTCATCCCTCCTTGATAGTATTGGCTTTTCCTATAGACTCAATGTGATCTTGGATCACTAAAATATAAAATGTAGAGTCTTGAGCTTTTGAGCTTGAGCCAATCCTTTGTACTTGATATTTTGAGGGATCCACTTTCATCATCCATGCCATGTCATTCATTGAGCTTTCCTGAAATATTTGTCTTGGAATAGCATTAGCTCAATGAGCTATATGTTGTTATGAATTACCAAAACCACCTAGGGATAGTTGCACTTTCAATCTCCCCCTTTTTGGTAATTGATGACAACATATAGATCAAAGCTTCGACAAATGATAATAAGATTGAAAAACATCATCGCTTTGAGAAGTATGTGATAAGCAAGAGCTCCCCCTAAATTTGTGCATAGTATAAGATTTGCTTTGGACTACAAATGCACAAGGAATTAGGCTCATGGGTTACTCTTCCATGTCACATACATCTTGGTGGAGCGCTCAAAATAATAAATATTGAATACATACACTCATCACCAAGCAAAGTGAATGATCATATAAGGATAGATAAGATAATAGCATATAATCAAGCATAAGTGTAGCTTATGATCAAACACATGATCATCAATGTCTCACAGGTAATGCATAGTATCTCAAGCAATCAAAAGCAAAAGAAGTTCAACCAAGAAGACAAGAGAGAACAAAAAATAGCAAATCTCTCTCTCGAAGCCTATGATCTATACATTTTTCTCCCCCTTTGTCAACAAGTTACCAAAAAGTTCATAGAAACTGCATAGGACCATATCGTCTCTCAGGCTTGGTCTTCAGGTGGTGTAGAGATGGCTCCTTGGACGAAGACTTCAGTAGATGTAGATGGAGCTGGAGGAGTTGGTGCTGGAGTTGGTTGCCCTGGAGCTGTAGCTGGTGCAGATGATGTGGCTCTGGTGTCTGTCACAAGCACTGCAGCTGATCTCTGAGCTCTAGGAACTCTGGCAAATGCATCAGTTGTTGTCTTGCCCTTCCTCTCCTGCATGTCATCCTGTAGCTGCTCTACAACTGACTGAATCTCAATTACTTTGACATCAAGATCATAGAATTTTTGTTCCATGATTCTTTCCAGGCTCTCCTGGTTTTGAGTTAGGGTGGCCAACCCCTTCTCAATCCTCAGTGATGATGCTATCAAGTAACCAAGCTGCTCCTGCTTGTTCTTCAAAAAGTACTCAGATGCCTCCTCTTGAGTTGGCATCTTGGCAGCCTTCTCTTTCCTTGCCTTCTCCTTCTTCTCCTGAGCTTGTACTGATGATGGTTCATTGTCATTCATGACAACTTGATTGTCCTCAAAGTCTGGATATAGAGCAAAATGTTCTTTATCCAACTGATATTTTCCTGTGCCCATCTTTGAGTTAATCAACTCCTGAATCTGTGGGGCATATCCACAACTCCTCTTCTGGTCTGCTGCAGTCCTCTTGATAGTTTCAACCATAAGGCTCATGACCTTGAATTTCTGGGGCACATCAAATACATGTAGCAAGTTAATTGCATGCCCTCTAATCATGTTGTGATCACCTGATTTGGGCAAAAGAGTGTGCCTTAGGATCCAGTTGATCATAGGCAGCCCTGACAGAAGAAAATGAACTGATCCAAACTTGAAAGTCTCAAGTGCTTCATCAGGGATCTCCTTGTACATATGTGACATTGAGTTATGCTCCATTTTCTTCTTGGCATAAATGTCCAAGTCAGCTTCACACTCCTCTGGGGCATTGATCAGACTTGCCCACTCCTCAATGGTTGATTGGTATCTCGTACCTTCAGACATCCAAACTATCCTGCCATCTGGATAGAAATGTGCTGTGGAGTAGAATTGCATAATGAGCTCGTCATTCTAGTTGGTGAGCTTCTGCCCAACAAAATCTGCAACTCCACAAGCAACAAAACTGTCTTGCACTCCAGGATAGTGTTCCTCATTTTCCTTCATGTAGGTCCAGTCGACCCACCTCATATCACACACTATGGGCTTCTTATCCAATAAGATGGTCTCATAGAAGTCCTGCTGCTCCTTGGTGTGGAACCTGTAATCAACAATAGTTCTTCTCCTGGTGGCATATGGATCTGACAATCTCCATAGCCTCAACCCTGCATCCTTCCTTAGCTTCATATTCTCAGCCACTGGAAGAGCATCATTATGGTCTGGAATCTTGGGTTTGAGCTTCCTTAGGATCTGCCCTTCTTCATCTTCCTCAGCAGCAATATCAGGCATTGGGGCCTTGTTCTTCTCAGCTGCTGGTATACTCCTGGTATTCCTCTTTGGTGCAATCTTGGGCTTGGGGGCAGCTTTGGGTGCTTCCTTGGGCTTTGATGTTGGATCCCCTGACCTTATAGCATAACCCATAAGCTTTTGTGCCTTCGGTGCTGGTTCAGCAACCTCTTCTCCCTCTTCCATCATGGAAGGTTGACCTACAACTCTGGCCATGGTCTTCTTGACCCTTTCCTTTCTTTTCTTTCCTTCTACAGCTGGCTCTTTGGGATCAGGCTTTTCAGGTACTTGAGTTGATCCTCTGGCTTTGGACATTGGCTCTCTTCCTGCTGGCCTTTTGATCTTCATGCCTGGCTTTACTGCAGTTGAGCTGATCACCTTCTTGAGCACTACCTTCTTCGAAGTAGCCTCATCTTCAACAGCCACATAATCATCATGCTCAGAGTCTGAGGTTCTCTTCTTGCTCTTGTGGCTGCTTTGGGAAAATTGTTGGGAGTACTTCTGCTGCCTTCATCTGAAGTACTTGAGGGAGTAGTGCCCTCACTCATGTGAATCTGCTCTTCTTCCATGTTCTGACTATCACTTTGGTCTGACATGATGCAAATCACTGAGTGCTGACCCTGTGAATAGTTATAGATGAGATAGAGTGGATGAGCATCACAAAATGCAAAGTTTTTTGCAAAAGGATGATTCAAAAAACTTAGTTTTAGTTTCCACAGAAAGCATTTCGGATCTACCGATTTTCAAACTCGATGATACCGAAGCAGTTTTGGAAACTAAACTAGTGAACTCGGTCAGACCGAGTCACAGTTCGGTGGCACCTAGACTGCTAGGGTTTCACAAAGTTCTAAAATCGGTCGCACTGATTTGTAATTCTCTGTCAGACCGAGACTTACTAGTGCAATGGCGTTAGCCAAACCGGTGGGACCGAGTTTTTCAACTCGGTGGGTCCGAGATGGTTTCGGCGGAAACCTAACCCTAAATTTTCGAATCGCATCTATTCTAAGGATCATATTGACTGGATAGGAGTGTTTCAATCGTGGCAAGATGCATTACGAACACAATGTGCTGAGAATCAGACGAGGAAAGCACTGTGATCGAGTTCATACCCTAGTTCGGTGGTGAACTCGCTACGGCAGCAACGGCGGAGGTGAATTCCGTTGACGGCGGTGGAGACCAGCGACTAGAGGTAGATGGCGACGAAGTCGACCATCCGTAAACCTATTAGGCAGGGCAAGCTATGCGCGGGCGAGGAGTTTCAGAGAAAGTTTTCCAAAATTTGCCCGTGAGCATATATAGCCCGACACTGTCGGTGTGACTGAGTTGAACAACTCGGTGGCACCGATATGCATAACTGTTGATAGTTACAACAACTCGGTGAGACCAAAAAGTTCGAATCGGTTGCACCGAGATTGAAAACCTAGATCAACTTAGTGATCTCGGTAGGACCGAAATGGAGGAATCGGTCAGACCGAGAATCACAAAGAAGTTTTGGAAGTTTAAGTCTATGAAGAATCGGGGACTCCAAGTGCTCCTCACACAAAGAGGTTCGAATCTGACTTGATCAAATTTTGTGATGCAGCATGAATAGAGTTTGAGACGAGAAAAAGCATAGATAGCTAGAGAAGGTTCTTAGGCATTCTTGTCCATCCACTTAGCCAAAGAAAAAGAAGCCAATCAATCAAAAGAACAAGTGGATGTCCTCGAATGAGAAAAATATGCATTCAACATGCTCACACAATAAAATGGCAAATGAAATATGTTACAAAGCATGCACAACCAATTCTAATATCTATCAAACAATTGGCGATGGCTAGGTCATCTATATATGAGTATATTGACTTAGGAGTCAAATGAGAACATTTGATCATAGGTCATACTCATCGTTTAAGCTCAAGTGGGGTTACCACTTTTACATAATGCATTTATGTGTTCACATCATTAGAGTTGCTTTGACTCAATTCTTAGAGTTAAGCTCCCCCTAGATGTGAGATCCCCCCTTAGAGGGATAAACTAACCTTGGGTTTTGTCGATGATGACTTCATGTAGGTGTTGAAGATGTGGATGCTCAATGTTGATGTATATCTTTTGGAGCAATCCTTTGGAGTGAGTTGCACTTTCAATACCTACACGGGTTAGTCCCACAAGGAACAAACAAGAATATCCATAGACATAGAGTGATGCACACACAAAATGATGTCCATGAAAACATTCGGTTACCTTGTCCCTTGCCTTACCAACATGAGGGTTTGTGACTCTTTGAACTAGTGCAAGATGTGGAAGTTGATTGCACTTGTCCTTGCCATAAGGATATGAGTGAAGAATGTTGGCGGAGTCACCCTCAAGAACTCTCTAGTTCTTCCTCTTCGGGATCCACATCATCTTGATGGGAATCCTTGGTGTAGTAGTTGTGCTTGATGAAGTAGAACTTGGCGTAGTCTTGGGAACCCACTTGACCAAGGCCTTAGGTGCTTCTTCAAATGCATCAATCTCCTCTTGAAGCTTGTCCTTCCCTTTGTTCTTGTGGTCTTGTGGTGGAAGATCATCTTGTGCTTGTGTTCCCTTGAAGGAAGTAGGATCATACTTCTCTTGTTGAGGAACAAACTTCGTCTTGGGGTATTGATCTTCATCCCACTCAACTCCATTGGCGTTGAACTTTCGTTCAAAACCAACACCTTGATTCTTCCGGTGCCTTCCTTGCTTGCGTACAATTTCCTCGAATTGCTTACTCCTGACAAGGCTCTTGTATACACCTTTCTCTATAATTCCCTTCAATAAGCTATTTTCTTGCTCAAGTGTAACTTGGCTAAGAGAATCGTTAGTGGAATCAAGAGAACTACTAGAAGCAACAATATTGGATTTAGCATTGTTATTGTTACTACTAGAGGAAGAATCTTTCTTGTTCTTGTTACTAGACTTGACTTGAGGCATGTAAGTAGATAAGAGTAAACGCTTGGCAATATAAGAAGAACTTTTCTTACGGAGATCATCATTGATTGCTTTTAAGAACTCATGCTCTTGCTCAAGATTGAGCTTTTCAAAGCGTATCTTCTCATGATCCCTTAAAAGTTCTCGATGATCTTCGATGATAGTTTCATGAGCTAAGTTAAGAGTGTTTAGTTCTTTAGTTAGATGCTCAATTTTCTCCTTATCATTGTCATCCGTTTTCTCTTGATTAGCATGATTAATTGATGTTTCATCATAGTATTCATCACTAGAGTTGTCAATAAGTAAAGCATCATCACCTAACAAGTCATCTTCATCACTATTAAAATCAACATACTCGGGATGAGTTACCTTAGGACCTTTGGCCATGAAGCATCTTCCAATTCCTTCATTTGGTGATTCAAATATGTCGTAGGAGTTGGTTGACACAAGTGCTAGACCGGCAACACCTTCATCTTGAGTATGTTCGGAGTCGGAGTGATAGCTTCTCTCGAAGTGATGTTCAGAGTTGGAACCGGATACCCATTCACCAACATGAGCTTGATGTCTTCGTTTTGTGTAGCTCTTTGATGACCTCTCCTTCCTTTCCGAATCCTTGCTTCTCCGTGAGGTTCTTCATTCATAACGATCATCTCTACTCCTCCTCTCTCTTGGTGGTGATTCTTCTCTTCTACTTCTTCTTTTGGGAGAATCTTCTCTTCTTTTGTAGGGTGCCGTACACTCATTGGAATAGTGTCCGGGTCTCCCACAATTGTATCAGTTGCGCTCTCGACTGGAAGATCTTTTGTCATTGTAGGACCTTGACTTAGAGCTTCTTTCTTTGCTTCTACTCTTGTAGAATTTGTTGAAATTCTTCACCATTAAGCTCAATTCTTCATTGAAGGTCTGTTTATCACTTGATGATATAGGAGCTTCACATGAGGCATTGTAAGCACCACTTGACTTGTTGTGAAGTTCCTCTTTATCCTTGAGTGACATCTCATGAGCAACAATTCTACCAATGACTTCTATTGGCTTGAGATTCTTGTAATTGGGCATCATTTGAATCAATGTGCACACGGTATCATACTTTCCATCCAATGCTCTTCGGATTTTCTTGATGATGAATCTGTCAGTCATCTCTTCACTCCCTAAGCCAGCAATGTCATTTGTGATAAGAGCAAGCCTAGAGTACATTTCAGCGACACCTTCACCATCCTTCATTTTGAACTTGTCAAGAAGACTTTGGAGCACATCCAACTTGGATTCCTTGACGGAGTCGGTACCTTCATGCATATCAATCAAAGTATCCCAAATTTATTTTGCATTCTCAAGACAGCTGATTTTGTTGAATTCTTCAGGGCATAAGCCGTCGAAGAGGATATCGCAAGCTTGAGCATGGTACTGCAGCATCTTCAATTCTTCCGCACTAACTTCACGGTTCGCTTCCCTCCCATCAAAGAATTCACCTTGCAAGCCAATACAAACAATAGCCCAAACGGCGGGGTTATGTCCGAGAATATGCATTTTCATCTTATGCTTCCAACTAGCAAAATTAGTGCCATCAAAGTAAGGACCTCTACGGTGATAATTTCCCTCGCTAGATGCCATACTCTCCTAGGTTGTGAAACCAAGGCTATGACCACCAAAAGCTATGGAAATCAAAGAAAATGGAGACCACAACTCTGATACCACTTGTAGGACATTGAAGTATATCTAGAGGGGGGGTGATTAGACTACTTGACCAATTAAAAACTTAGCCTTTTCCCAATTTTAGAGTTTGGCAGATTTTAGCAATCTTTGACAAGTCAAGCAATCATCACACAATTCAAGCAAGCATGCAAAGAGTGTATAAGCAGCGGAAATTAAAGCATGCAACTTGCGAGAATGTAAAGGGAAGGGTTTGGAGAATTCAAACATAATTGGAGACACGAATGTTTTTCGCGTGGTTCCGATAGGTGGTGCTATCGTACATCCACGTTGATGGAGAATTCAACCCACGAATGGTAACGGTTGCGCGAGTCCATGGAGGGATCCACCCACGAAGGGTCCACGAAGAAGCTACCTTGTCTATCCCACCATGGTAGTCGCCCACGAAGGACTTGCCTCACTAGCGGTAGATCTTCATGAAGTAGACGATCTCCTTGCCCTTACAAACTCCTCGGTTCAACTCCACAGTCTTGTCGGAGGCTCCCAAGTGACACCTAGCCAATCTAGGAGACACCACTCTCCAAGAAGTAACAAATGGTGCGTTGATGATGAACTCCTTGCTCTTGTGCTTCAAATGATAGTCTCCCCAACACTCAACTCTCTCTCATAGGATTTGGATCTGGTGGAAAGAAGATTTGAGTGGAAAGCAACTTGGGGAAGGCTAGAGATCAAGATTCATATGGTAGGAATGGAATATCTTGACCTCAACACATGAGTAGGTGGTTCTCTCTCAGAACTGGTAAGTTGGAAGTGTAGGTTTGTTCTGATGGCTCTCTCATCGAATGAAGAGGAGGTGGAGGGGTATATATAGCCTCCACACAAAATCTAACCGTTACACACAATTTACCAATCTCGGTGGGACCGAATCATCAAACTTGGTTGGACCAATTTAGTAAACCTAGTGACCGTTAGGATTTTTGGTGGGACCGAAATGCAACTTGGTAGGACCGATATGGTTAGGGTTAGGGCATAACGTAATCTCGGTGAGACCGATTACACAAACTTGGTGAGACCGATTTTGGTAATTAGTTAACCAGAGAGTTGGTTAGGTAAACTCGGTAGGACCGATTCACTCTTTTCGGTGAGACCGAAATGTTACGAAAGAGAAACACAGAGTTTACATTGCAATCCCGGTGGGACCGATCGCTCACTTCGGTTAGACCGAAACGTTACGATGGGAAATATAGTGATTACAATCCCATCTCGGTGAGACCGAGATCCCTATCGGTGAGACCGATTTTCCTAGGGTTTGTGGCAGTGGCTATGACATTTGAACTCGGTGGTGCCGGATAGAAAGAATCGGTATGACCAATTTTGACTTTAGTTTTAGGTCATATGAGGATGTGAGAAAGTAGTTGAGGGTATTTGGAGCATATCACTAAGCACATGAAGCAAGAGGCTCATTAAGCAACACCTCATCCCTCCTTGATAGTATTGGTTTTTCCTATAGACTCAATGTGATCTTGGATCACTAAAATATAAAATGTAGAGTCTTGAGCTTTTGAGCTTGAGCCAATCCTTTGTACTTGATATTTTGAGGGATCCACTTTCATCATCCATGCCATGCCATTCATTGAGCTTTCCTGAAATATTTGTCTTGGAATAGCATTAGCTCAATGAGCTATATGTTGTTATGAATTACAAAAACCACCTAGGGGTAGTCGCACTTTCAATCATGCACAACATGATCATCGAGGACGAGTGTGCTGACAGTATCTTCGACCAAGGATTCGATTTTCAAGGTGACAATGTTGAGTCCCTGCACCAAGAACCGGCCACGTTTCATCAGTTTGTCCACTTTCATCATGGGCTGCATGATTGGCACACTCATTTTGATCTTCAAAATGACTTGGTTGAGCACGTGTGGGATCATATTGGCAACCAATAGATGTATTGGTTCATTTTATGTTCATTCAAGACAATTTCGATTTGGTTGTAAAACTATTTTTATTAGGGACAATTCGATTGGGTTGTAAAACTATTTTCATTTTCATACAATTAATATTTGGATTTGCAAACTTGTTTTGATAAAAATATCGGCATTTCTAGGCCCTGGCGGACGGGATGGGGTAAAAGGATGCAGCCGTGCTCTGGGCGCACGGCCACCGCATCCCAGGATAGGCCCGAACACGACACCATCGCCCTACCCAAACGGGCAGGATCCGGGCAAAATGGACGTCCATTTGGGGTCGCGCGGTGGAGTTGGCCTAAATGTCCACGACCACATCCAAACATTGTGCAGACAGCTGCAGACGAAGGTCATCCAATTGTAGCCACTAAATTCAAACAGTGCCCTATGATTGACAGT
Source organism: Triticum dicoccoides (assembly GCF_002162155.2). NCBI lineage: Eukaryota > Viridiplantae > Streptophyta > Magnoliopsida > Poales > Poaceae > Triticum > Triticum dicoccoides. Next base: position 91,351,533 of record NC_041385.1, read on the forward strand.
GGGCCAAGCAGACAAAGAAAAAAGAGATGAGTGGAATATGTGGGTTGTGGGGTTGCAGTCCAACTAATACTAGTCCAAACAAACGTCCAGACTACCTCAAACCTCCCATAGATTTGGTGTCAATTTGAGCAAATTCAGATGTCCATATCGCCTAGTCCACTGTCCAAACACATTTGGTGAGTAACATTGGATGACAAAACGTATTTGGACCATCAGATTTGGATATATAGGGGAGATTTGGTGACCCGCATTGGAGTTGCCCTCATCAATCAGGCCACATGCACTAGCGAAACATTGAATAAGCCAATAATGTCATGAGGCCACCAGATGTTGGTGTACGTCTTTGAGATGAACGTGTCATTGTCGATCTTGGCGATCCCATTGAACATGAAAAACATGCTAATATCAAGAGGATATTATTTACATCTGGCCTCTACATCCCATCAATATCATGAGCTAGTCAAAATATTAGGGATCCACAAATCCAAATTATTATAAAAAGAAAAAGATGAAACAACTGCATCAGACATGAAAATAAACCACTACCGGTGGTAACCCGAGAGGTGCTCCAAGAACGAGGCCTCGAGAAAGGGACAAATGTCATGCGTCATCCTCACTAGAGCCAACCACCGAGGTCAAATCATGGGGTTTCACCCACGAAGAAATTGCAAACTCTAGGCAAATGCCTTCAACAAGGGAACAACACTTGAATAACGTCATTGCCAAGCAAGTCAGACCACATTTTCACCACTAAAACTCGACCACCGCCACCCAAGGAATGCCACATAACTGAAGCCGCATTGTGTTACTACCATTTCCCGAATCATCATCACGCAGTAGCAGGCTTCACCACTCAACCATCTGGTATGGTGCTGGGATTCAAAGCCTAGCCGGCTTCATGGCTCAACCGGTTTCTCTCTAGTACTGAGGCATGAACTAGAATGACTCTACGCTCAAATCCAAAGGGAAAAGGTTCACGTGGAAACATACTCCCTCCACCCCTTGCAAAAACGTCTTACTTTATGGGATGGATGGAATAAATCCTAGCAGTAGTCGGCAGCACCAATGCATTTGTGGAGGCATGCGACACTTCTATAGCCTACATGTCACGATCTTGCGAGCAGGTGGCGTAGAGAGTGTCCCCTGACCGGGTAGGCAAGTGGACCGCCTATGTGGGAGCATGACGATGCTATGCTCACCACCGGCATTTGTTAGTGTATTGACCTGGCAATAAATTATATAGGGGTAGGGTGTGAGCAACCGATCAAGATGGGTGCACACAAGATATAGTGATTTACCCAGGTCCGAGCTCTCATAGAGAGGTAACACCCTACTCCCGCTTGAGTAGATTGGATTTCTCGTATGAGAGAAAGATGAAGGATTAGGTGTGAAATCATCAGGTGTGATACCCTAGATCTATCTTGCTACAGTTTTCTAGCGTGTGAACTTAAGGTTACATGGTCATGGTCATGTGTTAAGGTTACATGGGCCCGGGTCGGTTTGCTAGTAGGTGCAAGCCCGGTTTGACAAACACAGAGGTGTAGATGGCTTGCCTGTACAGATCTTCTAGGAGACTCCGATTTGTGAGGTTGGCCCTCCCATTGGTGTTGGGACTATGTCATCATCGGTCATCACCATCATTTATGATGTCTTCTACACATATTACTCCTCCACTAGTAGAAAATGTGCCATTTGTCCCGGTTCCAGAGCCCCATTAGCCCCGGTTCTGGAACCGGGACTAAAGGGTCGGGACTAAAGGCCGAAACATTTAGACAGAAAGGGCTCCACGTGGCCGTTGCAGGGCGCCCATGTAGGATGATCTTTAGTCTCGGTTGGTAATACCAACCGGGACCAAACGGCATCCATGTGTCAGCATATGGCAGGAGCTGGGGTTTTTGTTTTTTTTTGAAAAGGAGGGGGGGTTGGGGGTTTTGGTGGGTTAATTTAGGGGTTTCATATATTGTGTTAGCTACCTAATAGAGAGAAGTGACCTCTCTTTATCTCCGTGCTTGGTCGACGCTAGCTACTATACATATAGAGAGAACTCGGCACGCTAGCTAGTAAGCAAATGAAGGAACCATTAAGTACACAAGATCATCATGAACATATACAGAGAGAAGTGACCTCTGTTTCTCCGAGAGATTGGCCGAACAACAAGTTTTCGTATATCTACCTGACGTTACTAGCTACATATATACAATATAAGATCGCTTACAAACCCTATCATCTAAGGTCTATTTCAACTTCCACATGGTATTCTCTGGTTTTATTTATGACGTGGTCAAGAAAGAATCCCCCCAATTCCTCTTTAATAGCTCGTATGTGATCATGTTGTAGGAGTTTATCCCGCATCTGCCACATCTAATTTAAAGAAGTGGGTCAATACAAATATATGAATGAAACTCAAAACAAATGATGGAAATAAAATAAAATTGTGAATTCTTTTGTTTACGTACATCATATTGTTTTTCAGAGTAGCCCCGCTTAGAGGTCGTCGAGTTGTAGATGAACGCGCAAACGTAGTATCCACAAAAATCATTCCCGTCTTCCTGCCACAAGCACTTTACGAGAAACAGAGTTCAATCAAACTGATAATCAAGCATGCTAAATGGTATTGATGAAAATAGCTAGAATCAATGGGATATGCACGAAACTAGCTAGTAGTACTTACTTTCGGGTGTTTAAATTGCATCTCCGTTGGCAGTCTCGGCGTAATTACGGTGAAGTCTTTCCAAACCCTGCCAGACAAACAGAATAATTACTTGATATCAGGGAATGAACAAAGTTGCCGATATGGTGCGATAATGTTTGATTGAACTTACTTTGGAGCATATCAGTCATGTCCGCATACTCCTGGGGATCTTTTCTTCTCGGGTCTAAGACATTTACTATTCCAGCTTCAAGCTTAATCTCTAGCAAGATAAAGTGGAATCTGCGCACACATGCATAACTCATCAATTGCATTACTATAATTAACCTCGAGTAAGGGAAACCGGATATGCACAAGATAGTAACACTCACTTGAAATTGTAAGGAAAGAGTATTTTATCTTTGTTTTAATTTTAAGCAATGATTGTGGCAAGTTGTCCTTGGTTTCTGTGACATTGTGTTTGACTGTCCATTCATGTATGAAATTTGGGTTAATGAACCCGATGTCATAGATATCTGTTTTTCTGCATTGGACAATCTTCAACCTGCATAATATAGTGAGGATAATCATAAATACATGCAATGAAAGAGCTGAGTTATATAGAGACTTAATTATTACAGAAGTAGTACTTATAGACAGTAGCAAGTCATGAGTGTTTTGTCGAGGGCCTTTTGATTGTATAACTGGAATAACTCATCAAATTCAACATTCAAAATATCCATTCCAACGAGGTCGTTCTCCTCTTTAATTCTCATCGTCAAAGTATGCTTCCCAGACTGGCGGCATCTTTCCATGTACCATTCATGGAGTCTTCCCATCATCGTTGTTAGAGGAGGAGGATGATCAGGTTTGACAAGAGGCTGCCCGTACTGGAATCTGAATTCGTCCACCTCCATTGTTTCAAACTCTATATCATCAGTCAGGTAATCAGCAGGATTGGTACCGGGCACCATCCCCAGATGATTAGCGACGATTTCGCTAGACACCTTGAGCGGGGGGTACGTTTGATTCGCCTGTTCGCCGAGCTGGGGAAATTTTTCCCACTTCTTCGTTCTGCTAACCTTGCATCACTGCAAGTACTTCCCGACCACTCCGCTTCCTTATATGCCTTTTTAATAGTGTGCACATAGTTGGAATCTGGTGGAGGCGGTGGTGGTCGCTTCAGGGCATCGATAGTCACTTTCACTGGATCTATCATTTCCTTCGGAGGTGGAGGTTTCCGTGCAAAAAAGTCCCTCACTTGGGCACGACTGATGTCCTCGTTTTCCTTGTTGGTCCTGTCATATGGTAACTTTTCCGGAGCCTTGAGAGATGGATTGTATTTGAATTGCTTCCCTCCTCTGCTTATACTGCTAGCCGCTGGAGCGGGGTCCTCTCTCTTTTGCCGTTGCTCACGCGGCGGAGTCCGCTAACACGTCGGAGGAGGTGGAGTGCTCCGACGTGTTGGAGGAGGCCGAGGAGGAGCCGTAGTTCCCTCACGCGCCGGAGGAGGTGAAGTGCTCGCCGGAGGAGGCGAAGAAGGAGCCGGAGTGCCGTCACGTGCCGAAGGAGCCGGATGAGGAGGCGGAGTGCCCTGATCACTCGCCAGAGGAGGAGGCGGAGGAGGAGGCAGAGTGCGCTGACTCACCATAGGAGGAGGAGGAGGCGGAGGTGTCCAGTTTGGAAGCTTGATGTACTCCTTTCGCCATAGACATGGAGTCTTCAGAGCAAGACCCAGATGAATCTCCCCTTCACCTATAGGGTGGTCAAGCTCGAGCTCCTCAAATCCCTCCATTACTTCATCTGCCATGAAAGTAGCATAGCCCTGTTGAGGGAGTCCCGGATTAGGGGGTGTCCGGATGGCCGGACTATGACCTTTGGTCGGACTCCCGGACTATGAAGATACAAGATTGAAGACTTCGTCCCGTGTCCGGATAGTACTTTCCTTGGCGTGGAAGGCAAGCTTGGCGATTTGATATGAAGATCTTCTCCCATTGTAACCGACTCTATGTAACCCTAACCCTCTACGGTGTCTATATAAACTGAAGAGTTTTAGTCCGTAGGACGAACAACAATCATACCATAGGCTAGCTTCTAGGGTTTAGCCTCTCTGATCTTGTGGTAGATCAACTCTTGTACTTCCCATATCATCAATATTAATCAAGCAGGAGTAGGGTTTTACCTCCATCGAGAGGGCCCGAACCTAGGTAAAAACATCGTGTCCCTTGTCTCATGTTACCATCTGCCTAGACGCACAGTTCGGGACCCCCTACCCGAGAACCGCCGGTTTTGACACCGACATTGGTGCTTTCATTGAGAGTTCCTCTGTGTCGTCACCTTAAGGCCCGATGGCTTCTTCGATCATCAACCACAACGCGGTCCAGGGTGAGACTTTTCTCCCCGGACAGATCTTCGTATTCGGCGGCTTCGCACTGCGGGCCAATTCGCTTGGCCATCTGGAGCAGATAAAAAGCTATGCCCCTGGCCATCAGGTCAGGTTTGGAAGTTTGAACTACACGGCCGACATCCGCGGGGACTTGATCTTCGACGGATTCGAGCCACGGCCAAGCACGCCGCACTGTCACGATGGGCATGATTTAGCTCTGCCGCCGGATAACGCCCAGAGCGTCGCTCAGGTGCCCCCTCCGACCATTAGCTCGAAGCCGACTACACCAGTTGGGGACGGACGGTTGGACACCTCCCCAGGAGCCGCAATCTCTACGGCGACAGAGCCGAACACCAGCCTAGTACTTTGCGAGGCCTATGACTCCAGGGTGCCGGACTCCGTTCCGAACGCCGAATCTCCCGTACCCCTTCCGATCGAACCCGATTGGGCTCCGATCATGGAGTTCACCGTCGCGGACCTCTTTCAGCACTCGCCCTTTGGCGATGTCCTGAATTCACTAAAGTATCTCTCTTTGTCAGGAGAGCCCTGGCCGGACTATGGTCAGCATGGTTGGGATGCGGACGACGAAGAAATTCAAAACCCACCCACCACCCACTTTGTAGCCACTGTCGACGATTTAACCGACATGCTCGACTTCGACTCCGAAGACATCGACGGTATGGACGCCGATGAAGGAGACGACCAAGAACCAGCACCTATAGGGCACTGGAAAGCCACCTCGTCATATGACATATACATGGTGGACACCCCCAAAGCAGGGGATGGCGATGAAAAAACGGAGGACGAACCCTCCAAGAAGCAACCCAAGCGCCGACGTCAGCGGCGCCGCTCTAAATCCCGCCAAAGCAAAAACGACGAGTCCGGCACCAGAGATAACAACACGCCGGACAGTGCCGAAGTCAACCCCCTCCAGCAGGATTCAACGCAGGAGAAAGAAGGAGCCCTCCCTCATGAGAGATCTGCGGACAGGGAGGTCGAGGACGGCAATTATATGCCTCCCTCCAAAGACGAGGCAAGCCTCAACGATGACGAATTCGTCGTGCCAGAGGATCCCGTTGAACAAGAGCGTTTCAAACGCGGGCTTATGGCCACGGCAAGCAGCCTCAAGAAAAAACAGCAGCAGCTTAGAGCTGACCAAGACTTGCTAGCCGATAGATGGACCGAAGTCTTGGCGGCCGAAGAGTATAAATTCGAACGCCCCTCCAAGAGCTACCCAAAGCGCAGGCTGCTACCCCAACTTGAGGAGGAAGCAACTAAACCTACATCACCAGCGTACGATGCGCCCGATCGGCCACCCCGTAGCCGCAATAGAGAGGCCTTCCGACCCTTGACCCAAGCCGCACCCCGGCACCACTCAAAAAATACCAGAGCGCGGGGAGACGCAACAGACCTGCGAGACATATTGGAGAATAAGGCAAGGCAAACAAGATCAATCTACGGATCGCGTGGGCGCCCCACGTCACGTGACGATAACCGTCATGCTGGATATGATAAATACGGCCAGGCCGAACACAAAAGACAAAGCTCATCCGAGCTGCATCGCGATATAGCCCAGTACAGGGGCGCCGCACACCCACTATGCTTCACAGACGAAGTAATGGATCATCAAATCCCTGAGGGTTTTAAACCCATAAACATCGAATCATACGATGGCAGAATAGATCCCGCGGTATGGATCGAGTATTATCTCCTTCATATCCACATGGCCCGTGGTGATGATCTACACGCCATCAAATACCTCCCGCTCAAGCTTAAAGGACCAGCTCGGCATTGGCTTAACAGCCTGCCAGCAGAGTCAATTAGTTGCTGGGAGGACCTGGAATCCGCGTTCCTTGACAACTTCCAGGGCACTTATGTGCGGCCACCAGACGCCGATGACCTAAGCCACATAATCCAGCAGCCAAAGGAATCGTCCAAACAATTCTGGACATGGTTCCTAACCAAGAAAAATCAAATAGTCGACTGTCCGGACGCCGAGGCCCTTGCAGCCTTCAGGCACAACATCCGAGATGAATGGCTTGCCCGGCACCTAGGACAGGAAAATCCGAAATCTATGGCAGCCCTCACGACACTCATGACCCGCTTTTGCGCGGGAGAAGACAGCTGGCTAGCTCGTAATAATAACATAACCAAGAGCCCTGGCAATTCGGATACCAAGGACAACAACGGCAGGTCACGTTGCAACAAGCACAAGCGCCGCATTAACAGCGACAACGCTGAGGATACGGCAGTTAATGCCGGATTCAGAGGCTCTAAACCCGGTCAGCGGAAGAAGCCATTCAAAAGAAACCCCCCGGGCCCATCCAGTTTAGACCAGATACTCGATCGCTCGTGCCAGATACACGGCACCCCCAAACAACCAGCCAACCACACCAATAGGGATTGTTGGGTGTTGAAGCAGGCAGGCAAGTTAAGTGCCGAAATCAGAGACAAGGGGCTGCATAGAGATGACGAGGAGGGCCCTGGCCGCCGAACAACAGAGGACAGAAGGGTTTCTCCCCGCAAGTGCGGACGGTGAACATGATATACGCAACCCATGTCCCCAAAAGGGAGCGGAAGCGTGCTTTCAAGGACGTTTATGCATTGGAGCCGGTCACCCCAAAGTTCAACCCATGGTCCTCCTGCCCGATTACTTTTGATCGAAGGGACCACCCCACTAGCATCCATCACGGCGGATTCGCCGCATTGGTCCTAGACCCAATCATTGATGGATTTGACCTCACTAGAGTCCTCATGGACGGCGGCAGCAGCCTGAACCTGCTTTATTAGGATATAGTGCGGAAAATGGGTATAGATCCCTCAAGGATTAAACCCACAAAGACAACCTTTAAAGGAGTCATACCAGGTGTAGAAGCCAGCTGTACAGGCTCGGTTACACTCGAAGTGGTCTTCAGATCCCCGGATAATTTTCGAAGCGAAGAGTTAATCTTCGACATAGTCCCATTCCGCAGTGGCTATCATGCCCTGCTCGCACGAACCGCATTCGCAAAATTCAATGTGGTGCCGCACTACGCATATCTCAAGCTCAATATGCCAGGCCCTCGCGGAGTCATTACGGTAAATGGAAACACCGAATGCTCCCTCCGAACGGAGGAGCACACGGCGGCCCTGGCGGCGGAAGTTCAAAGTAGCCTATCAAGGCAATTCCCCAATCCGGGGGTTAAGCGTCCGGACAACGTCAAGCGCGCCCGAAGTAACCTACAACAAAACCGGCTGGCACGCTCCGAGCAAGCATAGCAGTGCGGCCCCAACCCCAACCCTCGCCAGATGGCGATAGCGGTACCACGCGTACATAACTACGCTTTGCAAATACCATGGGCATAAGGGGAGGGGCACAACTACGGCACTCCCAGAATGCGGCTTAACCGCACTAGGGGCTCCCTATTCTGTCGTTTTCTTTTTTATTACTTTCAGGACCCAACTATCCGGAAGGCCTGTCCGGCAACACACTCGCCGAACACACGATGCAACAGCCAGGGAGAGCACAAGCCACGTCAAATGTCCAGGTGGTCTCTATAACGAGCTAAATACCCGTTTTACTTAAAAGTCTGACAGCTTGCCCCTGGAGGGGGATATGTCAAATAATCCCACCCCTTGCTTACCGCACTATTTGTATCATTCTGCTTTCATAGCAGCCCCCTTTAATAAACAATATATAGCTCTTATCTATTATTGTATTCATCTATTTTTATACAAATATGTTCAGTCATGACATTTTGCAACCGTACACTGGTACGGCCAATACACCAGGGGCTTCAGCACCCCATAACACGGTGTGAGAAGACCGAACACTCTCCTGAGTGCGGCACCCCGAACTTATAGCACTATATGCATTGGCTCCGAATCATGTCTTGGGTAAATAGTTGGGTTTGCCCGGCTCCCATGTTTTGGTACCTTATGTTCCACAATGTTGGCTAAGGTAGCGCTGGGAGAACTATTGCGATTGTGCCCCAGTTGAGCTGGGTTAACACCTCAGTAGAGAAAGCTAAAACTGACCGTCATGATAATGCGAGAGACCGGTCGCTGTTCGCGAGGTTTTTCGAGTCCCTAAAGACTTATGCCGCTTCAAGCGAGGAGCTGGATTTATCTGGCCCAGGCGTGGATAGCACCCCAAACTCGGTCTTCCGAATACTAGGGGCTTCGCCGAAATTTAAAATTATAGAATTCTATGGCTAAGTGAGAGTGATAAAGAACTATAAGCCCGATGGCCTTGTTCGTTGTGCTGAGCGCCTCCCTAGATGGACCCAAGAATGGGAACAAGAGCGCTGAGGTTTATCCCGAACACCCCAGCACTCGTGGCATGGGGGCAGAAGCCGACGACTTGCATCTCTCAGATTTAATAAACGGCCGCACAGAAGGTGATATTTTAAATTAACAAGCGTTGCTTAGCGCATATGAACAAAGTTTTCAGCGTATAGGATAACAGATGCGAGTCTACTCAAAAATTACATCTTTGGAGCATTCACCCGCTATAATGCGGCCACCCTTCAGGACGCCCTCATAATACATCTCGGGCTTGCTATACTCCTTGCCCGGCGGTGGCGGATCTGTCACAAGCTTCTCGGCGTCCATCTTCCCCCGGTGCACTTTAGCACGGGCAAGGGCTCGACGGGCACCTTCAATACAGACGGAGCGCTTGATGACTTCAATCCAAGGACAAGCATCCACCAGCCGCCGCACCAGACCGAAGTAGCTCCCAGGCATGGCTTCTTCAGGCCACAGCCGAACTATGAGGCCCTTCATGGCCTATTCGGCCACCTTGTGAAGCTCGACCAGCTGCTTCAGCTGGTCGCTCAGGGGCACCGGATGTCCGGCCTCAGCACATTGAGACCAGAACACCTTTTCCGTCGAGCTCCCCTCCTCGGCGCGGTAGAACGCGGCAGCATCAGACACACTACTGGGCAGATCGGGGAACGCTCCTGGAGAGCTCCGGATTCGGGTAAGTAACAGATAATTCACTTTTATATGCTTGCTTTGCATAAAGAATGCCTTACCCGCCGCTATCTTCTTTATTGCCTCGATCTCCTGGAGGGCCTTCTGGGTTTCGGCCTTAGCGGTTTTGGCACTCTCAAGAGCCAAGGCGAGCTCGAACTCTCGAGTCTTCGAGTCACGCTCCAAACTCTCGTGTTTCTCCACGAGAGCCTGGAGCTCTAGCCGCACCTTCGCCACCCGCGCCTCCTGTTTCTCTCGCTCGGTGCGCTCCAAGGCCGCACTATTTTCGGCCTAGGACACCGCCTCCTTCAGGGTCGCCACCTCGGTCGTGGTCCCTGCAACACTCACGTTGGTCCTGTCATTATTTGCAACCAGGTATTTCTATATACATTTACATATGGTATTACGTACCCTCCTTGTCCTCGAGCTGCTTCTTGGCACGGCCGAGCTCGTTCTCGGACCGCTTGAGGCTCTTCTTCAATGTATCGACCTCCGCAGTCAGTGCGGCAGAGGTCAGCAGCGCAGCCTGCATTCCCATATTGACAAATTTATGTTAGACTCCTGCGTATATCTTTTTAGATCCTCAGCTCGTCTTTTCTTTTCGAACGCCGAACTGAGCATCAGGGGCTACTGTCTATGCGGTAACATTTTTATATGTTTTACATACCTCGAAGCCTGTTAGCAGGCTGGTACAGGCTTCTGTCAGTCCGCTCTTGGCGGACTGAACCTTCTAAATCACCGCACTCATAACAGTGCGGTGCTCCTCGTCGATGGAGGCGCCGTTAAGCACCTCCAGCAAATTGTCCGGCGTCTCTGGTTGGACGGAGGCCGCCGGCATCGTAGGCACGCCTTTCTTACGAAGGCGCCGCCTACCGGACTCTGGAACCGTTGTTGGTTCCGGAGCGGTGTCCGACCCAGGGCCGGACTTAGATCCCTCTGGGGTTTTACCCCCTTTGGGCCTAGAGTCCGGGAGGTCGCCTTGTGGTGCCTCCAGGACCACCTCCTCCTGGTTTAGCCCCTTTTGGGACTCCACCTCAGCATCGTCTGTAGGGAGAGGGGAGGAGGCCGTCGGAAGTGAAGCGCTATTCACATCCGACGAGTCCAGGGAGCCGCTCGACGAATCACCGAGCTGAGCCCAGGGCGGACTACATAATTGAATTCAGCGTCAGAAGGTACCATACATTAGAGGAGCGCCATAAGTTATTCTGGTATCCGGATACTTACGATTTTGCCAGGGGCTTGACCCTGGATGGCCATTCCTCCCCGCCGTCTTCGGCATCGGAGGCGTAGTCCAGCAGAAGGGTCCTCCCCTTCTTGGACCCTCCGGCCCCCCAGTTGGGGCGGCTTTCCTTTTCTTTCCTCCCCTCGCTGGAGGGGGAGAGGCTTCTTCTTCTTCTTCTTCTTCCTCCTTGTCCTCAGACGCGGAGGGTGCTTCGGGGTTGTCGGGCGATGAATCCGACACCACCAGGCGCCGGGAACTCTTTCGGGTCCCCGTCGCCTTCTTCTTGGCCTTCTTCTCTGGCACCACGTGAGGTGCCAGAACCAGCAGCTTCGTCAAGCGCGCGTCTGCTGGGCCTTCGGGCAAAGGGGCCGGGCAGTCAAACTACCCAGATGTCCTCTTCCGGTCCTGTCAAAGGAACAGGAGTTTAGATCCTGCATGGAATCAAACCATGAAAATCAAGTGTCCCGAGAAAGACTAAAAGCGAGCTTACTTCGGTGGCTTGGCGCTTGGCGCAGAATCCGTGATCCTCATTGACGGGTGGGGAGACCTCGGAGCTCTTGAATAGCACCTTCCAAGCGTCCTCGTGCTTTGTGTTGAAAAGCCGGGACAAAGTCTGGTGCTGGGCCGGGTCGAACTCCCACAAGGTGAAGGCCCGTCATTGACACGGAAGAATCCGGTGGAAGACCATGACCTGGACTACGTTGACAAGCTTAACCTTCTTGTTCACCAGGTCTCGGATGCAGGTTTGGAGTCCGGTCACCTCTTCTGGATTACCCCACAGCAGGCCCGTCTCTTTCCAAGATGTGAGCCGAGTGGGGATGCCAGATCGAAATTCGGGGGCCGCAGCCCATTCAGGGTCACGCGGCTCGGTGATATAGAACCACCCTGATTGCCATCCTTTGATGGTCTCTACGAAGGCGCCCTCGAGCCATGTGACGTTGGCTATCTTGCCCACCATGGCGACTCCGCACTCCGCTTGACGTCCGCCCACGACCTTCGGCTTGACGCTGAAGATCTTCAGCCATAGGCCAAAGTGAGGCTGGAAGCGGAGGAAGGCCTCGCATACGACGATGAACGCCGAAATGTTGAGGATGAAGTACGGGGCCAGATCGTGGAAGTCCAGGCCGTAGTAGAACATGAGCCCCCGGACGAACGGGTGAAGAGGAAAGCCTATTCCGCGGAGGAAATGGGGGAGAAACACGACCCTCTCATGGGGCCTAGGGGTGGGGACGAGTTGCCCCTCCTCGGGAAGCCGGTGCGCGATGTCATCAGACAAGTATCCAACCTTCCTCAACTTTTTGATTTGTCCCTCTGTGACGGAGGAGGCCATCCATCTACCTCCTGCTCCAGACATGATTGGAGGAAGTGCAGACTTGGGCCCTGGAGTTCGAGTGTGCGGATGGACAAGCAAGGGAGGAAGAAGGCATGAATGGAAAGGGTGGATCCTTATCCCCTTATATGGGCGGCCGAGACTATGAGCCCCCACCAGCCTCATAAAACTCGCTTATCTCCCAAGCGCCGCGGTTAATGGCGCGGTTGGGTTACCCACGCCCGTGTTGATGAGAATCCCGGAATAAGGGGACACGATCCCTGCTTTGACAAGACGTGCCAAGGAAACCGCCTCGCTAAACGCTCTGAGGTGGAACAGTAAACGATTCGAATAAAGGCATGGCCGTGGTGTGATGTCAAGCTGCGAAATACGTCAGCAGATTAGATTTGTGCAGATATTATTCTCTCTACGGTGGCATGTGGAACTTATTATGCAGAGCCGGACACTATCCTTGTGTTCAACATCTTCTATGGAGAATTTGGAGGAGGAACCCGCCTTCCAATGCCGAAGACAATTTGTGCGCCGGAATCATCGTCATTGAAAGCCTGGTTCAGGGGCTACTGAGGGAGTCCCAGATTAGGAGGTGTCCGGATGGCCGGACTATGACCTTTGGCCGGACTCCCGGACTATGAAGATACAAGATTGAAGACTTCGTCCCGTGTCCGGATAGGACTTTCCTTGGCGTGGAAGGCAAGCTTGGCGATTTGATATGAAGATCTCCTCCCATTGTAACCGACTCTATGTAACCCTAGCCCTCTCCGGTGTCTATATAAACCGGAGAGTTTTAGTCCATAGGACGAACAACAATCATAACATAGGCTAGCTTCTAGGGTTTAGCCTCTCTGATCTTGTGGTAGATCAACTCTTGTACTTCCCATATCATCAATATTAATCAAGAAGGAGTAGGGTTTTACCTCCATCGAGAGGGCCTGAACCTGGGTAAAAACATCGTGTCCCTTGTCTCCTGTTACCATCCGCCTAGACGCACAGTTCGGGACCCCCTACCCGAGATCCGCCGGTTTTGACACCGACACCTGTGGAATCGGACGACAGTGAAAAGTTCCGTCGGGTTGAGGAGGTGCAACAGTGCTGACAACCGCTGAGGGAGTCTCGGACTAGGGGGTGTCCGGATAGCCGAACTATCATCATCGGCCGGACTCCAAGACTATGAAGATACAAGATTGAAGACTTCGTCCCGTGTCCGGATGGGACTTTCCTTGGCGTGGAAGGCAAGCTTGGCGATACGGATATGTAGATCTCCTACCATTGTAATCGACTCTGTGTAACCCTAGCCCTCTCCGGTGTCTATATAAACCGGATGGCTTTAGTCCATAGGACGAACAACAATCATACCATAGGCTAGCTTCTAGGGTTTAGCCTGCTTGATCTCGTGGTAGATCTACTCTTGTAACCCACATCATCAATATTAATCAAGCAGGACGTAGGGTTTTACCTCCATCAAGAGGGCCCGAACCTGGGTAAAAACATCGTGTCCCTCGTCTCCTGTTACCATCCGCCTAGACGCACAGTTCGGGACCCCCTACCCGAGATCCGCCGGTTTTGACACCGACATTGGTGCTTTCATTGAGAGTTCCTCTGTGCCGTCGCGATCAGGAAGGATGCCTTCTCTCATCCTTAAAGACGGCACCATCGTCAAGAGAGCTTTGGCCGCCGGCCAAACTGTCCGGCTAGGTGGTTTTCTTATGACCGCCTGTTCGGCCACCGCTCCGACGATGACCTCTCACGTCATCAAAAGCGATCTTCACGTCAGCCCGGAATTCACCGAGTAGTTAGATCTGATTGAGCTCTCCTCTATAAACGAGCTCTTGGATCGCATCGCCGCCCTGGGAGTCGCTACAGACTACGATCAGATTGGGCTTAAACCCGATCTGAGAGAGATTAACTCTCCTCAGGCCACCCACCACGTTGTCGTGGTAGAGGAACAATGCGGCAACCCTTCTTCTACGTTGAAAACCAACTATGTCCGGATTCCCGATTCCTCCAAGCCGGATTCCCGCGAAGGGACGGACGCTAATCAAATACTGAACTTAGAGTCAGGCATCGGACTAGATTCGTTGGAAAGCATCCAGCAAGTCAAGCTTCCGAATCCGGAAACTTCTTGGCCTTTGAGCCTCAGACCGGGCGGGGTTCCGAACTTGATTCCACCCGCCCACCCAAACATAAGCGATCTATCTCGAATACGGCAAGAGCCCGACGAAACAGTACATCATTACTGGGCCAGATTCCTCCTGGTTATGAACAGGATAAAGGACTGCTGCGAAGAAAGCGCGATTTCAATTTTCTGCAACAATTGCACGGACAAGGGAATCATGAACGCCATAAGTCGTCGCTAAGTTACACGCTTCATCGACCTAGCGACTATCGTACAAAAATACTGTGCGGTAGAGAGTGCCAGGAACACCGAAACTAGGTTTTGGGACAGTCCGGCCTTGACCACAACCCTAGTCCGAAGTAAAAGGGTGTGCCATACTCAAGCACCTGGGTTAAAAACCAAAAGGCAAAGACCCCCTAAAGGGCATGGAACCGTACTGGAGGCCTGGCTCAACGGACCCTGCAAAATCCACAGTACGGAGGGCGCCACTCCAACACACAGCCTTCGAGCATGTTGGATACTACGGCAGGTGGCCAAAAGTGGCGAAGGCTTTCTAGCCCCGGGCAAACAGCCCAGCAGTACCGGTACGGTACTAACAGTCTTCGAGACCTTCGCATCAAATAACATGCGAAAACGAACAATCTGCGGCCTCGCCGAAGTCTACCAAGTAGCAATAGCAAATCCATGGAGTAACACGGCTATCACCTTCAACGCCAGCAACGAACCTAAATTCTGAACAGCCGCATTGGTCCTCAGTCCGATAGTGGACGGCTTTCGCCTTACTAAGGTACTCATGGATGGCGGCAGCGGATTAAACCTCATCTACGAGGAAACCCTTCAAAAAATGGATATTGACTGGAGCCGCATCGAGCGAAGCAGCACAACCTTCAGAGGGATAATCCCTAGTCGAGAAGTACGCTGCACAGGAAAAATCACACTAGATGTAGTGTTCGGCTCACCGGACAATTACAGGTCCGAGGAGGTCACATTCCAAGTGGCCCCATTCGGCAGCGGATATCACGCTTTGTTAGGGCGAGAGGCATTCACAATCTTCCAAGCTATACCCCACTACGGGTACATGAAGCTCAAAATGCCCGGACCCAGTGGGATAATCACTCTTGCCAGTGATCCAAATACAACACTCCGCGCTGAAAATAAGACAGCCGCACTGGCCCTAGAGGCATTGTCCGAAGCCCTAGCGGCAGAGGAACTAACTACGCTGCGCTCCACGGTGGATAGGGACGATGTGATACTCGATAAGAGGTCCAAGTCCACCTCTTTTAAACTAGCAGACGAAATAGTCAAATTTCAGGTCCATCCAACGGACCCCACTAAGACGGCCTCCATTGGGGCACAATTAAGTCCTGATGTCGAAGCCGCACTACGAGAATTCCTTCGGGAAAATTGGGACATTTTTGCCTGGCACCCTTCAGACATGCCAGGAATACCATGCATGCTGGCAGAGCACAGCCTAAATATCCAAAAAGGATTCAAGCCGGTCAAACAAGCTCTTCGGCGATTTTCCAAACCCAAAAGACAGGCAATGGGAGAAGAGCTAGCCAAACTCTTAGAAGCCGGATTCATCAGAGATATAAAACATCCGGACAGGCTAGCCAATCTAGTAATGCTACCAAAAAAAGACAGATCCTGGCGCCTCTGCGTCGATTTTAAAGACCTTAACAAGGCCTGTCCAAAGGACCCTTTCCCCCTCCCTCGCATCGACCAAATCATCGATGCTACCGCAGGGCATGATTCACTGTGCTTCCTCGACGCATACTCCGGATACCATCAAATCAAGATGGCGGAGAAAGACCAGGCCGCAACGGCATTCATTACTCCATATGGGCCATTCTGCTTCAACACAATGCCCTTTGAACTCAAAAACGTCGGCGCAACATATCAGCGCATGATTCAAACATGTCTCGCTACCCAGATAGGCAAAATAGTAGAGGCATACGTAGACGATGTGGTGGTCAAGACCAAACACGTCGAAACTCTAGTAGAAGACTTGAGGGTGACATTCGACAACCTCCGAGCATATGACATTAAGCTCAATCCGGAAAAATGCATCTTTGGCATACCAGCCGGAAAGCTCTTGGGCTTCATCGTATCCGGTAGAGGAATTGAAGCAAACCCGGCCAAAATCCGAGCTCTGTCACAATTGGATATTCCAAAAGACCTCAAGCAAATACAAAAACTAACCGGATGCGTAGCGGCCTTAAGTCGCTTCATCTCCCATTTGGGAGAAAAGGCTCTGCCCCTTTACCGCCTCCTCCGGCGCACCGAACATTTCGAATGGACGGATGCTGCCATAGCCGGACTCGAAGAAATAAAGGCCATACTGGCAACAAATCCGGTCCTGGCCACGCCCAACCTGGGCGAACCTATGTTATTATATATCGCAGCAACACATCAAGTTGTCAGCGCGGTACTCGTCGTTGAGCGAGAGACAGAAGGGCACAGATTCCCTCTTCAAAAACTAGTGTACTACGTATCCGCTGTTCTAACTCCATGCAAGTCCCGGTACCCACATTATCAAAAGATAGCATATGTGGTGTTCATGGCATCCCGGAAGCTACGACACTACTTTCAAGAGTGTTCCATAACGGTGGCCTCCAAAGTACCTCTCAACGATATTATAAACAATCGCGACGCAACGGGCAGGATTGCAGGCTATTGAGCTCTTACCATTTGACATAACCTATAAACCACGGCGAGCTATAAAGTCGCAGGTTCTGGCCGACTTCGTCGCCAAATGGACCGAAGCCGAACTCCCTAAAGAGTACGGCGCATACTCCAATTGGATCATGCATTTCGACGGATCGAAAATGTTGGCTGGCTTGGGGGCTGGCGTTGTCCTGACGTCCCCAACTAGAGACACAATCCAATACATACTTCAAATAATGTACATGGACTCCAATAACGCAGCCGAATACGAGGCCCTTCTACATGGCCTCCGGATGGCAATCTCCATGGGCATTCAATGCCTAGAGGTGCGCGGGGATTCAAACCTTGCAATATCCCGAGTAAATGGAGACTTTGATGCCAAAGATCCAAAAATGGCAGCTTACCGCAACGCCGTCCTAAAAATGCCAGCTCGGTTCGAAGGACTCGAATTCCACCATGTAGCCCGGGGTAATAACCAGGCAGCAGACGTGTTAGCACGCATCGGCGCGAAACGAGACGCCGTCCCTCCAAACATCTTCCTAGAACGGCTCTTCAAGCCATCTGTGTTATGGGAAGAGGAGTCCGGAAAAAACAATCCGGAGCCAGCTGCATCACCGAACTCAGACCATTCTGACACAATCGGCGGCTCAGCCAACGAAATAACACCTTCAGCCCATGAAATAACGGCAGTAATTGCCCCGTGGACAGAACCATTCCTAGCCTACTTAATTCGGCAGGAACTTCCCGAAGACCAAAATGAGGCCCGGTGCATAGTTCGGCGATCTAAAGCCTACAAGGTCCATGAGGGAGAACTTTATAAGAAAAGCACAACCGGAGTCCTTCAAAGGTGTATCTCCGAAGAGGAGGGGCCGAATCTCCTGGCTGAAATTCACGCCGGATCGGCGGGCACCACGCTACAGCCCGGGCACTCATAGGCAAGGCCTTCCGTACAGGATTTTATTGGCCGACAGCCCGGGCAGATGCTCAGGACTTAGTCCAACGATGCGTCGGTTGCCAGCTCTTTGCTAATCAGAGCCACATGCCACCCACCACCCTCAAAACTATACCCATTACCTGGCCGTTCGCGGTCTGGGGGCTTGACATCGTTGGACCTCTTAAAGGGGGAACCCACAAGCACAAATACTTATTGGTCATGGTGGACAAATTCACCAAATGGATTGAGGCCAAGCTGGTTAAAACGGCAGAATCCGGACCGGTGATAGACTTCTTATCCGGGGTAGTACACCGTTTTGGCATCCCCCACAGCATCATCACTGATAACGGCACGAACTTCACTGCCGACGAGGTTAAACTCTGGTGCAAAAACATGGGCATCAAGCTCGATTACGCTTCAGTCTATCACCCCCAAACTAACGGTCAAGTCGAGCGAGCAAATGGTCTAATCATGAGCGGCATCAAACCCAGACTAGTGCGGTCCCTCAAGGAATCTAACACGCACTAGATGGAGGAGCTCGACTCCGTACTCTGGGGGCTGCGGACCATGCCAAACCGAACTACTGGATTCACACCATTTTTCATGGTGTACGGCGCAGAGGCAGTTCTGCCCTGCGATATAATTCATGACTCACCTCGTGTGCGCATGTACGAAGAAAGAGAAGCCGAGTTGGATCGGCAGGACAGTTTGGACGCCTTAGAGGAGGAGCGGGACGTGGCAAAGGCTCGTTCCGCATTCTATCAGCAGCAGGCTCGAAGATATCAAAGCAGAGAAGTACGGGCCAAAACTTACAATGTCAGCGAACTTGTTCTACGCCTGCCGGACAAGAAAAAGGACAAACTTAAGCCCAAGTGGGAAGGTCCCTTCATCATCGACCAAGTCCTGACCGGCGGAGCATATCGTCTACGTAAAGCATCTGACAACCGACTCGAGCCGAACCCATGGAACGCAGCCCGTCTCCGAAGATTCTACGCCTAAACACCGGACTCAGAGTTCGTCTCGCTCCCCCGTCCACCTTTTTATATTTTTTACTGTCTCTTGTCCCCCTCCTTCTTCCCACTTTTTTTCAATACCTTTTATAGGCTGATTTGCGCTTTGTTCGCACACACTTGATGTGCTCCTAGCACTCACTATACCTGGGGGCTTCTTTACCACAAGCTTATTACTATGGGCTTCACGCCCAATACATGTGTCATACTTCCGCATGTACCTTTTATTCACCATTATATGCATCGATATGACTTAAGTTTTGGCCAAGCTGGGTTGCCTGGCTCCTGTGCTTACCCCTACATTCCCGATTGTTCGGCTAGGAGGTAAAGGGAGCACCTCTGCGATTGTTACTGCCGGGTCAGCCGGATGTGTACCTCAGACTGGGTGAAGCCGAAAGCTAGCGTTCTTAAGAGAATATTCGGTCGGTGACTTGAAAGATGATTTATTACTTACTTATTTATAAGCCCCCAGATGCTTTTTCTGCTATTTTCGCAGTCCGGCATTGCACCTTAGGGCATGCCTCCCAGGGAAAGGAACCCTTAACGGAACTATTCTCCCTGGAAGATGCTTCTTACTAACCATGTAATATAACATAACTAGTTGGGCACTTGTCTGATAAAGCAATTATGACCCCGACACCTTGTCTCCATGCATGCCCCGGTTCTTTTATAACCGTAGGGGTATTCGGACACACTCCCGACTGTTGGGTCCCGAGGTTGAAGCAAAACGGTCCGCAAAGACAAACGATCTACAATCCGGCTAGAAGGCATTTTACATGTCATTTCAAATTACATCGTCAAACCGGCTGATTGTACTCCTCCTCAATCCCATCTAACAGGCTGTCTAATTTACAGTCCTGTTGGGAATATTTCGCGGCCAGTTCTACTTGGCCATACATCAAGCTCACAGGGATCTCCTTCCCATCAGGCCCCGCAGGTCCGACCTCGGCCATGTGGTTTGGGTCAGCCTTCGGGTAGCGCGTCTTCACCATGGCCCAGGCCTCCCTGGCGCCCTGATGCCAGGTCGATATCTTCCACGAACGGAGGCATCGCCGTGCTCCCTGGAGCTTCTCAGCAAGCTCACCAAGGCCCTCGGGTAGGGAGACGGATGGCCATAAAGCCTGAAGGACGCCACTCATCGCCTGTCGAACATGTTCGAACAATTGCACCAGCTCGAGAAGTTGGTCACCTGTTGACCCAGGCATTTCCTCCGCAGGGTGACCTGTGAGCACACCTAAAGACATATTTCTGTCAAACGACTTCCTCGCCGAATTCTTCTTTTCAAAGGAATTTGTTCAAGCACTTACTATAAATGTCACGACGAAGTCGCTGATTCTCCTTCAAGGAGCCAGACAGCTGGGCCCGAACACCTTTTAGCTCTTCTCCTAGCTGGGTGTGGGCATCTTAGAGCTTGTTTCTCTCCTGCTGCACCTTCATAAGCACCCTCTCGCCAGCCTTTAGCTGACGCAGTAGTTGTTGCTTGTCCGGATCTAGTCCGGCGCCCTCTACAATATTATTGTCAGATTCACGCCGCACTTTGTTAATTAATTATCTTTTCTAAGTACGTCTTACCAGCGGGGGTCTCTGTGGCTCCCCCTGTGGCGGCCAGTGCGGCCTCAAGTTGGGCCTTGCACTCTTGGAGCTCCTGGGACAGATGGGTATTCTTCTCTGTAAGATCCTGCATAAAAATTGATCCTTAAATCAGTTATTTTAACTATTTTAAGTCTCGGGGGCTACTGGCATATATAACTATTAAATTTACTTACACGTATGTCTTTCACATACTACTCCGTGGCTCTGGTTAACCCATCTTGAGCAGCACGGAGGTGCGCGTTTCCCGCATCAAAGGCATGTAACGCCTCCGGGGAGAAACACGCATCACGAAGAACTGTCCGGCGACGCCTGTGATTCATGGCGCTCTCCACCTCAGACCGGGTGGCGGACAGCCTGTCGGCATCCTCCGTTGGAGGAGCGTCCGACTCATGCCTTGTATTCGCCTCCCCTTCCGGGCCATGCGTTGGAGCATGGCTGGCGGAGGCTTGATTGGCAACCTCTCCGGACACTGTCCGGCGAGCGCTCTTTCTGGAAAAATTATGAGCATTAATATACCCCCTGGGAATCTTTCCCTTAAAAAAATAGCGGTGCTCCATACCGATGCAGCGACGTTTCAGTTCGCGTCGCACTCCTCTTCCGCCTACTGGGCCGGACTGACCCTTGTTGGCCGGTCACCGCGGGCTCGACTTCCTGCCGTAAAGGCGCTTCCTGCCGAACACCATTGGTGTGCGGTGGTCAGAACTAAGCATTAAAGAAGTAACGGCGCCAGGACTTCGATCATACTCACCGGGGAAGCCGGACACAAACCGGGGTAGTCAGCCATAATGGCGACTAAAGCATTATGTTCCACCCCTAAGTCCGGATCCTCTTTGGAGGCCGGATCAAGGGACCTTTCTGGGTCTTCGGGTTGCGGGGCTGGGCTTTTTATACCCTCCACATCCCGACGCAGTTCCTATGTCAAAATCATACAATGAGACAATTGCCTTTAAAGGCACGGTTCAGATATACATGCGACCGCTTACCTAGCTCCGAGGGTTGTTCATGGAAAATCCGTTTAGAGGATTCGTGCGGAGGAAGTCCTCCTTCTCCCCCTTGTACAAGCCGGACAGGATCTTCACCAGATCGTCGGCCGAGCCAGGTCCCTTGCGGCCGTGACGGGTGGCGTCGTCGTCTCCGTTGAAGTCCCACATGGGGTGGGCCCAATATTGGAGCGGCTGCACCCCGCGCATAATGCATGTGGCCATGACTCCAATCATGGTTAGTCCGGAATGGGCTAGCAGCCGTATCCGGCTCATCAAGTAATGGATGCTACCATCATCTTCTCGTCGAGGGCTCCGTGGGCGCCAACTTAGGCGTTTCTTCAGGGGAGCATTGCTGAACTCCGGAAGGCCGATCCGGACTGGATCCGGCAATGGAGCGTCCTTTATATAAAACCACTCCGAAGGCCAATCTTCGGACGCCTTCTTCGGGGTCCCGGACAGGTATCCGGTCCCGGCGATGCGCCATATTTTGGCTCCGCCCACTTGATATATCGACCCCTCATGAGAGCGGGGTACGAGGCAAAACAGCCTCTTCCACAGCGCAAAATGGGGCTCAATGCCCAAGAACAGCTCACACAGAGCTACGAAGCCCGCGATGTGCAAAATGGAGGCAGGTGTAAGGTGATGAAGCTGGAGTCCGTAGAACTCCAGGAGCCCCCGGAGAAACGGATGTATAGGAAATCCGAATCCCCTTATTAAGTAGGAGAAGAAGCACACCCGCTCTCCTTTGGAGGGATTGGGGGCGCTCTCCGCCTGCTTCCCACCTTTGTAGGTGGCCAGTCCGGCTCGAACCGGAACCATGAAGGCCGGGGGAAGATATCCCTCTGCTTGGAGCGTCACTAACTCGCTGTGCAGGACTGAGCATCTCCTCCAATCTCCTGGCTTAGGGCTGGGAGCGCGAGAAGAGGAGCCGCATTGACTGTCCATGTTAGAATGGGTTTTGTGTCAGATGCGCCTCGATGAGTGCTTGCGGAAGGAGGATGATGTGATTTGGATCTGGATCCTCGCCTCTCTTATAGGAAGCTTATTTGCGCAGCTAGGGGGTAAAATATAAAAATACCCTGGCTTTTCGCGTTCGCGCGACGCGTGGAAGAAGACCATTATTGGGCGCGGAAGCCAAGGAGCGCAGCATTTATGAAGCAACCGGACACTATGCGGCAAACACACGGAGCATGAAGAAGAACCCGCCTTGCAAACGCCGAAGACAACATACGCGCCGGATTCGTCGTTATTGAAGCCTGGTTCGGGGGCTATTGAGGGAGTCCCGGACTAGGGGGTGTCCGGATAGCCGAACTATCATCATCGGCCGGACTCCAAGACTATGAAGATACAAGATTAAAGACTTTGTCCCGTGTCCGGATGGGACTTTCCTTGGCGTGGAAGGCAAGCTTGGCGATACGGATATGTAGATCTCCTACCATTGTAACTGACTCTATGTAACCCTAGCCCTCTCCGGTGTCTATATAAACCGGATGGCTTTAGTCCATAGGACGAACAACAATCATACCATAGGCTAGCTTCTAGGGTTTAGCCTCCATGATCTCGTGGTAGTCCTACTCTTGTAACCCACATCGTCAATATTAATCAAGCAGGACGTAGGGTTTTACCTCCATCAAGAGGGCCCGAACCTGGGTAAAAACATCATGTCCCTCGTCTCCTGTTACCATCCGCCTAGATGCACAGTTCGGGCCCCCCTACCCGAGATCCGACGGTTTTGACACCGACAGCCGCCTTCAAGGTGATGTTTTGCCATTTCATCATAAGCTGGCAATGTTGAGCCTCCGTGATAGCATCCACGGGGTAGCTAGGAATCATGAAGTCGGGCTGCTGAATGAGCTCCTTGGAAGCCATGCTGCTTCTCCGCTGAGATGGAGGGGTAGCTTCTGGGGTAGCTTCGTGCCGCTGAGATGGTTGGTCGGCAGCTCGCTGGCTCTCAACTTGTTCCTCTAGCTTTAGTACTCTTGCATTAAACTTCTATATATCGCTCAGCTCATGTTTCCTCTTTCTCTCCTGGGTTTTGTAACTGCCTCTTCCGGGAAACCCAATCTTCCATGCAACGGAGCCTAGCGTGAGTCGTGTTTGTCCAGGGTGCTCTGGATTCTCGAGGGCCTCATTCAGCTCGTCATTCTCTCTATCGGGAATGAATGTCCCTTCCCGCGCTGCCTTGATTGCTACCTGAAGCTTCGTGATAGGTATTGCAAGTTGCTCGTCCGTCCAACGACACTTCCTTGTTTCAGGCTCCAAAGTTCCCCCAACCCCGAAGAACCAAGTCCTTGAACGGTCTGGCCAGTTTAATGTCTCTGGTTCGACCCCTTTAGCAATCAGGTCAGTCCCAGCTTTGTCTCACAACGGTCGGGCTTTGAGGTAGCCACCTGACCCCGTGCAATGGTGACATAACTTCTTGGCACCATTTATCTTGTTTATCTCTGACGTTTTCTTACTCTTGTTCGATCACTTGTATGCCACAAATGCAGGCCAGTGATCTCTTATCTTCTCAAATCGGCTGGTGAATTCTGGAGTCTCCCCTTTGTCGAAAAACGTTGATTTCAACTCTTTCTTCCACCTTCTGAATAGATCTGCCATCTTCTTAAAAGCACACGCCTTGACCAGTGGCTCTATGACTGGCTTATTCGGATCCTCCTCTGGCGGTAGGGTGAAATTTACCTTCAGTCAGGTCCAAAGATCATCTTTCTCTCTAGACATAAGAAACTTGAGGTTCTTCTTTCTTAGGCTTATTCCATAGTTGGATGCTGACCGGGATGATGTCCCTAACAATAGCTCCGCACTGAGTAGAAAATGCATCATTGGTCCGCCTAGGTTCAATAGGTTGGCCATAGTCCGCGATTGTTGTGATCGTCAGCCTTTCATCCGGGCACAACCTTTTCTTTGGGCCTCGTCTCGTCACCGATGTTTGGCTCGATCCAGAGGGCTATTAAAGAAGAAAGAAGAGTTAATATATGTACATACCAAAACAATAAATGCATCAATTACCTAGTCAGCACAGACTTAATTAGTATATATACCTCGTCGGACTTTGCTGATCCCGACTCCATTCAGTCACTGGAGCCATCATCACGGTCTCCTTCTTCCACCGACATTCGGTCGCTGGAGCCATCATGATCATGGTTTTCCTCCTGCATTGTTCATAACTGGAGCCTGCTTCATCCTCTCCTTCCAGTCCATCGGTGTCGTTGAGAAATGACAAGACATCACCTCCACTGAAGATTATATCCCCCAACAACTGTTCTTTTTCCAAGTTTCTTTGTTGATACATAGATTCTACAAATATTACAACATGGCAATTAATATACAAACATGAGAGATGAATATATTAGTGGCAAACATAGACCTATATAGCTAATCACAACAAGGAATATTAATTAGTGTCCTCGACGCTTGTACAGTTTGGGGTGGCCTCGACAATGCTTCTAGGGTTTGGGGTGGCCTCGACGACAACACTGTTTTAACTCGGTAAATTTGGGTGGCCTCGACGCTTCTAGGGTTTGGGGTGGCCTCAACGATGCTTCTAGGGTTTGGGGTGGCCTCGACGCTTCTAGGGATTGGTCGGGAGAGAGGGGGTTGATCGATGTCCCCCCTCATGTTGAAGAGTTACCAGAGTTCTCTCCTGAATGTCCGATGCTTCTAGGGTAAATTCAAACTTTGACATATGATCAAACTTTGATATATGATCAAATGTTGCATATGTCAAAATTCAAATTTTGACATATGATCAAACTTTGACATATGATCAAAATTCTTGCATCTAGTTACATTGGATCAAATGTTGCATCGTGAAATATGCAACTTCAAAATTACAACAGAAAAAATTGACCAAGTTTTCATATATCATAATATCATCAAGTTTTCATATATCATCATATATCATCGAACAAAATGCGGTGGTGGCTGGTCCGAGCGGTTTTATTTTCCTTCTTCATTTTTTCCTTTGTTTTTTCTTATATGTTTGTTTTCATTTTCAGTCTACAGTTTCGTACATATGAAAAACAACAAAGTTTGTATACAAAAGCGGACATATACATCTCATACATGAACATATACACATGAAAATTGATCTATCTATCTCATCTCATACATGAACATATACACACATATACATGAACATATACACATATACGTGAAAAAACATATACATGAACATATACACATATACATGAACATATACACACATACATGCCCGCAAAAAAATATACACACATATATACATGAAAAAACATAGCACATGCGGTGCTGCCGGCCAGCGACCATGGAGCAGCAGCGACGGAAAGCGGGGGACATGGGAAGGGGGGCTCACTATGGGAGTGCATGGCGATGGCTTGATCGGCGACGAGGACGGTGGGCTGGGGGGGCGAGGGCGCGACAAGGACGAAGAGCTCGAGGCCGGCGACAAGGACGGCGTGCGACGAGGGCGAGCGCGAGAGCGCGTCGGTGACGAGGACGGCGCACAACGAGGGCGAGGGCGCGTCGGCGAGGGTGCGTCGGCAAGGGCGTTGACGAGGGCTCGGGGAGGAGAGCGCGTTGGCGAGGGCGTCGGCGAGGTGAGGGCGCGGTCCGGCAGCCTGGCGGCGTCGTGCTGTTTGGTGCGGTGTCGGGGAGGGAAGATGAACTGGGATTGAAAACTGCTAAGTCCTACCTTATATACCCAGAGCATTGATCCCGGGTAGTGGCAACAACCAGGACCAATGCCCCCCTTTAGTCCCGATTCGTGCCACCAACTGGGACCAAAGGTTACTTTTCGTCAGCCCAAAGGGCGGGAAGCAGAGACCTTTGGTCCTAGTTGGTGGCACCAACCAGGACTAAAGGGAGGCATTGGTCCCGGTTGGTGCCACCAACCGGGACCGAAGGCACCCTTTAGTCCCGGTTCGAGCCACGAACTGGGACCAAAGGCCTTGTGCTGGAACTGGCGCGTGGCGGTGGGATGTTTAGTCCCACCTCGCTAGCCGAGTGGCTTCGACAGTGGTTTATAAGCGCGGCTGCGCAGACCACTTCGAGATCCTCTCAATTGCAGGCTTACGATCCTAAAGACACTGTATCTGCCTATGGGCCTATTGGGCCTTCTCTGGGCCTGAATCCCGGCCCAACTAGCTGGTTGGGTTTCTAGTCGTATTCAGGCTGTGGTGGCCCAGTAGGCGCCATTTAAAAAAATATTTCCTATTTTTTTGTTTTGTTTTTTGATTTCTTTATTTCCTTTTTGTTTCTACTTACAGTTTTTTAGTGATCCATTTTTCTTTTAGGTCGGAAAAATTATAAACTTTCTATTAGTGCCATTAGTTTTCAAATTTGAATTCTTTGAAATTTGTGTGAATCACTAGTTTGTGAATAACTTTATTACAAAAATAGATATTTTAGTGATTCTTTTTCCTGCTATTTAATATTACTGTGTTTTATCATTATATCCAATTTGGTAATTTTTAGGTTATTTTAAATGTCTGTTTTAATGAAAAACAGATTTTATTATTTTAGTTTGCTACTAAAGTTTCTAACAAAAAATTTCTTTATGAAAATTCTTTTTGCCATTAATGTTTTGAACAGAAAATACTTTGATAATTTTATTTGCATAAATATTTCATATAATTTTAGTTTCAAAAATATTGGAGGTTTATAAAAGCTTTTTAGTTGATTCCTTTTGCTATTAGAGTTTTATAAAAGCTTTATAGTTGATTCTTTTTGCTATTGAAGAATATTATAGTTTTGTTTTAGTTGATCATAAGAGAATGTTTTAATTGATTATTTTTAGTTCATTCTTTTTGCTATTAGTTCATTCTTTTTGCTATTAGTTCATTATTTGAGCTAAAAGACCCTGAAATTGAAAATCACTAAAAATGAACTCTGAAAAGGTTGAAAATTGGCATGTAATCATCATTTCACCCACATAGCATGTGCTAAAAAGTTGAGAGGGTTAGGACAAAAACTAGATGCACTTCATGTATGAAATGGACAGTCTCTTTTGAAGTATCAGGGTTTCGGACGAAAACTCATTTGTTACAAAGGCATTTCAATTTTTTGAACTTATTTGAACTCCAGACTTTTTGTGTGTTCAAAATGCACCATTCCAAGCCATATCATCAATTTTCAACCCTTTCTGACTTCATTTGGTATTTTCATGCATTTACTGATTTTTTGAGCTAAATGACCCTGAAGTTGAAAAGCACTACAAATGAACTCTGAAAAGGTTGAAAGTTGGCATGGTATCATCATTTAACCCACATATTATTTGCTAAAAAGTTGAGAGGGTTACAGCAAAAACTGGATGCACTTCGTGTATAAAATGGACAGTCTCTTTCAAAGTATCGGGGTTTCAGATGAAAACTCATCTGTTACAAAGGGATTTCATTTTTCAAACTTATTTGAACTCTAGACTTTTTGTGTGTTCAAAATGCACCATTCAAAGCCACATCATCAATTTTCAACCCTTTCTGACTTCATTTGGTATTTTTCATGCATTTACTGATTTTTTGAGCTAAATGGCCGTGAAATTGAAAAGCACTACAAATGAACTCTGAAAAGGTTGAAAGTTAGCATGGTATCATCATTTCAGCCACATAGCATGTGCTAAAAACTTGAGAGGGTTACGACAAAAACTAGATGCACTTCATGTTACAAAAGGCATTTCATTTCTTCACATGTAACTGAAGTGATATTCTAGATCAAAGGCATCATCATAATAGTTGTGGAGAGAAAGCCTTTGCTTATTACGCCGTAACCATGGATAATTTTCATCGTTTAACAGGGTGCTTTGGTCAGCCTTGACTTTGAAGGGAGGAATTTCATGAAACCTTTCATAATCTTCAGACATATTTGTCTTGCCCTCCAATCCCACGATGTCTCTTTTTTATAAAAGAACTATATGGTGTTTTGGCTCATCGTATGATGTATTCACTTCCTTATCTTTTTGTACTGTGGGTCTACCTGTACCCCGCCTCCTGACAGATTGACCCATTTGCACTGAAACAAAGGGACCTTAAAATCATGTCCATAGTCAAGTTCCCATATGTCCACTATGTAACCATAATATTTGTCCTTTCCCCTCTTGATTTCTGCATCAAAGCAGACACCGCTGTTTTGGTTTTGATCTTGGGCGTTTGTGTAAAATGTATTCCCATCTATCTCGTACCCTTTGTAAGTCAATACAGTCGAAAATGGTCCCCTAGCCAATGAGTACATCTCATCAAAAACAGTGTTGTCACCCCTAAGATGTGTTTGCAACCAACTGCCGAAAGTCCTGATGTGTTCACATGTAATCTAGTCGTCATACTGCTCCGGGTGTTTGGAGCGCAGAATGTTCTTGTGTTCATCGACATATGGGGTCATCAAGGTAGAATTCTGTAGAACTGTGTAGTATGCTTGAGACCAATAATGCCCGTCCCTACATATTATTGAGTCCCCTCCTAGCATGCCTTTTCCACTCAGTCTCCCCTCATACCACGATTGAGAGAGACCAATCTTCTTAAGGTCAGGAATGAAGTCAACACAAAACCCAATGACATCCTCTGTTTGATGGCCCATGGAGATGCTTCCTTCTTGCCTAGTGCGGTTACGGACATATTTATTTACGAATCCCATGAACCTCTCAAAGGGGAACATATTGTGTAGAAATACATGGCGCAGAGTGACAATCTTGTCGACTAGATGAACTAGGACGTGTGTCATGATATCGAAGAAGGATGGTGGGAACACCAGCTCGAAACTAACAAGACATTGCGCCACATCACTCCTTAACCTTGGTAGGATTTCTGGATCGATAACCTTCTGAGGGATTGCATTCAGGAATGAAATAGCTTCACAATGGCTAATCGAAAGTTTTCCGGTAGAAGCCCCCTCAGTGCAACTGGAAGCAGTTGCGTCATAATCATGTGGCAGTCATGAGACTTTAGGTTCTGGAACTTTTTCTCTTGCATATTTATTATTCCCTTTATATTCGACGAGAAGCCAGACGGGATCTTCATACTGAGCAGGCATTCAAAGAAGATTTCCTTCTCTTCTTTGGTAAAAGTGTAGCTGGCAAGACCTTCATACTGCTTGGGAGGCATGCCATCTTTTTCGTGCACACGTTGCTGGTCCTTCTGTGCCTTCGGTGTATCTTTTGTCTTCCCATACACGCCGAAGAAGCCTAGAAGGTTCACACAAAGATTCTTCGTCACGTGCATCACATTGATTTAAGAGAGCGGACCTCTAGCTCTTTCCAGTAGGGTAGGTCCCAAAATATAGATTTGTTCTTCCACATGGGTGCACGTCCCTCAGCGTCATTCAGAACAAATAGTGCGCTGAGACCCTTTCCAAAGATTACTTGTAAATCATTGACCATAGCAAGTATGTGATGACCGATACGTACGGCGGGCTTCTTCCGGTGATCTGCGTTGCCTTTGAAATGCTTGCCTTTCTTTCAACATTGATGGTTGGTCAGAAGAAATCGACGATGCCCCAGGTACACATTCTTCCTGCATTTGTCCAGGTATATACTTTCGGTGTCATCTAAACAGTGCGTGCATGCATAGTATCCCTTGTTTGTCTGTCCTAAAAGGTTACTGAGAGCATGTCAATCATTGATGGTTACAAAACAGCAACGCGTGTAGGTCAAATTCCTGCTGTTTGTGCTCATCCCACACACGTACACCGTTTCCATTCCACAACTATAAAAGTTCTTCAACTAATGGCCTTAGGTACACATCAATGTCGTTGCCGGGTTGCTTAGAGCCTTAGATGAGAACTTGCATCATAATGAACTTCTTCTTCATGCACAACCAAGGAGGAAGGTTATAGATACATAGAGTCACGGCCAGGTGCTGTGATTGCTGCTCTGATCCCCAAAAAGATTAATGCCATCCGTGCTTAAACCAAACCATACGTTCCTTGTGTCATCTGCAAAGTCCTCCCTGTACTTTCTCTCGCTTTTTCTCCACTGCGACCCGTCAGCGGATGCTCTCAACTTCCCATCTTTCCTACGGTCCTCTCTGTGCCATCACATCAACTTGGCATGCTCTTTATTTCTGAATAGACGTTTCAACCATGGTATTATAGGAGCATACCACATCACCTTGGCAGGAACCCTCTTCCCGGGGCGCTCGCCATCAACATCACCAGGGTCATCTTGTCTGATCTTATACCGCAATGCACCGCATACCGGGCATGCATTCAAATTATCATACGCACCACGGTAGAGGATGCAGTCATTAGGGAAGGCATGTATCTTCTGCACCTCCAATCCTAGAGGGCATACAACCTTCTTTGTTGCGTATGTACTGTCGGGCAATTCGTTATCCTTTGGAAGCTTCTTCTTTAATATTTTCATTAGCTTCTCAAATCCTCTGTCAGGTACACCATTCTCTGCCTTCTACTGCAGTAATTCCAGTGTGGTACCGAGCTTTGTGTTGCCATCTTCGCAATTGGGGTACAACCCTTTTTTGTGATCCTCTAACATGCGATCGAACTTCAGCTTCTCCTTTACACTTTCGCACTGTCTCTTTGCATCAACAATGACCCGACGAAGATCATCATCGGGCACATCTCTGGTTCCTCTTGATCTTCAGCTTCCCCCGTTGCAGCATCACCGTATTCAGGGGGCACATAGTTGTGATCATCCTCTTATTCTTTGATGTCTTCCATCATAACCCATTTTTCTCCGTGCTTGGTCCAAACATTATAGTGTGGCATGAAACCCTTATAAAGCAGGTGGGTGTGAAGGGTTTTCGAGTTAGAGTAAGACCTCGTATTCTCACATATAGGACATGTACAACACATAAAACCATTCTGCTTGTTTGCCTCAGCCACTACGAGAAAATTATTCACGCCCTTAATGTACTCGGAGGTGCGTCTGTTACCGTACATCCATTGCCGGTTCATCTGCGTACATCATGAATAGATAAGTGACCAAATTAATAGAAGTTCATCATCATTAAAACCAAAGTACATACATAGTTCTCATTGAACAACATATAGCTCTCCAGAGCATCTAACTAAAACATACATTGAAACTATGTAAAACATTTCAATGCAACAACAAATGCGATCATAATTGCAACTAAGGTAACAATTGATCCAACGACATAATGATACCAAACCTCAGTATGAATGCATATTTTCTAATCTTTCTAATCTTCAAGCGCATTGCATCCATCTTGATCTTGTGATCATCGACGACGACATCCGCAACATGCAACTCCAATATCATCTTCTCCTCCTCAATTTTTTCAATTTTTCCTTCAAGTAATTGTTTTCTTCTTCAACTAAATTTAACCTCTCGACAATATGGTCGGTTGAAATTTCCGGTTCACATACCTCCTAGATAAAAAAAATATGTCACGTTGGTCGGCATAATTTGCATAAACACTAAATGAACCAAATAGTTATAAAACATAATATATACCATATCCGAATCATAGACAGGACAAGGGCCGACGGAGGCGGATACCAAAACCATCGCACTATATAATAACAAACAATAATAAAAGTAAGAAAATTACACAAGTATCTATCTAAATCATACAAGTAAGAACTTCTTTCTTTTATAAAGAAGATAAGATCAAGAGGCTCACCATGGTGATGCCGGCGACGAGATCGGCGCGGGTGATCGATGGCGGTGAGGATGGGGATGGGACAGGACGGACCGCTGAACCTAGACAAATCTAGAGGAAAATGGACTTTCGACAATGAGCTTGGAGAGGAGAAAGCTTAAGTGTGGCTCGGGCATTTCATCGAACACCTCATGTGCATAGGAGGTGAGCTAGAGCACCACAAAGCTCTCTCACGGCCGGCCAAAAAAACAGAGCACTCCACTGCTCTGCTAGCGGGCAAACGGGTATATATATGCATCTCATTGTCCCGGTTCGTGGATGGAACCGGGACTAAAGGACCACATTTGGTCCCGATTCCAGCCACGAACAGAGACTAAAGGTTGTGGGCCAGGGGCGAGGCCCATTGGTCCCGGTTCGTGTCTGGAATCGGGACCAGAGGGGCGAGATGAACCGGGACCAATGCCCCACGAGGCCCGGCCGGCCCCCTGGCCTCACGAACCGGGACCTAAGTCCCCATGGGTCCCGGTTCGTGACTGAACCGGGATTAATGGGCTTATCTGGCCTGGACCGAAGCCCTGTTTTTTAATAGTGCCCTTTTATCGGATGCTCCCATGTTTGCTTAGATAGTACATTTATGGAGATAAATCCAATACAATTTTGTATTTTTTTTCTTGTTAAAAACGCTAAACTTCTGCACATCTATTGAACCTTCCTGTTTTTATTATTGATTTTGTTGTAATTATGTTGTAGTTGGACTGACAAATAGAATACACTCTGAGTTATATAATTGAGCAAAAATATGTTCTAATGATATTACACTCATATATGAAAATTAAATTTCAGGGTTCAAATTTGGATTTTGCCCAGGCCCCGAACTCCTGAGATGGCCCTGAGCATCAGTATGTCACCCATGATTGTAGCATATATATTTGCTCACTTTTATGACTTCTCCAACAAAAACAAACAAGCAATGCTGATTATCGAGCGAGCCTGACACTAACAATTTTATTCCTTCAATTAAACGTACGTTAGCGAATGCAGTCAAGGTGAATCCTAGAGCGAATCCCATGCATTGCAAAGAAAGAAAAAAGTCGAATGACGATGAATCGGGTATCATCCATGATCCATTCCGCACGTCACCCCTGCTCGAGCCGACGAGCGGAGCATTACGTGTCCGAGCCATTTGCACTACCCCACATGCAATGCATGTATTGACATTTCGCATGAAGCAGACAAACAACTCATGATGACATATGATTTGGACGTCCACTACGTACGTACTGTACTGGCTTCCCTGGTTTGTCGGGTCGGACAATGTATGTGTGAGCAGCCAAGACTGACTATATCTCCACTACTTACCGTGTCTGCCAGTTAGTCGTTATTGTATATACGAAGTAAACGTCATGTATCGACCAATCGATGAAGAATGCACGCACCGTATACGGAAGCAATGAGCTGGATTACATGCATGCTTACTAGTTACTCCCAGTACTAGCTAACTACTGGCTGATGGCTAGCTTGCAATCAGAGGCAAAGCTAGCTTAGCTCGCAGATTGAGCATCTTAGTTTTCTTGACCAGAAACCTTAGAGCATCTCCAGCCGTTCGGCCCCCCAGGGCGCCGAAAAATAGCGGCCTAGGGACGAGCCGGTGCTAGTTCGGTCCCTGGGGTTCGGTTTGCTCCCAATCACATGCCCATGATCGCCGCGGGTTCGGCGAAGTTCGTCTCATATTTTTTTCAAACTCGGCGATTTTTGCATGAACTCAGCCATCTTTCGTCCAAATTTTTACAAAAACTTAAAAACACACATGAACTAACGTAAAAACGAACTAAAAAGCCCAGCCACCGCCGCCACAGCCGCCGTCACCGCCGACTACATGCCGAGAAGCCTGTAGAAGTGGGTGTAGTCGTCGTCGTCGTCGTCGTCGCGCGCCTCGCCCGCGGCGTCCCTGCTGCACCCCTTGATGAGGATATAGACCTAGGGTAGGGTCATAGGCCTGACCTACGTGCCCTACCCAAGGTCACTACCCTAGAAGCAAAGAAGCTCAAGAGATAACAGGGAGTACCCAAGGAAGACGTCGAGTGTTAGTCCACTCGACCAATCATATCACTTGGGTATCCCAACTTTCTGAAGACCACTCGATCATACAAGAAACCACACGACCTATGAAGACCAGGAGTCAGACGAAACTACGACGGTAGGACATTCACTCCGTAGTCTTCATGGACATTGATGACACTTATAGCTAGCATTATCAGTAACGCCCCTCCTTTATGTACATTAAACCCTCTATAACGGGGGGCGGCTGGGGTCCTGGCGCACTCTATATAAGCCACCCCCTCCTCTGGCACAAGGGTCCGCACCCCCTGTAGAACACACACATATACTGAAATCCAGTCGACCGCCTTCGGGCACCGAGACGTAGGGCTTTTACCTCCTCCGAGATGGGTCTGAACTCGTAAACACTTGCGTACAACCTCACCATAGCTAGGGCCTTGCCTCCTCCTACGTACCCCCTGTTCTTACTATCAGTCTTAGTACCACGACAGTTGGCGCCCACCGTGGGGCAAAGCGTCTTAGCGACTTCCGGCGAGGTTGCAGTTTCTTTAGTCTTCATCAACATGGTTTCCGGCAGCGGTTTGATCATGGGCCACGAGTTCCGACTCGGAGCGCTCACATTCGTCACCGACGATTCGGCCTGGCTCCAGGAGGCCCCCCTCGACGTCGAGGCGCTGCCGATCCGGGGCTCGTCGCACTTCCGCGCGAGTGCCCGACGCGTCCTCCTCCGATAGCTGTCGACTCCGTACCAATCGACGCCCATGTCGACTTCTCGCTCTGCTGGACGATGCCGCAAGCGGTCGGGCCGCTCTCGGCTCTAGTGGTGGGTGAAGCACGCGCTGGCTCGGCAGGCGTTCACCCCTCAGGTCGTGGCGATCGAGCCCGACATATATCACTGCGGTCCGGTCGACTGACTTCGCAGACACACTTTCCGAGAGCGGGAGTTGTGACCCCGCGGCGGAGGTTCTCATGGTCGATTCCCATCGTAGCCCACCTGGTTACCGCCGCGGCGGTGAGAACAGGGACAGCGATGGTTCACTTGGCCACGAGGAGTACCAGCCCAACCTCTCAGTTCAGAGCAGAGGGAGGAGTTGCGCCGCCGCAACGAGGAGGCTCTCCATACCCCTATCGTAGGGGAAACCGCCGAGGCTCGGGCCTTGGAGGACGTGCGCCTGGCCACGCTGGCCGAGCGCGCCCGTTTGGACAATCTCCAACATTCTCTCGACGAACGTGCCCGTCGGCTGATCCCCGGATCCAGTCGGCACACGCGACAACTGTTTCCATCGGAAACCCAGGTATTCCGCACACCGATCCAGAATCTTGCAGCGGATGCGCATATTGCGGAGTCCATCCAGCCGTCCCAATTGTGGAACAGAATTCACAGCCAGTCGGTAAGGACAGAAACCGTTCAGTCGGCACACAGTCCTAGATCACCATTGAGGCAAAGAGATCGTGAGCACCGTCAGGATCGACATTTGGGAAGAGTTCATGGAAATGATGACCGTGAGTTCGCCCGCGACAACTACCGTCGAGTGCCTTCTCCCCTCCCGAGGGGCGGGTCATACGCGCCCCGACGGTATGACGACAGGCATCCATTCGGTAATGAACGCAGGGTTCCAGTCGACCCAAGGGAGCCTGGGTTCGACGCGAGGTTAGTCGTTGTTCAGGCCTTGGTCGACCGGAACAGAGCGTACAGAGAGGGGCTGAACAGAGACAGACCCAGCGGCAGCAGGGTCCATGTATCTGGCCCCGAGTGCTTTGGAAGGGCCATCAGGGCCACGGAGATCCCCCACAACTTCAGATTGGCAGCTGGTGTCAGCAAGTTCACAGGAGAGTCGAAGCCCGACACTTGGCTTGAAGATTATCGAGTGGCTGTGCACATCGGCGGCGGCGGCGATGAGGTGGCCATGAAGCACCTCCCTCTGATGCTTGAAGGTTCTGCCAGAGCTTGGCTCAATCAGTTGGCCCCTGGGAGTATTTTGAGTTGGGATGAGTTGGCCCGAGTGTTCACCAGAACATTCGAGGGCACCTGCAAGAGAACAGCCGGTCTACCGGAGTTGCAACATTGTGTGCAAAAGCCGAATGAAACCTTGAGAGACTATATCCAGAGATGGATCACTCTGCACCACATAGCGGAGAATGTGTTAGATCACCAAGCAGTATGTGCCTTCAAGGAAGGCATTCGCTACAGAGAGCTCAATCTGAAGTTCGGTCGGACAGGAGATATGACTCTGACTCGGGTGATGGAGATTGCCACCAAATATGCTAAAGGCAAAGAGGAGGACCGACTCCGGAGTGGCATGCATAAAACAGTCGCCTAGGACACCGGAGGAGGGAATTCCAGTCAGAAGCAGAAGCGAAAGGCTGAGGCAGCAGGGCCTGTCGAGGCAGCAGTGTTAAATCAAGGCAAGTTCAAGGGGAAGCCCAAAGGGCCCTGGAATTCCACGATGCTCGACATCAAATAGGAAGCCACGCTCATCTAGTTCCTGTGTGAGAACTGGGACATCTTCGCATGGAAGTCGTCTGACATGCCAGGTGTACCCAGGGAGCTAGCTGAGCACCGTTTGTGCGTCGACTCAAAAGCAAAACCGGTCAAAGAGCATCTCCGCCGGTCCGCCATGGAGAAGAGGAAGGCCATTGGCGAGGAAGTGGCTCGACTCCTGGCTGCAGAGTTCATTTGCGATATCTACCACTCCGAGTGGCTCGCCAATGTTGTTATGGTTCCTAAGAAAGACAAATCACTACGAATGTGCATTGACTTCAAGCACATCAATCAGGCCTGCCCGAAGGATCATTTTCTGCTGCCCCATATCGACCAGATAGTGGACTCGACTGTGGGGTGCGAGCGACTGTCCTTCCTGGACGCCTATTCCGGGTACCATCAGATCCGACTGTTTGGACCCGATGAGATCAAGACTGCCTTCATCACCCCATTCGAGTGCTTTTGTTATGTTACCATGCCCTTTGGCCTCAAGAATTCTAGCGCCACGTTCATGCGCATGATCTAGAAGTGCCTGCTGACTCAGATCAGTCGGAACGTGGAAGCTTACATGGATGACATCGTGGTTAACTCACGCAAAGGTTCCGACCTGCTGACTGACCTCGCTGAAACCTTTGCCAACCTGAGAAGGTACGATATCAAGCTCAATCCATCAAAATGCACATTCGGAGTCCCAGATGGAAAGTTACTCAGTTTTCTTGTTTCTGAACGAGGAATCGATGCAAATCCAGAGAAGATTGGCACAATCCTCCGAATGAAACGCCCAGTGCAAGTGCATGATGTTCAGAAGCTTACTGGTTGCTTGGCTGCATTGAGTCGATTCATCTCACGACTCGGTGAAAAGGCATTGCCTCTTTATCGACTGATAAAGAAATCTGGCAAGTTCGAGTGGAATGATGAAGCCGAAGCAGCATTTGAAGATCTCAAAGCCCTGCTTTCCACCCAGCTGGTGCTTGCTGCTCCAATCAGCAAGGAGCCTCTTTTGCTTTACATCGCAGCCACGGGACAAGTTGTCAGCACAGTGCTCACGGTCGAGCGGGAAGAGGAAGGCAACGCCTTCAAAGTTCAGCGCCCAGTCTATTACATTTTAGAAGTTTTGACCCCATCCAAGCAGAGATACCCTCACTATCAGAAGCTTGTTTACGGGATCTACTTAACCATGAAAAAGGTTGCACACTACTTCTCTGATCCTTCAGTTTCAGTCGTCAGCGATGCCCCTTTGTCAGAGATTCTGAATAACAGAGATGCAACTGGTCGAGTAGCAAAGTGGGTGATTGAACTTCTTCCATTGGATATCAAGTTTGAGGCAAAAAAGGCCATCAAGTCTCAAGCAATTGTAGACTTCCTCGCAGAGTGGACAGAACAACAACAACCGACTCAAATCCAGTCAGAACATTGGACCATGTTCTTTGATGGGTCCAAAATGTTGAATGGCTCTGGCGCAGGAGTGGTTTTAGTATCCCCACGAGGAGACAAGCTTAGTTATGTCCTTCAGATTCACTTTGATTCTTCCAACAATGAAGTTGAATATGAGGCACTTTTATATGGGTTGTGTATGGCCATCTCACTCGGCGTCCGGCGCCTGATGGTCTACGGCGACTCAGATTTAGTGGTCAATCAAGTGATGAAAGAATGGGATGTCAGGAGCCCTGCAATGACTGGTTACTGCAATGCAGTGAGAAAGTTGAAGAAGAAGTTTGAGGGGTTAGAGCTCCACCACATACCCCGACTCAAGAATCAAGCGGCGGATGAGCTGGCCAAGATAGGTTCCACTCGGAAGCCTATTCCCAGTAATGTGTTCTTGGAACATCTCCATACCCCGTCCATACAAGAGAATCCCTTCAAGGAAGAGCCCCCGCAAACGATAAGTTCAACCAACCCGACTGAGATTGAGATTCCAGCCATGGTCGACCTGATCATGGAAGTTCTAGTGATCACGCCCGACTGGACTGTGCCATACATTGCGTACATTCTCAGAAAGGAGCTCCCAGAAGACGAAGACGAAGCCCGTCAGATAGTCCGCCAATCCAAAGCCTTTACAGTGATGAAAGATCAGCTGTACAAAGAAAGTGTCACATGAATAGCCCAGCGTTGCATCACCCCTGAAGGTTGAATGATCTTAAATGATATCCACTCGGGGACCTGTGGTCACCATGCGTCCTCTTGGACCATCGTGGCCAAAGCATACCGAGCGGGATTCTATTGGCCTCGGGAAAACGAAATGGCAAAGGATATAGTCAACAAGTGTGCAGGCTGCCAGTTCTATTCCAACATGTCCCACAAGCCAGCATCCGCCTTGAAGACTATCCCTCTTGTCTGGCCATTCACAGTCTGGGGGTTGGATATGGTCGGCCCCTTCAAGACCAGCGCGAGTGGTTTCACCCATGTGCTCGTAGCAGTCGACAAGTTCACCAAGTGGATTGAAGCTAAACCCATCAAGAACCTCAATGCAAGCACTACTGTCAGTTTCGTCGGGAAGTTGATATTCAGATATGGAGTCCCTCACAACATTATCACGGATAATGGCTCCAACTTTGATTCTGATGAGTTCAAGGCGTTCTGTGCAACCAAGGCACTCGGGTCAACTATGCATCTGTCGCGCACCCTCAGTCAACTGGACAAGCAGAGAGGGCGAACGGTTTGATTCTCCAAGGATTAAAACCTCGCCTGATGCGTGATCTCAAGCATGCTGCTGGTGCCTGGGTAACCGAGTTGCCTTCCGTCTTATGGGGGCTGAGGACAATACCAAATCGGCCGATTGGCCGGACTCCTTTCTTCTTGGTGTACGGTGCTGAGGTCGTGCTCCCGAGTGATTTGCTGCACAATGCCCCCAGAGTAGAACTATTCGCAGAAGCTGAAGCGGAACAAGCACGAGAAGACGTCGTTGATCTCCTAGAGGAGGAGCGCGAGATGGATTTGATTTGGTCGACCATTTACCAGCAAGACCTATGTCGACTCCACGCCCAGAACGTCAAAGGATGAGCATTCCAAGAGGGAGAACTGGTTCTTCGAGTGGATCAGAAGCGACCTCACAAGCTGGCCCCGGCCTGGGAAGGCCCCTTCATCATCACCAAAGTTCTCCACAATGGAGCCTACCACATCTACAACATAGCCAAGAAGATAGACGAGCCACGAGCATGGAACGTAGAGCTGCTCCGTCACTTCTACACATAGATTACTCGACCTGACGAGTTGTAATAAAAGTGTTTCAGTCTGCTTTCCAAAGACAAGATTTTTTCAAATATCATAATGATAAGTTTCCCATAAGCATCCGTGTCTAAAATCCCCCAGTGGGTGGCTTAGCCACGAATCCGATTCGCCTAAGTTGAAAACACTCCGACTGGAGAGCAATCCTCCCACTCGGGGGCTTAGCTGTGACCCCGTAATTGCCTAAGTTAAAAACACTCCGCGTGGAGAGCAATCCTCCCACTCGGGGGCTTAGCTGTGACCCCGTAATCGCCTAAGTTAAAAACACTCCAAGCGGAGAGCAATCCTCCCACTCGGGGGCTTAGCTGCGACCCCATAATCGCCTAAGTTAACAACACTCC
>NC_041385.1:91392604-91425881 GCF_002162155.2 Triticum dicoccoides
ATTCTGAGTGGAGAGCAATCCTCCCACTCGGGGGCTTAGCTACGACCCCGTAATCACCTAAGTTAAAAACATTCCGAGTGGAGAGCAATCCTCCCACTCGGAGGCTTAGTTGTG
The DNA here is from genome assembly GCF_002162155.2 of Triticum dicoccoides. NCBI lineage: Eukaryota > Viridiplantae > Streptophyta > Magnoliopsida > Poales > Poaceae > Triticum > Triticum dicoccoides. The sequence continues at coordinate 91,392,719 of NC_041385.1, forward strand.
ACCCCGTAATCGCCTAAGTTAGAAACATTCCGAGTGGAGAGCAATCCTCTCACTCGAGGGCTGAGCTGCGACCCCGTAATTACCTAAGTTAAAAACACTCTGAGTGGAGAGCAATCCTCCCACTCGGGGGCTTAGCTGCGACCCCGTAATCTCCTAAGTTAAGAACACTCCGAGTGGAGAGCAATCCTCCCACTCGGAGACTTCACCACCACAAGTACAACGTGCGTTCCATCCCTACCCGCAGGGACAACGAGGTGTCGATTGAACACCTCTGAGCTACGCCACAAGTACAACATGCGTTCCATCCCTACTCGCAGGGACGACGAGGTGTCGATTGAACACCTCTGAGCTACGCCACAAGTACAACGTGCGTTCCATCCCTATCCGCAGGGACGACGAGGTGTCGATTTAACACCTCTGAGCTATGCCACAAATACAACTTGTGTTTCATCCCTATCCGTAGGGACGACGAGGCGTCGATACCTGAGCTACGCCACAAATACAATGTTCCGTCGCAACCCGCAAGGACGACAAGGTGTTGATTGAACACCGCGACTAAGCTCCGCCAGAAGTATGATGTACTTCCATTCGGCAAAGGGTGAGAAGATCAAGTCCTCTCGGGCCCAAGGGACTATCAGAAACAGTTTGAGAAACCGAGCGAAAGCCACGATATTCAAAGAAATCCAAGTTCCAATAAACCCTGCAAAAGTTCAGAACTGCAGCGGGAAAGAGTACTCGGGCATCAAGCCTGAAAGTGTTTAACAATTACATGATCACTTGGAACTCCGAGGCAAATAAATGTGGGGCATAATGTTTTTCAGTCACTCGTCAGGAGAGGGGCTGGCTAGATCACAGAAGCTGTCAAGGTCAATGCTGTCTGCAATGCGAGTGGCAGCCTCGAGGAAGGTGTCCATGAAGGACTGGAAGGTGTGCTTCTTGGTGTTCACAACCTTGAGGGCCGCCAGCTTCTCTTCTCTGGCGTCTTTACAGTGCACTCAGACCAATGACAGGGCAACGTCAGCGCCACAATGTGTGTATGATTTCTTCCATTCCTGCACTCGGCCAGGGATCTGATTCAGTCGAGTCATCAATGACTCGAGATCTTGTGAAAGTTCTGCCTGAGGCCAAAGTTCGACATCTACTCGAGTCATCGCCGCCTTCAGACGAGCCAGATAAGCAACAACACTGTCCATGCGTGATTCCAACAGCAGCAAGTTCATCGCAACATCATATTTAACAGGACAATTGATGGGGTCGAGACCCATCTAAACCCGTCCAGTCTTGGCCTCAAAGTCCTAGCAAAATTCTGCACAATCGGGGAAAATAGTGAGTCGATGGTATAACAAGACATTCCAATCGACGGCAACCAATCAGTCGAACTATGATACGTTCAAGCTTCAGGACCAGTTTTGCAGCAAGGTGTCCCAGAGTGGACTCTAGCTCGCCCGTCTTGGCTCTGAGGCTTCCGACTTCATTGGTCAGGTTCTCCTTGTCTTTCTTCAGTTGCTCAACCTCCCGATTGGCATCAGAGATAGCAGTCTTTAGCTTCGAGTTCTCCTCTTCCATCTTGCTGACCGAAGCCAGCTTCTTGTTTGCAAGCGATGTCTTGTCTCGTGCCTCCTTCTGAGCACCAGCGAGGTCCAGATCCTTCTTCTCCAAAGCTTCCTTCATTTTCTCTAAAGAAACAACACTCTTTAGACGAGCTTGAAGTTGACGGTTTTCACTACGCACATCTGTTCGTGTGAAGTCACTCGGTTCAAAGAGACTGAAAGAAAAAACACTAAAAGGTGCGAGCCACAAGGTGGACAAGTGTCAATTGGTTATCTCCCATGATGGATGTTTCTTCTTGAGTAGTCTTGAGGTTCTTCTTCGCCAGTTCAAGATCAAGATTGAGGCTGATTTGCTGCTTGTTCAACTCAGAAAGTTGAGCCCCAAGATCACAAGACCTCTGCAGTGAGCAAGAGAGATATATCAGTCGACAGAAATACAATTACAGTGAAAGTTACTCTAAGACTACTACCAAATCAAACATTCAACACTAGTCTCGGGGACTACACCCAGTGGGTGCACTTAGCGTGCCCCCACTGGTTTGGATCAACACTCAGCATGGTCTGCCCAGCTTGAGTCAAAAAAGAAGAAGAGAGAATAGATTCTAAGACCCCAGTCAACTGCCAGTAGTCGACCGTGGTCTCGGGGACTACACCCAGTGGGTGCACTTAGCGTGCCCCCACTGGTTCGGAAAAACACTCGACTCAGCAACAGTCAAGTGGAGTGGAAGACATATTAAACTCTAAGGTAAGCACACCCCAGTGGGTGATCTGATACGAGACACAGACCCATGATAGTAGATGCACATATGGGCAGCGAAGCAACAATGACAGTTTTTTATGATTCAAAAGTTCAGTCGGGAGTTAACTAACCTTGACGTTGGCCTACAGAGCGGTGCTGGCGTTATAGACCACCTGACTGGCCTCGTGCATCACCTTCACTTGTTCCATAACAAGATTCACCTGACGAAGAGCCTCCCTGGCGGCACTCGGCGAGTCGTCTGGAGTTTGGTATACAATAAAGAGTGATGGCACCAAGGCGGCCGAAGCAGCCACTGGGTCGGACGCATGGAGTTGCACCGGGGTAGCAGGAGTCGAAGCAGTCGACCCCGATGGGCGATCAGTCATTAGCGGGTCGGCGAATGTGACGTTGGTCTGAACCGAATCTCCAGATCTCTCGACCGACGTTTCAAGCACCAGCATCGACTGAGGGGCTTGAACCTCGAGCACTATCCCGCTCGAGCCCTTGCCTCTCCTCCTCCTCTCCCTTAGAGGCGCTTCTTCTTCTTCGTCATCAGGAAGCAAGACAATGTCTCGCGGTGCTGCAGCAAAAAGGAAAAACATCAGAACTTCAACTGACCGACAACTCAATCGGCAGAACAAGTTTGAATCAAGCGGACTTACCAGCTCTGGAGGTGGCCGCGTCATTGGTTTCCTCATCTCCTGGGGCCTTGTCAATGTCCATGTCAGTCGCGGTAGAGGTTGGGCTGGAAAGATGCACGATCCTTCTGGTAACCAACAGAAATGCCGACCGAAAGAAAGGAATGCAGAAAGATAAAATTCTTACCCAGAGGCAACTGGAACATCCATCTTGATCCTCGGCAGAGTCTTCCGAGTCTTCGGGGGCACAACCTTGGGCTGCTTGGCCACCTTCTCAGTTGGCTCCGGAGTCGATGTCCGACTCCGCTTCTGTGTTTGGGTACTAGAAGCCACGGCCTTGCCCCGCTCACCTGCTGGATCGTGATGTTGTTTGGATCGGCGTACCAAGCGTGGCGGCGAGTCGACTCCCTCATCGTTGTCAGCCTTGTCACTCTCCTCTTTTTCATCGCCGTCTGAAGACTGCCACTCGCCACTCGTCTGCGATGGCCTCCCCTTCCTGGTCCTGCCCCAGGGTTTGCTCGCCGTTGGGCATGGTATACATCTCAGTATAAACCTACAAAACAAGAAGTCGAGTGAATTCGAGTCGGTGCCAGTGACAGATATAAGATACACAAGAAATCAGTCGGAGGCAGAAGTTCAAACCTTGTCGGGTGGATTGCTGTCACTGAAGAGAACGACCCTCCTGCCCTCCCCTGGGGTTGTCCTTATTGCTTGTGATGCTCTTCAACCATCCAGCCACCGTCTTGGCCGGGACCTCCTCCGGATGAACCTGAGCGGTGTCATTGGCACCGGAGTACATCCACATCTAATGGTCCCGAGCCTGAAGCGGCTAGATGCATCGACTGAGAAATAGCTCCATTAGGTCCATCCTGGTCACGCCCTGATTAATCTGCTGGACCACCCTCTCGACCAACATGTCCGTCTCCATCTTCTCTGCAGCTGTCACTTTCAGCGAGGAAGGAGTTTGAACACGATCGAAGGAGAAAGAGGGAAGTCCGGTTGACTGGCCCGGGTGGGGACGTCCTGGCAGTAAAACCAGGTCGACTGCTAGCCCCTGACCGACTCAAGAACGGTCATGGAAGGGAAGGAACTCCTCTTCCTCTTCTGGATCCCCAAACCACCACACATTTGTATAACGTGCGTTTTCTCGTCGCTCGAGTTTGCCTTTTTGACCAACTGGGAACGGATGGTGAAGATGTGTTTAAAGAGGCCCAAGTGCGGTCGACAGCCAAGGAAATTCTCGCACATGGACACAAACGCCGCGAGATTGGTGATGGTGTTGGGAGACAAATGGTGAAGTTGGGCTCCGAAGAAGTTCAGAAAACCCCGGAAAAAGGGGTGCAGAGGAAGCGAAAAACCACGGTCGACGTGGGTGGCGAGCAAGACGCACTCACTCGGTCGCGGCTGCGGCTCTGTCTCCCCCTCCGACAACCTCGCAGTGTCGTTGGCGACCAGCCCGAGCTCAGCTAGCTCGTCCAGGTCTTCTTGCCGGAGCGAGGATCAGATCCAGTCGCCCTGGATCCATCCCGTCGGCAGCGCCGACCGTGACGACGACCCGCGCTAGGTCTTCTTGCCCTTCGCCGCCCCCATTGCCTTCATCGCACGTTCCAGCGCCGCCGTCTTGTCCTTCACCATTGCGGCAGAGCGGCGGCGTCGAGAGCGGAGGAGCTGCGCGCAGTGGAGAAGCAGAGGAGAAAAGGGGATATTGGGAGCGCACAGTGCGATGCCTCGGCCTCATCGCCTTTTAAAGGCCCACTTCCGAGTGGCTGACGCGCGGGCCTGGGCGATCCTGTCAAATCACCGCAGCATTTGCGCGCCGAATACGTGGCGAAAAAGGTGGCACGAGGATTGAGGCATTCCTACTTATCCGTCCCAATTACCACGGCACGCTCCGCCGCGTGCGCTTCCCTGAAATTTCGAATCCCGCCGAATCCGGGATACGCAATAACCGATCACGCCGGAGTTCTCGCAACAGAAGACAACAATCAACAGAGGATGTTACTAATCCACTCGGCAACTTCTGAATCGATCGAGCAAGTTCTGAATCGATCGAGGCGACTGAAACGAAGCTGAAGTTCCAACGCGAACCTCCCGTTCAATGCAAGTACTCGTGAAGCACAAAGGTTAAAGCGAAATCCACTTCAATGTTCTTTCCACTCGGTCCTCAATCCATTCGGGGGCTAGTGATGAGGATATATACCTAGGATAGGGTCATTGTTGGAAATATGCCCTAGAGGCAATAATAAAAGTATTATTATTATATTTCCTTGTTCATGATAATTGTCTTTTATTCATGCTATAAATGTATTATCCGGAAATCGTAATACACGTGTGAATACATAGACCACAATATGTCCCTAGTGAGCCTCTAGTTGACTAGCTCGTTGTGATCAACAGATAGTCATGGTTTCCTGGCTATGGACATTGGATGTCGTTGATAACGGGATCACATCATTAGGAGAATGATGTGATGGACAAGACCCAATCCTAAGACTAGCACAAAAGATCGTGTAGTTCATTTGCTAGAGCTTTGCCAATGTCAAGTATCTCTTCCTTCGACCATGAGAGCGTGTAACTCTTGGATACCGTAGGAGTGCTTTGGGTGTATCAAACGTCACAACGTAACTGGGTGACTATAAAGGTGCACTACAGGTATCTCCGAAAGTATCTATTGTTTTATGCGGATCGAGACTGGGATTTGTCACTCCGTGTAAACGCAGAGGTATCTCTGGGCCCACTCGGTAGGACATCATCATATGCGCAATGTGACCAAGGAGTTGATCACGGGATGATGTGTTACGGAACGAGTAAAGTGACTTGCCGGTAACGAGATTGAACAAGGTATTGGATACCGACGATCGAATCTCGGGCAAGTAACATACCGATAGATAAAGGGAGTTGAATACGGGATTGATTAAGTCCTTGACATCGTGGTTCATCCGATGAGATCATCGTGGAACATGTGAGAGCCATCATGGGTATCCAGATCCCGCTGTTGGTTATTGACCGGAGAACGTCTCGGTCATGTCTACATGTCTCCCGAACCCGTAGGGTCTACACACTTAAGGTTCGATGACGCTAGGGTTATAAAGGAAGTTTGTATGTGGTTACCGAATGTTGTTCGGAGTCCCGGATGAGATCCCGGACGTCACGAGGAGTTCCGGAATGGTCCGGAGGTAAAGATTTATATATGGGAAGTCCTATTTTGGCCACCGGAAAATGTTCGGGATTTTTCGGTATTGTACCGGGAAGGTTCTAGAAGGTTCTGGAGTGGGGCCCACCTGCATGGGGGGACCCACATGGACGTGGGTAGTGGGGGCAAGGCCCCACACCCCTGGTCAAGGCGCACCAAGATTCCCCCTTAGAAGGAATAAGATCATATCCCGAAGGGATAAGATCAAGATCCCTAAAAAGGGGGGATAACAATCGGTGGGGAAGGAAATAATGAGATTTCTTTCCTCCCACCTTGGCCAACGCCCCAATGGACTTGGAGGGCAAGAAACCAGCCCCTCCACCCCTATATATAGTGGGGAGGCGCATGGGAGCTATACACGAAGTTCTGGCACAGCCCTACCTCTCTTCCTACTCCTCCTCTCCCATGGTGCTTGGCGAAGCCCTGCTGGATTGCCACGCTCCTCCACCACCACCACGCCGTTGTGCTGCTGTTGGATGGAGTCTTCCTCAACCTCTCCCTCTCTCCTTGCTGGATCAAGGCGTGGGAGACATCACCGGGCTGTACGTGTGTTGAACGCGGAGGTGCCGTCCGTTCGGCACTAGGACCATTGGTGATTTGAATCACGACGAGTACGACTCCATCAACCCCGTTCACTTGAACGCTTCCGCTTAGTGATCTACAAGGGTATGTAGATGCACTCTCTTTCTACTCGTTGCTGGTCTCTCCATAGATAGATCTTGGTGACACGTAGGAAAATTTTGAATTTCTGCTACGTTCCCCAACAGTGGCATCATGAGCTAGGTCTATTGCGTAGATTCTTTGCACGAGTAGAACACAAAGTAGTTGTGGGCGTTGATGTTGTTCAATATTCTTACCGTTACTAGTCCAATCTTGTTTCGACGGTATTGTGGGATGAAGCGGCCCGGACCGACCTTACACGTACTCTTACGTGAGACAGGTTCCACCGATTGACATGCACTTGGTGCATAAGGTGGCTAGCGGGTGCCAGTCTCTCCCACTTTAGTCGGAACGGATTCGATGAAAAGGGTCCTTATGAAGGGTAAATAGCAATTGGCATATCACGTTGTGGTTTTGCATAGGTAAGAAACGTTCTTGCTAGAAACCCATAGCAGCCACGTAAAACATGCAAACAACAATTAGAGGACGTCTAACTTGTTTTTGCAGGGTATGCTATGTGATGTGATATGGCCAAAAGGATGTGATGAATGATATATGTGATGTATGAGATTGATCATGTTCTTGTAATAGGATTCACGACTTGCATGTCGATGAGTATGACAACCGGCAGGAGCCATAGGAGTTGTCTTTATTTATTGTATGACCTGCGTGTCATTGAAGAACGCCATGTAAACTACTTTACTTTATTGCAAAACGCGTTAGTCATAGAAGTAGAAGTAGTCGTTGGCGTGACAACTTCATGAAGACACGATGATGGAGATCATGATGATGGAGATCATGGTGTCGTGCCGGTGACGATGATGATCATGGAGCCCCGAAGATGAAGATCAAAAGGAGCAAAATGATATTGGCCATATCATGTCACTATTTGATTGCATGTGATGTTTATCATGTTTATGCATCTTGTTTGCTTAGGACGACGGTAGTAAATAAGATGATCCCTTACAAAATTTCAAGAAGTGTTCTCCCCTAACTGTGCACCGTTGCTACAGTTCGTCGCTTCTAAGCACCACGTGATGATCGGGTGTGATGGATTCTTACGTTCACATACAACGGGTGTAAGACAGTTTTACACAGCGAAAACACTTAGGGTTAACTTGACGAGCCTAGCATGTGCAGACATGGCCTCGGAACACGGAGAACGAAAGGTCGAGCATGAGTCGTATGGTAGATACGATCAACATGAAGATGTTCACCGATGATGACTAGTCCGTCTCACGTGATGATCGGACACGGCCTAGTTGACTCGGATCATGTGATCACTTAGATGACCAGAGGGATGTCTATCTAAGTGGGAGTTCATAAGATGAACTTAATTATCCTGAACATAGTCAAAAGACCTTTTGCAAATTATGTCGTAAGCTCGCGCTTTAGTTCCACTGTTTAGATATGTTCCTAGAGAAAATATAGTTGAAAGTTGATAGTAGCGATTATGCGATCAGTAGAAAGCTTATGTCCTTAATGCACCGCTCAGTGTGCTGAACCCCAACGTCGTTTGAGGATGTTGCGAACATCGGACATACACGTTTTGATAACTACGTGATAGTTCAATTAAATGGTTTAAGTAGAGGCACCAAAGACGTTTTCGAAACGTCGCGGAACATATGAGATGTTTCGAGGGCTGAAATTGGGATTTCAGGCTCGTGCCCACGTCAAGAGGTATAAGACCTCCGACGATTTTCTTAGCCTGCAAACTAAGGGAGAAAAGCTCAATCGTTGAGCTTGTGCTCAGATTGTCTGAGCACAACAATCACTTGAATCGAGTGGGAGTTGATCCTCCAGATGAGATAGTGATGTTTCCCCAAAGTCATTGCCACCAAGCTGCTAGAGCTTCGTGATTAACTATAACATATCAGGGATAGATATGATGATCCTTGAAATATTCATGATGTTTGACACCGCGAAAGTAGAAATCAAGAAGGAGCATCAATTGTTGATGGTTGGTGAAACCACTAGTTTCAAGAAGGGCAAGGGAACAAAGGGATACTTCATGAAACGGCAATTCAGCTGCTGCTCTAGTGAAGAAACCCAAGGTTGAACCCAAACCTGAGACTAAGTGCTTCTGTAATAAGGGGAACAACCATTGGAGCAGCATTACCCTAGATACTTGGTAGATGAGAAGGCTGGCAAGGTCGATAGAAGTATATTGGATATACATTATGTTAATGTGTACTTTACTAGTACTCCTAGTAGCACCAGGGTATTGGATACCGGTTCGGTTGCTAAGTGTTAGTAACTCGAAATAAAAGCTACGGAATAAACGGAGACTAGCTAAAGGTGAGCTGACGATATATGTTGGAAGTGTTTCCAAGGTTGATATGATCAAGCATCGCACGCTCCCTCTACCATCGAGATTGGTGTTTGCGTTGAGCATAGACATGATTGGATTATGTCTATCGCAATATGGTTATTCATTTAAGGAGAATAATGGTTACTCTATTTTTGAATAATACCTTCAATGGTCTTGCACCTAAAGGAATGGTTTATTGAATCTCGGTCGTAGTGATACACATTTTCATGCCAAAAGATATAAGATAGTAATGATAGTACCACTTACTTGTGGCACTGCCATGTAAGTCATAATGGTATAAAACGCATGAAGAAGCTCCATGTTGATGGATCTTTGGACTCACTCGTTTTTGAAAAGTTTGAGACATGCGAACCTTGTCTATTGGTGTATATGCATGAAGAAACTCCATGCAAATGGATCGTTCGGACTCACTTGATTTTGAATCACTTGAGATATGCAAATCATACCACATGGGCAAGATGACTGAAAAGCCTCATTTTCAGTAAGATGGAACAAGATAGCAACTTGTTGGAAGTAACACATTTTGATGTGTGCAGTCGAATGAGTGCTGAGGCACGCAGTGAATATCATTATGTTCTTACTTCACAGATGATTCGAGTAAATGTTGAGTATATTTACTTGATGAAACACAAGTCTGAATTATTGAATGGTTCAAGTAATTTCAGAGTGAAGTAGCAGATCATTGTGACAAGAGGATAAAATGTCTATGATATGATCATAGAGATGAATATCTGAGTTACGAGTTTTGGCACACAATTAAGACATTGTGGAAATTGTTTTGCAATTAATACCGCCTGGAACACCATAATGTGATGGTGTGTCCGAACATCATAGTTGCACCCTATTGGATATGGTGCGTACCATGATGTCTCTTATCGAATTACCACTATCGTTCATGGGTTAGGCATTAGAGACAACCACATTCACTTTAAATAGGGCACCACGTAATTCCGATGAGATGACACCGTATGAATTATGGTTTAGAGAAATCTAAGTTGTCGTTTCTTAAAAGTTTGGGGCTGCGACGCTTATATGAAAAAGTTTCAGGTTGATAAGCTCGAACCCAAAGCGGATAAAATGCATCTTCATAGGAAACCCAAAACAGTTGGGTATACCTCCTAATTCAGATCCGAAAGCAATATGGATTGTTTCTAGAATCGGGTCCTTTCTCGAGGAAAAGTTTCGCTCGAAAGAATTGAGTGGGAGGATGGTGGAGACTTGATGAGGTTATTGAACCGTCTCTTCAACTAGTGTGTGACAGGGCACAGGGAGTTGTTCCTGTGGCACCTACACCAATTGAAGTGGAAGCTTATGATATTGATCATGAAACTTCGGATCAAGTCACTCCCAAACCTCGTAGGATGACAAGGATGCGTACTACTTCAGAGTGGTATGTAATCCTGTCTTGAAGGTCATGTTGCTAGACAACAATGAACCTACGAGCTATGGAGAAGCGATGGTGGGCCCAGATTCCGATAAATGGCTTGAGGCCATAAAATCCGTGAGAGGATCCATGTATGAAAACAAAGTGTAGACTTTGGCAGAACGGCTCGATGGTCGTAAGGCTAATGAGTACAGATGGATTTCAAAAGGAAGACGGACAATGATGGTAAATGTCACCATTAAGAAAGCTCAACTTGTCGTTAAGATGTTTTCCGACAAGTTCAAGGAGTTGACTACGATGAGATTTTCTCACTCGTAGTGATGCTAAGAGTCTGTTGGAATTATATTAGCGATTACTGCATTATTTATGAAATCTTGCAGATAGGATGTCAAAACATTGTTTCCTCGACGATTTTAATGAGGAAAGGTTGTATGTGATACAACCGGAAGGTTTTGTCAATCCCGAAAGATGCTAATAAGTATGCAAAGCTCCAGCAATCCTTCTAAGGACTGGAGTGAGCATCTCGGAGTTGGAATGTATGCTTTGATGATGATCAAAAAAATTTGGGTTTGTACAAAGTTTATGAGAAACTTGTATTTCCAAAGAAGTGAGTGGGAGCACTATAGAATTTCTGATGAGTATATGTTGTTGACATATTGTTGATCAGAAATGACGTAGAATTTCTGGAAAGCATATAGGGTTATTTTGAAAGTGTTTTTCAATGGAAAGCCTGGATTAAGCTACTTGAACATTGAGCATCAAGATCTATAAGGATAGATCAAAATGCTTAATAATACTTTCAAATGAGCACATACCTTGACATGATCTTGAAGGTATTCAAGATGGATCAGTCAAAGAAGAAGTTCTTGCCTGAATTGTAAGGTACGAAGTTAAGACATAAAGCTCGACCACGGCAGAATAGAGAGAAAGGACGAAGGTCGTCCCCTATGCTTAAGACGTAGGCTCTTCAGTATGCTATGCTGTGTACCGCACCTGAAGTGTGCCTTGCCATGAGTCAGTCAAGGGGTACAAGAGTGATCCAAGAATGGCTCACAGGACAGCGGTCAAAGTTATCCTTAGTAACTAGTGGACTAAGGAATTTTCTCGATTATGGAGGTGGTAAAAGAGTTCGTCATAAAGGTTACGACGATGCAAGCTTGACACCTATCTGGATAGCTCTGAGTAGAGAGACCGGATACATATAATGGAGCAATAATTTAGAATAGCTCCAAGTAGAACAGTTGTTTGGAATAGCTCCAAATAGAGCGTGGTAGCTGCATCTAGGAGATGACATAGAGATTTGTAAAGCACACACGGATCTGAAAGGTTCAGACCCGTTGACTAAAACCTCTCTCACAAGCAACATGATCAAACATAAAACTCATTGAGTGTTAATCACATAGTGATGTGAACTAGACTACCGACTCTAGTAAACTCTTGGGTATTAGTCACATGGCGATGTGACCTGTGAGTGTTAATCACATGGCGATGTGAACTAGATTATTGACTCTAGTGCAAGTGGGAGACTGTTGGAAATATGCCCTAGAGGCAATAATAAAAGTATTATTATTATATTTCCTTGTTCATAATAATTGTCTTTTATTCATGCTATAAATGTATTATCCGGAAATCCTAATACACGTGTGAATACATAGACCACAATATGTCCCTAGTGAGCCTCTAGTTGACTAGCTCGTTGTGATCAACAGATAGTCATGGTTTCCTGGCTATGGACATTGGATGTCGTTGATAACGGGATCACATCATTAGGAGAATGATGTGATGGACAAGACCCAATCCTAAGACTAGCACAAAAGATCGTGTAGTTCATTTGCTAGAGCTTTGCCAATGTCAAGTATCTCTTCCTTCGACCATGAGAGAGTGTAACTCCTGGATACCGTAGGAGTGCTTTGGGTGTATCAAACGTCACAACGTAACTGGGTGACTATAAAGGTGCACTACAGGTATCTCCGAAAGTATCTATTGTTTTATGCGGATCGAGACTGGGATTTGTCACTCCGTGTAAACGGAGAGGTATCTCTGGGCCCATTCGGTAGGACATCATCATATGCGCAATGTGACCAAGGAGTTGATCACGGGATGATGTGTTACAGAACGAGTAAAGTGACTTGCCGGTAATGAGATTGAACAAGGTATTGGATACCGACGATCGAATCTCGGGCAAGTAACATACCGATAGACAAAGGGAATTGAATACGGGATTGATTAAGTCCTTGACATCGTGGTTCATCCGATGAGATCATCGTGGAACATGTGGGAGCCATCATGGGTATCCAGATCCCGCTGTTGGTTATTGACCGGAGAACGTCTCGGTCATGTCTACATGTCTCCCGAACCCGTAGGGTCTACACACTTAAGGTTCGATGACGCTAGGGTTATAAAGGAAGTTTGTATGTGGTTACCGAATGTTGTTCGGAGTCCCGGATGAGATCCCGGACGTCACGAGGAGTTCCGGAATGGTCCGGAGGTAAAGATTTATATATGGGAAGTCCTATTTTGGCCACCGGAAAATGTTCGGGATTTTTCGGTATTGTACCGGGAAGGTTCTAGAAGGTTCTGGAGTGGGGCCCACCTGCATGGGGGGACCCACATGGACGTGGGTAGTGGGGGCAAGGCCCCACACCCCTGGTCAAGGTGCACCAAGATCCCCCCTTAGAAGGAATAAGATCATATCCCGAAGGGATAAGATCAAGATCCCTAAAAAGGGGGGATAACAATCGGTGGGTAAGGAAATAATGAGATTTATTTCCTCCCACCTTGGCCAACGCCCCAATGGACTTGGAGGGCAAGAAACCAGCCCCTCCACCCCTATATATAGTGGGGAGGCGCATGGGAGCTATACACGAAGTTCTGGCACAGCCCTACCTCTCTTCCTACTCCTCCTCTCCCATGGTGCTTGGCGAAGCCCTGCTGGATTGCCACGCTCCTCCACCACCACCACGCCGTTGTGCTGCTGTTGGATGGAGTCTTCCTCAACCTCTCCCTCTCTCCTTGCTGGATCAAGGCGTGGGAGACGTCACCGGGCTGTACGTGTGTTGAACGCGGAGGTGCCGCCCGTTCGGCACTAGGATCATCGGTGATTTGAATCACGACGAGTACGACTCCATCAACCCCGTTCACTTGAACGCTTCCGCTTAGCGATCTACAAGGGTATGTAGATGCACTCTCTTCCTACTCGTTGCTGGTCTCTCCATAGATAGATCTTGGTGACACGTAGGAAAATTTTGAATTTCTGCTACGTTCCCCAACAGTCATAGGCCTGACCTACGTGCCCTACCCAAGGTCACTACCCTAGAAGCAAAGAAGCTCAAGAGATAACAGGGAGTACCCAAGGAAGACGTCGAGTGTTAGTCCACTCGACCAATCATATCACTCGGGTATCCCAACTTTCTGAAGACCACTCGACCATACAAGAAACCACTCGACCTATGAAGACCAGGAGTCAGACGAAACTACAACGGTCAGACATTCACTCCGTAGTCTTCATGGACATTGATGACACTTATAGCTGGCGTTATCAGTAACACCCCTCCTTTATGTACATTAAACCCTCTATAACGGGGGACGTCTGGGGTCCTAGCGCACTCTATATAATCCACCCCCCCCCCTCCTTTGGCACAAGGGTTCGCACCCCCTGTAACACACACGCATATACTGAAATCCAGTCGACCGCCTCCAGGCATCGAGACGTAGGGCTTTTACCTCCTCTGAGAGGGGCCTGAACTCGTAAACACTTGCGTACAACCTTACCGTAGCTAGGGTCTTGCCTCCTCCTACATACCCCCTATTCTTACTATCAGTCTTAGTACCACGACACCCCTCGCACGGGTCGCCGACAGCGCTCGACGGCCCAGCCTCGACCTTGTTGTCGCTGTCGATGACGATAATGCCGCCCTCCTCGAAGCGACGGGCCTCGGTGCGGCGACGGGCCCGGGCCTGGGTCTCCAGGTACGCCCGACGCTGGCGGCGCACCTGCTCGCAGACGCAGTCCTCCCTCACCCATTTGAGGGTGGACTCGTCGTCGGAGGCCACCATGTCAGCGTGCTTCGGCTTCACGGGGAGCAACCCCGGCTCGGCATTTGGCCGGACCAGGTGGAGGGAGCGCCTCGTCGGCGTCGTCGTAGGGAAGGGCTCATTGATGGCGAGGGCGCCGCTCCGCGCGTGGCGCCCGAGCGGTGTCTCCTCCGGCTCGGGTTTGACGGGGCGGATGGCCGGCGAGCCGGAGCCCAGCGACGAGGACGACCCCGGCTCCATTCGCCGCGGTATCTAGGAACTACCGTGGCGGCGAGAGAAGGAGGGGCGTGACAGGTACTCCAGCCGCGGCACATTGCCGGTCTCGATATGATCGAGGACGGCGTCGAGTGTGCGGCCGGGGACGCCCCACCACTCGCGTCGCCCTTCGGAGTTGAAGCGGCCGCGCGGGATGATGCCGTTTACGGAGGCGATCTGCTCCTCCCGGCGGCGCTGGAAGTAGAGCGTCCACACCGTTTCGCTGTCGAGCGCGTACCTCGGCTTGTTCCGCTGCTCCTCCGTTAGCGAGGAGCAGACGCGGGCGATCTCCGCGTGTCGTGCAGCTTCTTCCGGGACCAGCGGCACCGGGACGCCGCCGGCACTCAGCCTCCACGCCCCCGGTATGCGCATGTAGGGGGGCGCCGGGAACTCGGCCTCCTACAGAAGGCGCGCTTCCGGTCTTGGAGGTGTCGGCGGCCGAAGCCGTTTGCCGCTGCGCCATCGCCTGGGTATCTCTCGGCCATTTTCGCTCGTCAGCGGGGAAGGCGGTGGGGGGAGAGAGCTCGTCGACGGGAAGAAAGCTTTCGCGGGAGGGGGAGGAGAGGTTGTGGCGCTCACCGGCGGGGGGGCGCCTTTTTATAGCCGAAGCGGGCGGCGGACCGGGCGGCATGCGGGCGGACGCGTGGCGCATGCAAGTGGACACGCGTCGGCGGCGCCTTCACTGCGTCGCCCGTGAGGCATCAATGGAGGCTGACCAGCGCGGCAGCGCGGCAGCCTTCGCATTGATTCCTACGGGAACCGAGGCGATGAGGTCGACGAAGCGGCCGTCTCGCTGACTCTGCGGGCCCGCGGCTGTTTCGCGCCAAAACGTTCGACCCGGCGCCCCCGAGTGCCACCCGACGCATCGAGTTCGGCCTGGGTTCGCCGGCGCTGCTTTCGGCCCAAGCCGGCGAAAAACGGGCTCCTGGAGGCGTGACTGGGCCGTTTTTTCGGCGCCGGCGGAAAAAACCCGTCTGGGGAGGTCGTTCTGGGGGGCGCGGCTGGAGATGCTCTTAGCTAGCACGTCCAACTTGTCATATTTTTCTTGCCGGAATCAAATTTGCCTCACATAGTATGCATATGTTATCTATCTATATGTACATCAATCATGAGCAATATAGATACCGTGTCTTAGTTCCTGGAGCCAGGGAATGCCATCTCAGCTCTTACTTTTGGACAAGCTAGCCTGACTTTTGACTGTTCGATATCCTCAACCGCCCCCTCATTTAGGGACACAAAATTTTCAATTGGGCCCCCAAAGAGTGTTTTTTTCATAAAAGTTCGAGGTACAATTAAAGGTTCTTGTGCCTTACAATTGTACCTTTATCTTATTCAAGTTGAGTGTTGTTCAAGTTGAATTATTTTTTCTGTGTTTTCCACTCGTGATTAGATAAAAAACGATTATTATTAACCTTTTTTTTGAGCATCAGTACAGACACAAGCGTTCATATACACGCACGTACACTCACCCATATGAACGCATACACACATATCCTATCCCTATGAGCACCTTCCAGAGACTGAGCCGGCATATCATCTTGACATTTACGAAGTCACCGTAGCCGCCTCGTCGTCGACGGGAACGTCTCCTCCCACTGAAAGCGCATTGCCGAAAATGCTGAGATAAATCCAGAAATAATGCGAGCACCAGGATTTGAACCCTCGTGGGTTGGGGATACCACTGTCCACCTAACCATCTCAACCACAGGTTGGTTCGTCTTGAATCACATGTCCAGCTCCGAGTGCCCATTTATCTCCTCTTCTCTGAGAAGCTTCACTAGCTTCTCCTCAGCCTCTCTTTTTGGCACGCTACCAGCCACATAAAAAATACTCGCTACAGGGTTCAGCTTGTGCGGAGTAAGGCCCCTCCCCCTCGCATCGTCCTCCAGGGGCGACAGATCTTGTCCGCCGCCACCCCCTCCCCTTCGCATTTTCCCTTGCCGCAGCCGGAGGCAGCCGCCGGCAAGCCCGCGCGGTCGTTGATGAGGGTGGCGGCGAGGTCTTCGGCCGCAGTTCTTTCTCGGGAATGGGCCTAGGGTTCCAGGCGGCGGCCTGGTGCTGTGGGCGGTGCCGTTCCGGCGGTCGGCGGCGTTCGCTGGAGCTGTGGCCGCCTCCCCTCGGCTGCGTGGGTGGCGAGGCAGCGGTAGACCTGGGTGTCAGGCGGCAGGACCCCCGCGACCTGCTTCGCCAGATCTGAAGACGGCGCCCGGTCTCTTGCATCACCGTCTTCCTGGTCTGGTCCGGCCGGATCCGGCTGTTGGCTGCGTGGATTTGGTGTTGGGAGGTCTAAATCGGGATAACCCCTTGGCCGTAGGCGGCGGCCACCTCGTCGGCGGCGCTTCGGGCGCTGTTCCCCTTCTTGAAGGTGACGTTGAAGTTCACCTCCCCCTCCTCCTCCTTCCCCTGCACCCGGGTGAAAACCCAGAACTCCGGTTTGGGCGGCGGCGGCGCCATGACGGCGCCGTTACCTTCTTGAAGGCGCTGTTTTGGGTCTGTGGGGAGGCGGGTCGGTTGCTGTGTGCTTCGGGTGCTCTTGGTGGCGGCGGCTGTCGTGGTTCTAAGCCTGACAGTAGAGTGGGGGGTAGGTATGGAGAGGCAAGGTCCTAGCTATGGAGAGGTTGTAAGCACAAAGGATGTACGAGTTCAGGCCCTTCTCGGAAGAAGTAACAGCCCTACGTCTCGGAGCCCGGAGGCGGTCGAGTGGATTATGAATGTATGGATTACAAGGTGCCGAACCCTTCTGCCTGTGGAGGGGGTGGCTTATATAGAGTGCGCCAGGACCCCAGCCAGCCCACGTAGGAGAGGGTTTAAGGTGAGTTAAGTCTGGGGCGTTACTGGTAACGCCCCACATAAAGTGTCTTTACTATCATAAAGTCTACTTAATTACAGGCCGTTGCGGTGCAGAGTGCCTCTTGACCTCCTGGTGGTCGAGTGAGTCTTCGTGGTCGAGTCCTTCAGGTCAGTCGAGTGAATCCTCGTTGGTCGACTGGAAGGCGACCTCTTCTAGGGATTTCCTAGGGTAAGTTACTTGGAACAGGTCCATGACCCTACCCTAGGTACATAACCCCATCATTAGCCCCCGAATGGATTGAGGCTTCGAGTGAAGAAGGAGTTGATGTCGTTTCCGATTAACCTTTGCGCTCTAGTTGTGCGCTGTTCTGGATCAAAGAATCTCTTCGTTGACAGGGAGCAATTTGTCTTCGGTCGACTCGATCCATTCTATTTTTGCGTCGAGTGATCTTTCGAGCTTCGACGATCTCCGAGCGACGGATCGCCGGAAACACCGCGTCTGACAGACTGATTTGTTGCTCGCGGATTCCGCGGGGTGCGAAATTTGGGGGCGCGCGCGAAGCGGGGCAGACCGCGGCGTTCGGATGGGACGGGGCATAGCCGCCTCGATCTCCGCGCCGCCTTTTTCGCCACGTATCCAGTCCTCATAACTGCTCCCAGATATGATTAGATCGACCGGGCCCACATGTCAGCCACTCGGAAGGGACCTTATAAACGTGCCCGGCGAGGATTTCTGTGCTGCGCCTCAGCATTCTCCCTCTCTCCCTCTGCTTCCTTCCTCCCTGCTCAGCGTGCCCGCTCTCGCCCCCGCACCACTTCCCTTCGTGCATCTCGTCGGCGACCATGGCCAAGGAGAAGACGGCGGCGCTGGAGCGTGCCAAGAAGGCGTCGGCATCGGAGAAGGCGAAGGGGAGATCCACCAGCCGCAGAGGGTCCTCGTCCAGATCCCGCCTGCCGAAAGGCTGGGTCCAAGGAGACTGGATCCAGTCGACCATCACGGAGACGGACCTCCTCGACATGGCCAACGAGGGCTTGATCCCTCACGGAGCTGCGAGGTTGCCGGGGAAGGAGTGGCAGCCACAGCCAGAAGAGGGTGAGTGTGTCCTTCTGGCCACTCATGTTGATCGTGGGTTTTCCTTGCCGCCAAGCATTTTCTTCCGTGGCTTCTTGAATTTCTTTGGAGCGCAGCTCCACCACTTTACCCCAAACTCCATTGCCTATCTTGCTGCATTCGTGTCCATGTGTGAGGGTTTCTTGGGCTGTCGACCGCACTGGGGTTTGTTCAAACGTATCTTCACGTGTCGCTCTCAGACCGTGAAGAAGGCGAGCCCAGGTGATGAGAAGACCCGAGTCGTCCAAATGTGTGGGGGCCTGGGGATTCAGGTGAGGAACAATAGCACCTTCCCGCCCATGTCCTTTCCCGAGTCCGTCAGAGGCTGGCAGTCGACTTGGTTCTACTGTCAGGTCCAGTCGACGCCAGGGCAGTCGAGTGGACTCCCTCCGTTTACCATGGACCGAGTGAACAAGCCCTCCCCTCTGAAGCTGATTCCGGAGGAGAAAGCCGACGTGAAGATGTTGATGGAGCATGGATCTTCTGGAGGTCTTCCTCAGGCGTCGCATCCAACCCCTTCAATTCCGGAGCCACTGCATGTGGTTGTACTGTGGGCCCGAAGACGAGACTAGAGTCCATCCAGAAGAAGTCGACGATGCCACTTTGGAAAGATGGATGGTAGCCGTTACTGGAAACAGGGACAACCCGCGCGGAGCCAGAAGGATTCCTCCACTCGACCACAACAGCGACCCAAACAAGGTACACTTGCTCTGCTTTCCATTGTGTCCTTGTCGTATTCATTTCTGCTAACCCTGCCGACTGGTCGACTGATCCTTGTTTGGGCATCTGCTAGGCTTTCACCGAGCTGTACTCGATGCCCAATGGGGCACAAGCTTCGACTGAAGAAGGCGAGGCGAGCGGGGGCGAGGCGAGCGGGGGCGAGAGCCAGGAAGAGGAGGAATGGGACTCGGATGCTGCAGGGGATGATGACGACGATGATGATGAAGAAGGTGACGAAGATGACATCGAGGACGAAGAAGAAGAGGAGGAGGAGGCCGTTCCACCGCGCTCAGAAAGGCGGTCGAAGCTTGTCCACGACCCTTCGACCGAGCGTGGTAAGGGGGTTGCGACCACCACACAGTCGACCAAGCGCCCTCGGACCACCTCTCCGGCGCCGACTGAAAAGGCGCCGAAGCAGCTCAGGGCGGCCTCATCGAAGCCGACCAAGCTCCTGCCGAAGATGAAGGTGTCTATCCCCACCATATCAGGGTAATTGTGTTGCTCATGTTTTCTTATTCTGTGCGAACTTTATCTCTGGTCGACGCTGAGGTTAGTCGACTGATCCTTTGGAGTTGCAGTGCTGCTACTTCTGAGACCTCGGCCCGGGCCGATGACCACGAGATGGAGGATGCAGCAACTTCGAATCCAGGTACTGTGTTCTTAATACCATTCTTAGTCGACTGACTCGCGATCTCTGATCCTGATCCTTCTCCGCAGCTCCACCCAACACTGTTATCGATCTTCCTGATGATGATGAGGATGAAGAGCCGCTGAAGCACAGGAGGAGTCGGAAAGCGTCCGCCAGTAAGGTGCCTCAGGATGTGCCGGCGCCTGAAATTCTGACTGTGGAGGAAGAGAACACCACTCGACACACGGTGACCTTCGCGAATCCACTGACGAGTGCTCAGCAGCCTTCCCTCTTCATGACGCACCACGTCCCAGAGGACCAAGCTGGCGCAGCGAAGGAGGCGATACGCCAGGCGGGACTCATGATGGAGCAGCTGAAGACCATCCGGGACGCGAGCCAGGCAGCTTATGACGCCAGTTCTGCCCTCCAAAGCAATGTCCAGGTCAGTCGACCGCTGTTTGTTCTGTTGGATATGCTACCAAAAACTTTTCTTTTCCGGAATTTATATTAGTCACCCACTGGGTGTGTCGAATAAACTCCGTGTTAGCGGGGGCACGCTGAGTGCACCCGCTGGGTGTAGTCCCCAAGGCTAAGGTCGACTGCTGGCAGTCGGCCTTAGGCTTTATGATGTCAATCTTTCTGTCAGTCGACTGGTCGACTGGATTTCGCAAACCGGTGGGGGCACGCTGAGTGCACCCACTGGGTGTAGTCCCCAAGGCTAAGGTCGACTGCTGGCAGTCGGCCTTAGGCTTTATGATGTCAATCTTTCTGTCAGTCGACTGGTCGACTGGATTTCACAAACCGGTGGGGGCACGCTGAGTGCACCCACTGGGTGTAGTCCCCGAGACTACGGTCGAATGTTTGTATTCGGCTGTAGTCTTAGAAACGTGTGCTTTTCCCTTTTCACTCGGAAGTGAATTATTTTTGACATTTAGTCGATTGGTTCTTCGCAGAACTCTTGTGATCTTGTGGCTCGCTACTCAGAGCTGGAACAGAAGCATACTCAAGTCGAGCTGAGCTTGAAGCTGGTTCAAGAGAAGCTGACAAAGGCAAAGGAGGAGACCGAAGGTATGTTTGGTGAGACCCTGACGACTGCTTTTCCCCTTGCTTGTTTCAGCATCTGATCTTGCTGTGGCTTGCAGGTAAGGTAAGGGAGGCCCAGCAGAAGAAAGACCTTGAGCTAGCTGAGAAGATCAAGCTTGCTGACGAGAAGTTAGCTTCAGTCACCAAGCTCGAACAAGACAATACCAATCTGAAAACTGCTCTTGGGATTGCCAACAAGGAGGTCAGTCGACTGAGAACTGACAAAGCTGCCTTGACCGACCAAGTCAGCAAATTGACTGAGAAGAAAACTGAACTGGAGGCCTTCCTGAGTGGCCTTGCCAAGAAGCTATTTCTTATGCTTGAAGGTAAACCTCCATGTTTGGCAAATATTTCCAATTGTGGCTTTTTCCATTCGACTATCCCCTTGACTTAGTGATCACTCTTGCAGAATTTTGTCAAAACTTCGAAGAGGAAACCAGCCGACTGGAGCCAAACCTTGACCCCGTCAATTCTCCGGTGAACGACGAAGTTGCCATGGATGTTTTCCGACTGGAGTCTCGTGTTGCAGCTATCGTGGACTATCTCGCAAGGCTGAAGGCCGCCACATCTCGCATCGACTCGACGCTCTGGCCTGAGGAGACACTTCAGAATGACCTTGAGTCGCTGATGGCCCGCTTGAACACGATCCCTGGTCGAGTGCAGGAGTGGAAGAAGTCCTCGGCTCGGTGTGGTGCCGATGTCGCTCTGTGTCTGGCCCGAGTCCACTGCAAAGATGCACGAGAGGAGAAGCTGGCGGCCCTTCGGGTGGCCAATACCAAGAAGCACGACTTCAGGTCCTTTATGGAGACTTTCCTTGCAGCTGCCACTCGGATTGCCGACGGAATTGACCTTGATGAATTTGTTGCACCTTCCAGCCCTCCACAGGAGGGGTAAAAAACTTCTTCTGGCTCGACTCTTTAAATTTGCCTCGGTATGCCGAGTGGAATTGTAACCGACAAACTTTAACAGGCTTGACGCTTGAGCACTTTCGGTTCCTTTAGATATCGATTCGAACTTGAATTTGGCGCTTGAATATGATTGCCTTCGGCTCAAAACGTCTTTTGCAGGTTCAAAGCAAGGTGCCTGTGCTTAGGCGAGCGTTTGGACTGCAGCTAAGCCTCCGAGTGAGAGGGTCGCTCTTCACTCGGTAGGATTTTTGTAACTTAGGCGATCGCAGGGCTGCAGCTAAGCTCCCGAGTGAGAGGATCGCTCTCCACTCGGTAAGATTTTTATAACTTAGGCGAGCACGAGGCTGCAGCTAAGCCTCCGAGTGGAAGGCTGGCTTACCACTCGGTAGGATTTTCACAACTTAGGCGAGTGCTTGGACTGCAGCTAAGCCCCCGAGTGAGAGGGTTGCTCTTCACTCGGTAGGATTTTTATAACTTAGGCGAGCGCGAGGTCGCAGCTAAGCCTCCGAGTGGAAGGCTGGCTTACCACTCGGTAGGATTTTGATAAACTTAGGCGAGTCCTTGGACTGCAGCTAAGCCCCCGAGTGAGAGGGTTGCTCTTCACTCGGTAGGATTTTTATAACTTAGGCGAGCGCGAGGTCGCAGCTAAGCCTCCGAGTGGAAGGCTGGCTTACCACTCGGTAGGATTTTGATAAACTTAGGCGAGTCCTTGGACTGCAGCTAAGCCTCCGAGTGAGAGGATCGCTCTTCACTCGGTAGGATTTTCACAACTTAGGCGAGTGCTTGGACTGCAGCTAAGCCCCCGAGTGGAAGGCTGGCTTACCACTCGGTAGGATTTTGATAAACTTAGGCGAGTCCTTGGACTGCAGCTAAGCCTCCGAGTGAGAGGATCGCTCTTCACTCGGTAGGATTTTCACAACTTAGGCGAGTGCTTGGACTGCAGCTAAGCCCCCGAGTGGAAGGCTGGCTTACCACTCGGTAGGATTTTGATAAACTTAGGCGAGTCCTTGGACTGCAGCTAAGCCTCCGAGTGAGAGGATCGCTCTTCACTCGGTAGGATTTTGATAAACTTAGGCGAAACGGATTCGCAGCTAAGCCTCCGAGTGAGAGTCTGGCTCACCACTCGGTAGGATTTTTACAAACTTAGGCGAAACGGATTCGCGGCTAAGTCACCCACTGAGGGGGAGTTTTTATGTGGACAAAAATAAAAAGTGATGACACTATTATTTCCAAACCCATGAACTACAGAAGTACTTTATTGCAACTCATCCGAGTGATAAAACTTAAGTGTAAAATGGGCGGAGTAGCTCCGCGTTCCAAGCTCGGGGCTCGTCGATATTATGCTCGACGTTGTAAAGACGGTACGCCCCGTTGTGGAGAACCTTGGTGACGATGAAGGGACCTTCCCAAGAAGGAGCAAGCTTGTGTGGTTTGTGCTGATCCACTCGGAGAACCAAATCCCCTTCCTGTAAGGCTCGACCTCTCATATTTCGGGCGTGGAAACGGCGCAGATCTTGTTGGTAGATGGTCGACCGGATCAGAGCCATCTCCCTTTCTTCCTCTAAAAGGTCGACTGCGTCCTGCCGCGCTTGTTCAGCTTCTGCTTCGTTGTAGATTTCGACTCGAGGAGCATTGTGGAGAAGATCACTCGGCAAGACTGCTTCGGCTCCATAGACCAAGAAGAATGGAGTTCTTCCGGTCGACCGATTGGGCGTGGTCCGCAGTCCCCAGAGTACAGATGGAAGTTCGTCGACCCAAGCTCCAGCCGCGTGTTTGAGATCACGCATCAGTCGCGGCTTCAGTCCCTTGAGAATCAGTCCATTAGCTCGCTCTGCTTGTCCATTCGACTGCGGATGGGCGACTGATGCGTAGTCGACCCGTGTGCCCTGGGAGTTGCAGAAGGTTCTGAATTCCTCTGAGTCAAAGTTCGACCCATTATCCGTAATGATGCTGTGCGGGACTCCATATCTGAATATTAGTTCCCTGATGAAGCTAACAGCAGTACCGGTGTCGAGGCTCTTGATTGGTTTAGCCTCGATCCACTTGGTGAACTTGTCGACTGCCACCAGTACATGCGTGAAGCCACTTCGTCCTGTTCTCAAAGGGCCGACCATGTCCAGCCCCCAAACTGCAAAAGGCCAGACGAGTGGGATGGTCTTCAAAGCTGACGCAGGTTTGTGCGACATATTCGAGTAGAACTGACATCCCTCGCACTTATCCACTATCTCCTTTGCCATCTCATTCGCCTTGGGCCAGTAAAATCCGGCTCGGTATGCTTTGGCCACGATGGTCCGGGAGGACGCATGATGACCACAGGTCCCCGAGTGTATATCATTGAGGATGAGTCGACCTTCTTCTGGTGTTATGCACTTCTGACCGACTCCAGTCGTGCTCTCTCTGTATAATTGTCCTTTGACGACGGTAAAGGCCTTAGATCGACGGACGATTTGTCGAGCCTCTTCCTCATCCTCCGGAAGCTCTTTCCTCAAGATATATGCGACATACGGAATCGTCCAGTCGGGAATGACTACCAAAACCTCCATGATCAAGTCGACCACCGCTGGGACTTCAACTTCAGTCGGATCTGTGGCACTCTTGGGCTGCGGAGTTTCTTCGGTGAAAGGATCTTCTTTAACTGACGGAGTATGTATATGCTCCAAGAACACACCACTCGGAATGGCTTCTCTCTTGGAACCTATCTTTGCTAGATCATCAGCTGCTTGATTTTTCAGTCGGGGTATATGATGGAGCTCCAACCCCTCGAACTTTTTCTCCAGCTTCCTCACTGCACTGCAGTATCCAGTCATGGCTGGGCTTCTCACGTCCCACTCTTTCATCACCTGATTGACCACTAAATCCGAGTCTCCATAGACCATTAGGCGACGGACGCCGAGTGAAATGGCCATGCGCAACCCATATAGGAGGGCCTCATATTCTGCCTCATTGTTGGAGGAATCAAAGTGAATCTGGAGCACATATCTGAGCTTATCTCCTCTGGGGGAAACCAGGACAACCCCAGCACCGGAACCATTCAACATCTTAGAACCATCGAAAAACATGGTCCAATGCTCCGAGTGAACTTCAGTCGGCTGCTGCTGTTCGATCCACTCGGCGAGGAAATCTGCTATTGCCTGGGACTTAATGGCTTTCTTTGCCTCAAACTTGATATCAAGGGGAAGAAGTTCAATCGCCCATTTGGCCACTCGACCAGTTGCATCTCTGTTGTGCAAAATCTCTGATAGTGGAGCGTCGCTGACGACTGTGATTGAATGGTCAGAAAAATAATGAGCAACCTTCTTTGTGGTCATGTATATTCCATACACAAGCTTCTGATAATGAGGATATCTCTGCTTGGATGGAGTCAAGACTTCAGACAAATAATACACTGGGCGCTGAACTTTGAGAGCTTTTCCTTCTTCTTCCCGCTCGACCGTTAGCACAGTACTGACGACTTGTCCTGTGGCTGCGATGTAGAGCAACAGAGGCTCTTTGCTGATTGGAGCAGCAAGCACCGGCTGGGTGGAGAGCAGAGCTTTTAGCTCGGCAAACGCTGCATCAGCTTCTGGAGTCCACTCGAACTTGTCAGCCTTCTTCATCAGTCGGTAAAGAGGCAATGCCTTTTCACCGAGTCGTGAGATGAATCGACTTAATGCGGCCAAGCATCCAGTAAGCTTCTGGACATCGTGCACTCGCATAGGGCGTTTCATTCGGAGAATAGTGCCAATCTTTTCTGGGTTGGCGTCGATTCCCCGTTCGGAAACGAGAAAACCGAGTAACTTGCCACCAGGAACTCCAAATGTGCACTTTGATGGATTGAGCTTGATATCATACCTTCTGAGGTTGGCAAATGTTTCGGCGAGGTCAGCGAGCAGGTCGGAACCTTTTCGTGACTTGACAACAATATCATCCATATAAGCTTCCACATTCCGACTGATTTGAGTGAGTAGACACTTCTGGATCATTCGCATAAATGTGGCTCCGGCATTCTTGAGGCCGAATGGCATGGTGATATAGCAGAAGCACCCGAATGGAGTGATGAAAGCTGTTTTTACTTCATCGGGCCCATACAGACGGATCTGGTGGTACCCGGAGTAAGCATCTAAAAAAGACAACCTCTCACATCCCGCGGTCGAGTCAACAATTTGATCTATGCGAGGGAGAGGAAAGTGATCTTTCGGGCAGGCCCGGTTGATGTGCTTGAAATCAATGCACATTCGGAGCGACTTGTCCTTCTTAGGACCCATGACGACATTAGCGAGCCACTCGGAGTGGAATATCTCTCGGATAAATCCTGCCGCCAACAGTCGAGCCACTTCTTCACCGATGGCCTTTCTCTTCTGGACGGCGGACCGCCGAAGATGTTCTTTGACTGGCTTTGCAGACGAGTCGACTCTTAGGCGATGCTCAGCCAGTCCCCTGGGAACACCTGGCATGTCAGCGGGCTTCCATGCAAAAATGTCCCAGTTCTCACGGAGGAACTGGATGAGCGCTTCTTCCTATTTTGGGTCGAGTGTTGTGGAGATGCGGGTCGGAGCTGCTTCGGGGTCGGTCGGGTGAATGTGAACAGGCTTCGTCTCACCGGACGACTGGAATGCAGATTCTGTGGCGGGCTTCTTGGATCACAGCAAGTCACTCGGATCTGCGTTTTGCTTGTATTCTTCGAACTCGACCGCTGTCACTTGGGAATCGGCAATTTTGGAGCCCTTCTGAAAGCACTCCTCTGCCTTTTTCCTATCACCGGTGACAGTGATCACACCTTTGGGACCGGGCATCTTCAATTTGAGGTACACGTAACATGGTCGAGCCATGAACCGTGCATAGGCTGGTCTCCCCAAAATGGCATGATATGCACTTTGAAAATCCACGACCTCAAACGTCAACTTTTCTTTGCGAAAATGCTTTGAATCGCCAAACACTACGTCCAAAGCTATCTGGCCGAGTGACTCGGCCTTCTTCCCTGGTATAACTCCATGGAAGCTCATGTTACTAGTGCTCAGTCGGGACATCGGAATGCCCATACCTTTCAACGTGTCTGCATATAACAGATTCAGCCCACTTCCACCGTCCATCAGCACTTTTGTCAGTCGAGTGCCTTCGACAACTGGATCGACCACCAAAGCTTGCCTCCCAGGGGTGGCAATATGAGTCGGGTGATCAGATTGGTCGAATGTGATGGGTGTTTGAGACCACTTCAGATAATTTGCCTTTGCTGGGGCAACCATGTTAACCTCTCGGTTAATCACTTTCAGTCGACTTCTGCTTTCCACATCTGCGAAGATCATCAGAGTGGAGTTGATATGCGGATATCCTCCCTCACTGTCCTCTTTGTCTTCGGCCTTGTCCGGCTCCTTCTCCTTGTCCTTAGACTGTTTTCCCTGAAACTGCTGGATCAGGAGTCGACATTGGCGAGTGGTGTGCTTTGGGTAAATGATATTCCCCTCTTCATCTTTCTTCGTGTGAATATGACACGGCATATCCATCACGTCGTTCCCTTCTTTATCCTTTACCTTCTTGGGGTTCCAGGATCCTTTTGATTTCCCCTTAAACTTTCCTTGAGCCACGGCCAGAGCCTCTCCAGGAGCTGCCGGTTCAGCCTTCCGCTTCTGTTTCCGACTGGTGTTTCCTTTTTCCGACTGACTCGGCTTGTGCTTGCCGCTTCGGAGTCGGTCTTCTTCTTCGCCGCTGGCGTACTTGGTAGCAATCTCCATCATCCGACTCAAGGTCATGTCACCGGTTCGACCAAATTTCAAACTCAGTTCTTTGTTCTTGACACCATCTTTGAAGGCGCATACTGCCTGATGGTCAGAGACATTTTCCACAGTGTGGTGCAAAGTGATCCACCTCTGAATATACTCTCTGAGAGTCTCATTGGTTTTCTGCACGCAGACTTGCAACTCTGTCAATCCCGCTGGTCGCTTGCAAGTCCCTTCAAACGTTCTGACGAACACTCGGGACAGATCTTCCCAAGTGTAAATGCTGCTAGGAGGCAATTGAGTCAACCATGCCCTGGCAGAACCTTCCAACATGAGGGGCAAATGCTTCATGGCCACCTCGTCGTTCCCACCACCGATCTGAACTGCCACTCGGTAGTCTTCAAGCCAAGTTTCAGGCTTAGACTCACCAGTGAACTTGCTGACTCCTGTTGCCAACCTGAAATTGGGGGGGATAACTGCGGCTCTGATAGCTCTGCTGAAACATTCAGGACCAGAAACATGTACTCAACTGCTCGTGGGTACATCTCTGTCGAGTGCACCTCGATGGGCTCTGTTCCGGTCGACCAACCCTTGCACGATAATGGATCGCGCGTCGAAGCCTGGCTCTCTGGGGTCAACTGGAACCCTACGCCCTGTACTGTACTGACGCCTATCATCTGGCTGCCGAGGAGCGTAAGACCCACCCCTCGGAGGGGAATAGGGCACTCGACGCCTATCATCTCGGTCGAGTCTGTCGCCATATTGATCTCGCCGATTCTCACGCCCTTCGCGCCGCGGAGGCGATCTGGGGCTGTGAGCCGACTGAACCGTATTCACAGTGACGGATCGACTGTGAATTCTGTTGCGCGACTGAGACACGGCTGAATTCTGATCTCCTGCTGCTCGGAGCAGATCCCTGATCTGCAGCAAACCTCTGCCAGCCTCTGACTGCGAAGGCTGAATGGACTCTGCTATACGGGTCGCAGCTGCTAAATTCTGAATTGGGGTTCGATATACCTGAGTCGGCGGGAAGAGTTGACGTCGACTGGTGTCGGGAACTCGTTGCCGCGCGCGCTCGTCGAGTGCTCGCTGAAGGTTCTCCAGTCGAGTGCGCTCGGCCAAATTGGCGAGACGCGCCTCCTCTAAGGCACGAGCCTCGGGGGTTTCTCCTGCGATGGGAATACGCAGGGGATCCTCGTTCCTGCGGCGAAGCTCTTCTCTTTGCAGAGAGTCGAGTGGCTCGGGCTGGTACTCTTCGTAGCCTCGAGCAGGGTCGCCGCCGTCGCCTGCTCCACCACCGCGGGCGAAGCCAGGAGGGCTGTGGGGCCCGTCGACCATCAAGATTTCCGCCGCTGGATCACTGCTTCCGCACTCGGATGCAGTCTCTCCGGAGCCAGTCGACTGATCGAACAAGCCGTAGAGAGATTCGTTGGGCTCGATTGCCGCAACTTGTGTAGTGGTCGACTGGCGAGCCACCGCGTGACTCACCCATCGCTGAAGCCTCGACCGGCCTGAGCGCTTGCGCTGGCGGGAGACCGGGAGGGTGGAAGACGGAGGAGCCGACCGATACTGGGTCGATGGTTGCCGCAGCAGAACGCCGCGGATACATGCACGAAAATGCATCGCACCGCGGACGGGGAGCGCATCTACGTCGAGTGGAGCCTCCTGGAGCCATGCGGAGTCGTCGGCGATGAAGTTGAGAGTGCCGAGACGGATCTCTTGACCCTCGATCAAAACTCCAGCAGACACCATGATGAAAATACTCGGAAGAATTGCAACTTCTCCACAAAATCGCTAAAACACCTGCCCCACGGTGGGCGCCAACTGTCGTGGTTCTAAGCCTGACAGTAGAGTGGGGGGTAGGTATGGAGAGGCAAGGTCCTAGCTATGGAGAGGTTGTAAGCACAAAGGATGTACGAGTTCAGGCCCTTCTCGGAAGAAGTAACAGCCCTACGTCTCGGAGCCCGGAGGCGGTCGAGTGGATTATGAATGTATGGATTACAAGGTGCCGAACCCTTCTGCCTGTGGAGGGGGGTGGCTTATATAGAGTGCGCCAGGACCCCAGCCAGCCCACGTAGGAGAGGGTTTAAGGTGAGTTAAGTCTGGGGCGTTACTGGTAACGCCCCACATAAAGTGCCTTTACTATCATAAAGTCTACTTAATTACAGGCCGTTGCGGTGCAGAGTGCCTCTTGACCTCCTGGTGGTCGAGTGAGTCTTCGTGGTCGAGTCCTTCAGGTCAGTCGAGTGAATCCTCGTTGGTCGACTGGAAGGCGACCTCTTCTAGGGATTTCCTAGGGTAAGTTACTTGGAACAGGTCCATGACCCTACCCTAGGTACATAACCCCATCAGCGGCTACTTCTGCAAGCGGTAACACTTCACCATGGATGACCGGTCCGCTCCTCCGGCCGCCGTGCTCTCCTTCGTGTGGTCCTGTCAGTCCGGTGGATCGATGGCCTCGACCTGGGCAAGAAGGGATAGTGGTCCCCTCTACGGCGATTAGGACATGATGGTAGGTGAGATGGTGGCCATGGCGTGCTCTATTTCCTCCTGGTGGCTTTGGTGTTCCAATCATGGCCGTGTCTTCTTTGGACGCCCCTGTTCTATAGCTAGCGTCTGCGGCATGTTTCAATTGTGGGCAGCAGCTTCTCAAGCTATAGTCTTTTTCTTCATTGGTCGTAGCGTTTTTGCTTTCTTTCAGCTCCTTGTATCGACCGTTGCGGGGTTGCATCCCTGCTTTCTTTTATGTCCTGGTTGTATGGTTTGTTTCGATGTATCCTGGCTGGTTGATGGCTTTGTTAATTCAAAGTCGGGCTATGCTCGAATCCTATCCAGGCTCGGGTTGTGCCTTTTCTCTAAAAAAATACTCGCCACAGCCTTTAAATCTAATTAACTCGTTAATGAGATTGAGAAGTCTCTCTTTTTCCACTTCATTAATTTCGCTCTCATTTTTAACTCAGCCCCTTGAGAACTGTCGAGTGAATCCCATCCCTACGCAAAGAAAGAAAAAAGTCCGAGTGAATCGGGTATCCACCCCGCACGTCAGCCCTGCTCGAGACGACGAGCAGAGCATTACGTGTGCCGAGCCATTGATGACACTCCTCCATTATACATGCTCCTCCTGTCCTCCATATGCATGCATGTATTGACATTTTGCAAGGCATGATTAAGACACCCCGGTTTGTCGGATTGGACCATGTATGTGTGAACAGCCAATACTGACTATATCGACTACTTAGTACTTACCGTGTCTGCCAGTCAGTCGTATTGTATACAAACGTCATGTATCGACCAATCGATGAAGAGTGCAAGCACCGTATACGGAAGCAATGAGCTGGAGTACATGGATGCTTACTACTTACCCACTAGCACTAGCTAACTACTGGCTCATGGCTAGCTTGCGGAGAGAGGCAAAGGTAAGCTCGCAGATTAAGCCACATTAGTTTTCTTGACCAGCAGCAAGCTAGCTAGCTAGCAGACATGCAACTTGTCATATCTGTCTTGACGGAATCGAACTTGCCTTACCGAGTATGCATATGTTATGTATTTATATGTACAAGTATCACGCATGAGCCATATAGATCCTGGAGCTAGGGAATGCCAGCTCAGTTATGACTTTTGGACAAGTCGGACATCTAACAAGCTATTGCCCTGCCGACTCAACCTCTCTAGGTTGGTCCATTAGGGGAGTGACTTGCGAAAAACCACCATATTAAAGCGTAGGTTTGCAGGAAACACTCTTCTACGAATTTGTGCAAGAAAACACTGATTTTGGTCCTATTCTGTTGCAAAAAACACCGATCAACCGTTTTATGCATTTTAACCTCGATTATGACATGTGGGGCCCTGGTATTTTTGCATAGTCACCCTTCGGGTAAAAGTACAAAACTCAATCAGCTCCTCGTCGCCGGCCTGCAGCAGAGGCATCGGCGCTCATGGTACTCGTCGCCAGCCATGGCCACACCGTCCAGAAGGGGGAGGGGGAAGAGGTTGGGTCGTCGCCGTTGGCCGGTGGTACCGCATCTGGCGGTGGTGGGACGAGCACCAGAGGACGAGGCGGTGGCTGGTTCATGCACGCGACAGCGCTGCTGGCTTGGAGTCGCCATGTGCTTGGTATCGTCGACCACCGCGCGCTCACCGTCGAGGTCGCTTCTTGCTGCAGCTTGCGCGCCGCCGTCGCTGCTTGTGCCGAGCTGCACGGCGCCGCTGCTTGCTTCCCTGGGAGGTCGGGGTCAAGGGGGCCGCCGCTGCTACTTCCTCTGCTGGGAAGGCGGGGTCAAACACGCCGCCGCTTGTGGCTGAGTTGTGCGTCGTCGGCGCCGCTTGCTCCGTCGGGAGGCAGGGGTTGCGCCCGAGCTGCTTGCCGCTTGCTCCATCGGGAGGCAGGGGTCGCGCTCGAGCTGCCTGCCGCCGCGCGGCCACCGCTTGCTGCGCTTGCACCCGAGCGGCGCGTCGGGGTCGTGGCTGGGAAGGGCAGGGGCGCGCCGGCAGGGAGGTAGCAGCGCTGGGAGGCGGGGGCGCGTCGGGAAGGAGGTGGCGGCGCTGGGAGGCGGGGGCGCGCCGGCGGGAGGTGGAGGAGCAGGGAGAGGGTAGTTTTTCTGAGAGGGGAGGACGTTTTGGCAAAAAGACCGTTACCCACATCAGCAAATGGCGGGCTCCATCTGTCATAATCGTCATCAAATGGGCCAAAGCCATCAACTAGTGTTTTCTGCAAAAGATTAGGCCGAGAATCAGTGTTTTCGGGCACAAATTCGTAGAAGAGTTTTTTCTGCAAACCTACGCTTCAATGTGGTGATTTTTTGCAATTCACTCTTCATTAGGGTATCTTCGATGCCAACCCTTAAATCAGACATGGTATTCGTTGGTGGACTGATCCGAATATGGATGTAGGAGCTGGTCATCCAGCCGCATCCCCTAAATGTACGTCCAGGTTCCGGCCAATTTGAAATTCAAATGCATAGCGCCGGATCATAACAAAAAAAGAGGCCGATGTTCGTAGTTTTTATATGCCCGATCACAAAAGTATCTTAGTCCGGCAGTCTGTGCAAAAAATTAGCAGTCTGGACCAGCTATCACTACTGGAATTCTGATGAACGCCGAGTGCCACGGACACTCGGCAAAGGGCCGAAAACCGCCGACAAAGTCTTTGCCGAGTGTCACCCTCGGCAAACGTCACCCGGCGTACACCTCTTCGGCAAATAGGAATTGCCGAGAGTCAGAACACGGCACTCGGTTTGACATGCGGTGCCTCTTTGCCGTGGGCAGTGACGGCAAAGAAGGCAGTTTGCCGTGAAGCTGGGTTTGCCGAGAGTGACACTCGGCAAAGTTAAGTTTGCCGAGTGTCCGTGTTTTAGCACTCGGCGAAGAGCATGACACCCAGCGTATGTCAGAATTCCAGTAGTGTATCCTAGCCTCCACACTCAGTTTGTTTAAGGCGGCGGCGG
>NC_041385.1:91426060-91429299 GCF_002162155.2 Triticum dicoccoides
CTGTTACAGCTTCTTATACGGGTCCATGCGGTGGTGGAGAGCAGCGAGATGGTAAATGAGAGGATTGGTGGGTGGGGGTGGGGGGGAGGAGGGGCTTGCTGCGGAAACAGTGGGCAGCTCCAAATAGGCGGGCTCCGCGTCAGTTTTGGGTGGGCTAGATGTGTAGGAGTCCTACGTAGCTAGTGTCCGAACTTCCGCAAAGTCATCCTAGTTTACTTTCGGTTTATAGAAAAACGGACACCTGGACTGATGAGCGCACAATGCAGGACATCGTTGAATGGCTTGTGGTGTCCGGACAGCTCAGTCCGGAAACTTGTGAGAGGTTTGGGGTCCACGTTGGAGATGCCCTTGCTCCTTATATACGGAACGGAAGGCATACATCTGGCCACGATAAGCCAAACACAGCTGCTAATGCACAATTGCAGCATGGAGCCTAGCTAGCTAGTATGAAGCTGTTGAGCTGCTATGTGTGTGTGTGGACTGTGGTATAGTTGGTAGAGAAAGAGATCGACGCTCGACCGGTTCGAGATCGATCGAGCATGGCATCTGCTTCGATCACGTTCGTGCTGAACCGGCTGGGGGAGCTGGCGGTGAAGGAGGCGGCGCTGCTGAGCGGGGTAGCCGACGACATCCGTCTCCTCCGGGACAAGCTCGAGTGGCTGCAGACCTTCATCCAGGAGGCCGACCAGGAGCGGCGCGAGGGAGCCAACCAGTACGTGGGCCTCTGGGTCCGCCAGACCCGCGACGTGGCGCACGAGGTGGAGGATGTCCTCGACGAGTTCCTTCGCCGGCTCGACCACGACACCCTGCGGCAGGGGGTCCCCGCCTGGAGGAGGTGGCTCGACCTCGCCGCCTCCTGCACCACCCAGGTCTCCGTCCGCCACGACCTCAGCGAACGGATGGAAGGCATCAAGAAGAGGCTCAGGGAGATCTCCGACAACGTCGACAAGTACAACATCAGGACGTTCCGTCCCCCAGCCCCCGGCGCTTCCTCGTCCGCCAACAACTCCACCGTCAACACCGTCCCAGCATGGTACGCGTGCGTATACAGTCTCTCACATCTCTCAACCTCCTACGTACTCCCTCCCTTTCTTGTTTTTTTAACACGGTACAGAGGCACATGCTCATATATACACGCATATACTCATCTTTATAAACGCGCACATGCACATCCTACTCCTATGAGCATCTCCGAGGCTCCGAGACACTGAGCCGGCATATCATCTTGAGATTTTATGAAGACACCGTAGGACCTAGGCGCCTCGTAGTCATGGGAAGCCTCCTTCCACTGAACGCGCATCATGGAAAACCCTAAAATAAATCCAGGATAAATGCGAGCATCAGAACTATATAATTTTAGTATTGTATATATTGATGTTTTTAGATATAAATTTGATCAAAATTCATGAAATTTGACTTTAGACAATTTTATATGCGGAGTAAAAAGAAACGGAGGGAGTATGTTTATTCCAATCTGTGGGTAGCCAACGAGACTAACTATAACTAGTACTGGAAGCAATTAATTTGTATAGTAAGGTTGATGCGCCGTTTTTCTTTCGTACCATGATGAAACAATTGATTTCTTGTAGGCATCCGTCTTTCCTACGTCCTGCCTCTCTTTGCCCTTCCAAAAGTAGCTACTCCCGATCTAAAGCACCCCTTCTTCATTCATAGAGATTCAATTGTCAAAATCAATAAAATAGACCATCGTGGACCGAGATCCAAACAGATCAATCTTGTTATGAGGTACTGTCCAAGGGAAAGAAAAGGCGACTTCTGGATCAGGGATAACAAATAAAATAGAACTATATTGTATGAACTAGGTTCACCACCCACCCGGGAAACCTAACCTAAGTAAGTCCATCGATATTAGTGGCCATATTCATATTGTTTGATTGATATTTCAATATTCTTGTTCAAAACATGACTTTTAGTACAAAAACCGGTGTAAGTTGTCAGTGTGAACATTATTAATAAATTTGATTGAAATCTTCTTTAGTTACGGGTCACCTGCTCATGTGTTGGGTTCCCTTGGTCACTCGTCGTTGTTTTAGGTTGTGTCAAGTCATGCATCGTCATGTCCAACGGTGACTTCTATTGGCGTTTAAACTTCTTTCTATCTAATGAATACATGCAACTCTCTTGCATGCTTAAAAAATATAGTTATTTTAGAAATAATTAGCTAAGGCCCACAAATCCTTACTCTAACAAAGAAAAAATTAAATTATATATTTCATTACAAAATATGCACGACTTCAATAATTTGACAAAGTTGTAAATACATTGTTTTATTTTGAACCTTTTTTTGAAAGTATCATTGCGATCTACATCGGTGGACATATCGGTTGCTATATTGGTCTATATCGGTTGATACATGTGAAAAGATGGAATGATATGCTATATTTGTATCGGTAGAGCCTCTTACCAATATGTCCAATTTTTGTCGCAGCCTAGATTTATAAGCTTGGTATGCCTTGGAACTTTGTGCATTACTATAACTAGAACAATGCCCGTGTGCTACTACGAAGCCATTAAAATGAAGCGTTACCGTTGACTTAGAAGATATTCAAAATATTATGGTGTCTTGCTGCTATATAACGGTTAAGAAGAGAGCAACAACATAACCAAAGATCATGTTACTCTCGCTAAAGAGTCTCTAGGGACCATAGTAGGTCATTTGCAAGTTTTATAGCGAGGTATTGTTTTAAATTTTGAAACAAAGGCGAATGGGCATGAGTAAGTTGAATATGCAAGATTGTGGATTAGGTAGGAGGACAACATCTATAGTCGCATTGAAATTGCAATTGTATTATGAGATAGAACTCAAATAATTGGTTGAGTAGAGAAACTAAAATCAAGATATGATTTTGAGTTGGAGTCGCATATTGCATTTATATTTTTTATTTTACAGGAGCATGATCTTCACATTACACTAGTGCAGAACCGGGCAATAGCACCGGTTCGTAAGGCCCTTTAGTGTCAGTTCCATAACCGGCACTAAAGTGTGGGCACTAAAGCCCCCCCCCCCCCCTTTAGTACCGGTTCAGCACGAACCGGTGCTAAAGGGAAACCACGTGGCACGAGCCAGCTCCAGGGGCCTGGAGCCCTTTAGTACCGGTTGGTAAGACCAACCGGTACTATAAGGTTTGGGGGGGTTTTAGTTTTATGATTTCTTTTTCATTTAATTTTGTGTTTCCATTTTAATTCTTTTTTGTTTGCTGGTATTTTACGATACTACA
>NC_041385.1:91429610-91434930 GCF_002162155.2 Triticum dicoccoides
ATCATATTAATTAATTCACACATACACACATGTATAGCTATATACAATTTCTCCTATATATGCATGTTGCCTTCGGAGCCAGTGGCATTGGCCTAATTGGTGCCTTCGGAGCACGATGACAATTGGAAGTGGTTTTCATGAGGGCGGTAGCGGGTAATAGTATTCTCCCTTCGGATTTATGACCTGGTCGAGCAAAAATCCCGCTATTTCCTCTTGAAGTGCTTCTACGCGCTCCGTTTCTAGGAGCTTCGTCTGCACCTCTCTGAACTGTTAAGAAGGAGATCAATATGCATGTGTATTAGTTGTGTGACTAGATATCGATAATGGTGTAAAAATTGTGAATAGTGTTTTGACAAGCGTACCCATTCCTGTCTTTGAGATCTGCTCCTTTCGGACGCCATCATGCGAATATTCTCGCAAACGCAGAATGCACACAGATCAGTCCCCTGCGCCTGCTTCAGGGCCTTTACGAGAATGGAATTTGATCAGATAATAATTAATCAAGCATGATAATTAAAGAGATGGCAGCTAGCTAGCTAGCTAGTACTACTTAATTACTTACCTTGGGTCTTCCCCATTGAAGCTTTTTTTTCCATTCGCCTTCCGTGACGCTGATGAACCTTGCCCAAGCCCTGCCCGCCGACAAAGAAAATGAATAAAGGGGTTATTAAATAGTTCATATCATGAAATGACGAACTAAATAGGCCGAGATATATAGTTAATAATGATTGAAATTACCTGTTGACTATCCCAAACAAGATGTTATAGTCAGTTTTTTCTTTGAGTAGTGAGTCCAGTATTTCAACTGTTCCGGCGTCAACTTTAATGATACACAAGACCCAGTGAAATCTGCATGCACACACGTTTGCATGTCTTAATTAAGCGGGCATATGTAAGCAAAAACATGTAGCTATCTAGTAGGCAAAAACAGAGAATTTGTAGTACAAGACAGTGTGACTCACTGGAAGTTGTAAGGAAGTAGTATATCTTTATTGTATTTGAGGCGCTTCAAGAACTCTAGCATGGTGTCCTCTACGGCCTTTGCATGACGTGCATCTATTTTCCATGTGTATTCATTAACGGTGTTTAGGTCAATGAACCCAATGCCATAGCGTCCACCTTTTCTCATTTTATACATCTTCATCCTGCATATAATACCACAGAAAAGAATATAGTGAGGATAATTACAGGTAATGATTGATCAAAAGGATCACTACAGCTAGCTTGAGACTTAAATTACAGAAAGAAATCACTTACAGACAATAGCAACTAACGATAGATTTGTCGAGTGCGTCTTGATTGTATAACTGAAACAGTTCAGAATACTCAACGGACACAGCTTTCTCATGGTAGTAATGCTCCTTCTTGACATTCACCATGAGGGACAATCGATAGGAAATCTTGGTAATGTTCATGTACCATTCATGCAATTCATACATTCTCGTCGGGAGGTTCTTGACCTTGTCTGGCTCGACCAAAGGTTGGCCCCGGACATATTTCCGTTTTATTTCATCCTCTCTAAGCACAGGCATGGGCTCGATCTCGAGGAGTTGTCCAACAGTGATTTTGAGAACTTCAGCCTGCATTATATGCTCCTCCGTTATTACCACATTGCCCACCTCAGGAACGTAAACTGTTTGCCCACAATAATATTGGGCGCGCGTACTGTCACGTGTTGTTGGCACAACAAGCGAGGGATCGATTCCGCCGCCTGTTCTCCCAGCTGGGGAATGGTTTTCCCGCATTTTTTGACAGCTGCTTCTTGTTTGCTCGATCCCGAGCTCGCCTCCTTACGTAGACGTGCTCGATTTGACTTCCTGATGTGGCGCTCATAGTCTGTGTCAACAGGCTTGGGAGTTGGTGGTTGAGCCATACGAATGAAGTGGTCAATCGTTTCCTCAGGCACTTTCTCCCTTGGCGGCGGTGGCGGTTTCGGTGCAAAATGGGCTTCCACCTTGGACTTCGATATGGCTGCGATTTCCTCCTCGGACCTGTCATAAGCCCTCTGCGGAAGAGGCGTGAGGCTTGGACCATATTTATATCGCTTGCCTCCGCCTGTACTTCCTGTACTACCTCGACTCGTACCGCTACGCACCATAGCTGCGGGGTGTCTCTTCTGTGATTGCTGAGGCGGCGGAGACGGCTGACGGGGCTGAGTTGGACGAGGAGGAGTGGCCGCCTGAAGCTGTGCCGGACTTGGAGGAGGAGTGGCCTGAGGTTGTGCCGGACTTGGAGGAGGAGTGGACGTCTGACGATGTGGCGGACTTGGAGGAGGAGGAGTGGCCTGACACTTTGCCGGACTTGGAGGAGGAGTGGCCTGACACTTTGCCGGACTTGGTGGACTTGCAGGAGCGGGAGACTGCTGACTCGGTGGCGGACTTCGACAAGGAGTCGGCTGACGCAGTGTGGTGGCCTTCGAAAGATGATGCAATCCTTTTTCCATAGGATGATACGATATTTGGCGTCTCCGAAAAAGCGCTCGTCGTCACCTCCAGGATAGTCAAGCTCTAGCTCCGAATATGGGTCCACCACCTCATCAACCAAGACACGAGTATAGCCCGCTGGAATCGGGTTGCAATGGAAGGTTGCCTCAGGGGGATTTGTAAAAGCAACGGCGTCCGCCACCTTCATGGATATGTTCTTCATTTTGACGTGTAGCTCGCAGCCAGTGTTCTCCGTGATGTCATCCACGGGGTATCTACCCAGCATTGCATCGTCCGGGGCGGAACCCACGCTGCTTCTCGGCATGGATGGGGCGGTGCTATCCAATGCTGGATCATTCGCTAGCTGCTGCAGCTGCTGAGACCCCCTTTGCTGGGTAAGTGAGTCGATCTGCTCCTGCTGCCGCTGGAATTTGACTACCAATTCCGCTTGACTTGCTTCTAGGCCTTGAAGGCGTTCATAGTCCCGCTTCCTCTGCTCCCCCTCCATCTTCCTCTTCTTCTTCTCCGCAATCTTCTTTCTCGCACGGGTTCCGTAGTCGGTGTTCCAGGCTGAAAACCCCTCATACCACGGAATAGCGCCCTTGCCTCGTGTTCTTCCCGGGTGTTCAGGATTTCCCAGGACACGTGTAAGCTCGTCGTTCTCTCTGTTGGGCTGGAACATCCCTGATCGTGTCTCTTCTATTGCAACAAGTATCGCATCGTCGGCTCCCTTCAGACTTGCCCTCATCAAAACATTGCTTGTCTTCAGGTCCAACTCCCCCCCATGCGCATAGAACCAAGTCCTGACCCTGGGGGGCCAGCTCTTAGTAACCGGAGTGGCACCTGCATCCTCCTTCTCTTTCTCAGACTTATCCCACTTAGGCATTGCCACCGCATAGCCACCTGGCCCCAGCTTATGGAACTTATCCTTTTTTCGGCATTCTTCTTGTTTATTCTCGACCGTTCCTTAGCTAATTCCGAATCATTGAATTTCACGAAATCGTCCCAATGAGCACGTTGGTTCTCTAGTGTTCCCTCGAATACTGGAGTCTTCCTTCCTCCCTTGACGTACTTGTCCCATTCACGATTCTTGTGGTTCTTGAATGCAACCGCCATCTTCCTAAGAGCAGTGTCCTTGACTTTCTGCACATCTGCTTCTGTGAAATGATCTGGTAGGGTGAAATGTTCCATGAGAGTATCCCGAAGCAGATCTTTTTGATTCTTGTCGACAAAAGTAACATCTGGACGTGGAGCAGCGTCCTCTTTGCCTTTTTGTCTTTTGTGTTTTGCTGGCTCTCTCCATTCTTGAAGGGAGATCGGGAGTTGGTCCTTCACAAGAACTCCGCACTGACGAATGAACTTGTCCGCAATCTTCTTAGGCGCTAATGGTTCGCCATTAGGTCTGACTGCCTCGATATTGTACTTTACGCCCTCCTTCAACTTTTTGTTCGGGCCTCGTTTCGTCCTTTTGCCTGAAGATTTGCTCGATCCGGATGGCTGAAAGAACAAAGATCGATTCGTTAATATATCTTCAAGTCATTTAAAACATGTGATGATCACTAGATACCTGCTTATATAAATATATATACCTCGCCGGTCTTTGTTGTTTCAGGATCAACATGTTCTTCGTCGTCGTCATAATCGTAGTTCATGACTTCATCAAT
This sequence comes from Triticum dicoccoides, assembly GCF_002162155.2. Lineage (NCBI taxonomy): Eukaryota > Viridiplantae > Streptophyta > Magnoliopsida > Poales > Poaceae > Triticum > Triticum dicoccoides. Next base: position 91,433,698 of record NC_041385.1, read on the forward strand.
TCGGTCGTCGCGATCGAATATCATATCACCCTCTCCGGTGTTGTTTAGAAATTCGGAGCCGTCATAATCTTCTTTATTCTGATCATCATCTGGCATGCGTATCATATCGAACATGGTCTGTTCTCCCTCTCTGTCGGTATTGTCTGCCATAGCTTTTATTTAACTAATTCAAAAGAAATATAAAACAATTTAGTATTCAAATTACATCGTCTCGAATAATAGATATAATCTCGAATACTTCGTCTAGAATAATACATATAATCTCGAATACATCGTTTTGAATAATATATAATATTGAATAGTACATCACCGGCTAGCTAATTAAAGATCGAATACTACAGAAGAATCTAGGACACTCGCGGTTCCTGCGGCGCGGGCCGTGGACACCCAAAGAGAAGGAACCCTCACAGGATCATAGCTGAAGTGAGATCCCCGAAGATACTGCCAGGTATTGGAGAACCTGCCGCCCTCTAACGCAACCATGTAGCGATGGACGTGCTCGTCCTCCTCCCTGACACGGCGACGTACCACCTCCGGCGGGGCCAGGTCCCTCCGCACCGAAACTGGCCCACGCGAACGCCACCAAACGAGATTAGGGTCGACGACGGGACCCGGGGCCGGGTTCCTCATCAAGCGGCGCGCCCCTCCAGGCAGCACCTCCCAGTGCCAGCCCGGCGAAGCCCAGTCCCGGACATGGGTCGGCTGGACATCGTCGCGGACGGGTCGACGGCGAGGATGCGGGCCGAGCATCGTCGAGAACAAATACTAGCTATATGCCCGCAAAAAGTAATATTTTTTAATGATTGAATTTTGATAACTAAAATTTCTAACATTTCTACTATTTCAAAAATCTATATACTATTTCATACTAATTAAGCATCTAACACTAAAAACAGAAAAAAAAACTTCTATACATACATTAAAAAACTGAAAAACAACATATATAATAGTGAAAAAATAATAATCTAAATAATCTAAACTAATTAAACATACAAAATACGTATATACTAATTAAACACTAAATAATCTAAACTAATTAAACATACAAAATACATATGTATGTGTGTGTGTGTGTGTTCATGCATGCTTGTGTGTGTGTGTATAGGCTCGGGGAGGGGCGGCGCCCATGGTGGCCGCCGGGGGCGAGGGAGAGGGGTTAGAGAGGGAGAGCTCACAGCGGGCGACGGCGACGGTGAGGCGACGGCGAGGCGACGGCCGGGGCGGCGACGGCGG
>NC_041385.1:91435669-91441352 GCF_002162155.2 Triticum dicoccoides
GGTACTAAAGGGGTCGCGCTGCCACCCCAAAGTTTAGTCCCACCTCGCCGGGCGAAGGGCAGCCGCACTGGTTTATAAACCCAGCCACGGCTACCACTTCGAACTCTATATAGCTAGCAGGCTTGTGGGCCTAAACTCTGTGCGCTGCCCTGTGAGTCTGCTGGGCCTTTAAGGCCTGTAATTACACATCTGTGGTCTATCAGGCCCACAGGACAGCGCCCCAATTTTTTTATATTTTTTTCTTTTCTGCTTTATTTTCTTCTATTTATTTTTGCGTAGTTTTTTGTATAGTTTTTTCTTTTCTGTTATATTTATTTTCTTCTATTTATTTGTGAGTAGTTTTTCATCTAGTTTGCCAAAATTCAACATTTTCAGAGTTCATTTTGTAGTGATTTTCAATTTCACGGTCATTTTGTAGACGATTGAAAAATAGCAAATATAATTTTTTTTCTTTTCTGCTTTATTTTTTCTTCTATTTATTTCTGAGTAGTTTTTTCTTTTCTGCTATATTTATTTTCTTCTATTTATTTTTGAGTAGTTTTTTATATAGTTTTTTTCTTTTCAGCTATAGTTTTTCTTTCTTTTCTGCTATTTTTTCTGTTAGTGCCCGTAGTTTTCAAATTTGAATAGTTTAAATTTTGAATTATTTGAAATTAGTGTGACTTTGTTTGCACATAAAGTTTCTTCGCGTTTCAAATACCAAAACACATAACTACCCTAACTATTACAGAGGTTCCCCTCTCGGTGCGAAACACAGAAGAAAGTGATGATAGCTAGTGAAGCCGACCACATCCCAGATCTTTGGGTGTGAAATTTTTTCTTCGCGTGTGTCCCTTTGCGCCGTAACCATGGAAAATCTTCATCATTTAACGGGATGATCGGGTCAATATTCACTGTGAATGGAGCAATTTCATCAAACTTTTCATAATCTTCTGACTTATCTGTCTTGTCATCCACTCCCACGATGTTTCTCTTCCCAGAAAGAACTATGTGCTGCTTTGGCTCATCGTACGATGCATTCGCTTCCTTATCTTTTCTTTTTCTTGGCTTGGTAGACATGTCCTTCACATAGAAAACCTGTGCCACTTCATTGGCTAGGACGAATGGTTCGTCTGCATACGCAAGATTGTTGAGATCCACTGTTGTCATTCCGTACTGCGGGTCTTCCGTTACCCCGCCTCGTGTCATATTGACCCATTTGCACCGAAACAAAGGGACCTTTAAACCACGTCGATAGTCAAGTTTCCATATGTCCTGTATATAACCATAATATGTTTCCTTTCCCGTCTTGGTTTGGCATCAAAGCGGACACCATTGTTTTGGTTGGTGCTCTTCTTATCTTGGGTGATCATGTAAAATGTATTACCATTTATCTCGTACCCTTTGAAAGTCATTATATTCGAAGATGGTAACTGGGACAGCAAGTACAGCTCATCTTCAATAGAGGTGTCATGCATGGTACGTGTCTGCAACCAGCTAGCGGAACTCCTGGTTTGTTCACGTGTAATCCAGTCATCAGACCCCTCCGGGTGTTTGGAGCGTAGCAAATTCTTGTGTTCATCCATATACGGAGCCACCAAGGCGGAATTCTGTAGAACTGTGTAGTGTGCTTCAGTGAGAGAATGTCCGTCCATACATATTATTTGTTCCCCTCCTAGCGTGCCTTTTCCATCCAGTCTGCCCTTATGCCGCGATTCAGGAACACCAATCGGCTTAAGGTCAGGAATAAAGTCAATACAAAACTCAATGACCTCCTCATTTTGATGGCCCTTGGAGATGCTTCCTTCTAGCCTAGCACGGTTATGAACATATTTCTTTAAGACTCCCATGAACCTCTCAAAGGGGAACATATTGTGCAAAAATACAGGACCCAAAACGTTAATCTCTTCGCACAGGTGAACTAGGACGTGTGTCATGATATTGAAGAAGGATGGTGGGAACACCAACTCGAAACTGACAAGACATTGCACCAAATCATTCTATAACCTTGGTATGATTTCTGGATCGATTACCTTCTGAGAGATTACATTGAGAAATGCACATAGCTTCACAATGGCTAATCGAACGTTTTCCGGTAGAAGCCCCCTCAATGCAACCGGAAGCAGTTGCGTCATAATCACGTGGCAGTCATGAGACTTTAGGTTCTGGAACTTTTTCTCTGCCATGTTTATTATTCCCTTTATATTCGACGAGAAGCCAGACGGTACCTTAATACTGAGCAGGCATTCAAAGAAGATTTCCTTCTCTTCTTTGGTAAGAGCGTAGCTTGCATGACCCTGATGTATGTCGTCTTCTCCGTGCATACGTTGCTGGTCCTCCCGTGCCTCAGGTGTATCTTTTGTCTTCCCATAAACGCCCAAGAAGCCAAGCAGGGTCACGCAAAGATTCTTCGTCACGTGCATCACGTCGATTGCAGAGCGGACCTCTAGGTCTTTCCAATATGGCAGGTCCCAAAATATAGATTTCTTCTTCCACATGGGTGCGCGTCCGTCAGCGTCCTTTGGAACAGGTTGTTCGCCAGGACCCTTTCCAAATATCACCTTCAAATCCTTGACCATATCATGTACATCAGCACCAGTACGGTGGCGAGGCTTCGTTCGGTGATCCACCTCACCTTTGAAATGCTTGCCTTTCTTTCTTACGGGATGCCTGCTCGGAAGAAATCGACGATGTCTCAGGTACACATTCTTCTTACAACTTTTCAAATATATACTGTCTGTATCATCCAAACAGTGCGTGCATTCGTGGTATCCCTTGTTTGTCTGTCCTGAAAGGTTACTGAGAGCAGGCCAATCATTGATGGTCACGAACAGCAATGCCTTTAGGTCAAATTCTTCCTGTTTGTGCTCATCCCATGCACGTACACCTGTTCCATTCCACAGTTGTAAGAGTTCTTCAACTAATGGCCTTAGGTACACATCAATGTCGTTGTCGGGTTGTTTAGGGCCTTGGATGAGCACTGACATCATAATGAACTTCCGCTTCATGCACAACCAAGGAGGAAGGTTATACAAACATAGAGTCACAGGCCAGGTGCTATGGTTGCTGCTCTGCTCCCCAAAAGGATTAATGCCATCTGCGCTTAGACCAAACCATACGCTCCTTGCGTCATCTGCAAACTCCTTCCCGTACTTTCTTTCGATTTTTCTCCACTGCGACCCATCAGCGGGTACTCTCAACTTTCCGTCTTTCTTACGGTCTTCTCTATGCCATCGCATCGCCTTGGCATGCTCTTTGTTTTGGAACAAACGTTTCAACCGTGGTATTATAGGAGAATATCACATCACCTTGGCAGGAATCTTCTTCCTGGGGCGCTCGCCCTCGACATCACCATGCTCATCTCGGCTGATCTTATAGCGCAATGCACCACATACCGGGCAAGCGTTCAAATCCTCGTACTCACCGCGGTAGAGGATGCAATCATTAGGGCATGCATGTATCTTCTGCACCTCTAACCCTAGAGGGCAGACAGCCTTCTTTGCTTCGTACGTACTCTCGGGCAATTCGTTGTCCTTTGGAAGCATATCCTTTATCATTACCAACAACTTTCCAAATCCCTTGTCAGATACACCATTCTCTGCCTTTCATTGCAGCAATTCCAGTGTGGTGCCCAGCTTTTTCTTGTCACCTACGCAATTTGGGTACAACAATTTTTTGTGATCCTCTAACATGCGCTACAACTTCTTCTTCTCCAAATCACTTGCGCAGTTTCTCTTTGCATCGGCAATGGCCCGACCTAGATCATCAACGGGCTCATCTGATGCCTCTTCTTCAGCTTCTTCCCGCATTGCCGGCTCAGCTTCTTCCCGCATTACCGGCTCAGCTTCTTCCCCCATTATTGTATCATCGTATTCAGGGAACCCATGGCCAGGATAGCTGTCGTCGTCCTCTTCTTCTTCATTGTCTTCCATCATAACCCCTCTTTCTCCGTGCTTGGTCCAAACATTATAGTGGGGCATGAAACCGGACTCAAACAGGTGGACGTGAATGGTTCTTGACGTAGAGTAATTGCGACCATTCTTACAGCCAGCACATGGACAAGGCATAAAACCATCCGCCCGCTTGTTTGCCTTAGCCGCAAGCAGAAAAGTATGCACGCCCTCAACGAACTAGGGAGAGCATCGGTCATCGTACATCCATTGCCGGCTCATCTTCATTACACAACACCGAATAGACCAAATTAATACAAGTTCATACATAAAGTTCATACAACACTTAAATGCAACAAACAAATAACTCTCTAGCTAAAGCATTTAAATGCAACAACAAATGCGATCAAGATCGCAACTAAGGTAACAATTGATCCAACAGCATAATGATACCAAGCCTCACTATCAATGGCATATTTTCTAATCTTTCTAATCTTCAAGCGCATTTTCTCCTTCTTGATCTTGTGATCATCGACGACATCGGCAACATGCAACTCCAATTCCATCTTCTCCCCCTCAATTCTTTTCAATTTTTCTTTCAAGTACTCGTTTTCTCTTTCAACTAAATTTAACCTCTCGACAATAGGGTCGGGTGGAATTTCCGGTTCACATACCTCCTAGATAAAAATATCTATGTCAACTTGATGGGCATAATTTGTCATAAACACGAAATGCAACAAATAGTTTTAAAAGAGAATATACCACATCCGAATCATAACAAGTACGAGGGCCGACGGGGACGGATATCAAAACCATGGCACTATGTATAACAAATAACGTACGGGTAAGATAATTATTATACGAGTAACTATATATCCAAATCACACAAACATCATTTTTATATAAAATTTCATGAACAAGAGGCTCACCACAAGGTGGTGCCGGCGACGGGACGGTGCGGGCGATCGACGGTGGTTACGACGGAGATTTAGAAGGCACTAAGTAAACCACACCTACATATGCAAACTAAGTGTTATTTTAACCTCAAATTGCATATAAATCAAATACTAGCACATATATATATTTCCTCCCAAATTACTAAACTCACAAATTAATAACTATATAAAGCATTGCAAGAGCTAATCTAGCAATGAGAGATGAAAGGACAAAGTTGCTAACCTTTGTGATCATTTGAATGGATGGGGGCCTTCAAATCTTGACAAATTTTGGGCAAAATGTGTGATGAGCTCGAGAGGAAGAGGGGAAGAACAGAGAGGAGAGGGAAAAGGGGAAGAACAGAGCGAGCTCGGGTGGACGAAGGGTTTATGTAGGACGACCTTTAGTACCGGTTCGTGCGATGAACCGGTACTAAAGGTGCTGGAAGGGGCCCAGACTGACAACATCCTGCCATCACTCTCATTAGTACCGGTTCGTGGCACGAACCGGTGCTAAAGGTTAGCCACGAACCGGTACTAATGAGAGCGCCCCGGCTAGCCGTTGGAACCGGCACTAATGTATACATTTGTGCCGGCTCAAATACAAACCGGCACTAATGTGCTTCACGTTTGACCCTTTTTCTACTAGTGAGGGTAGCATTGTATTTGTTTATATGGAATATGTCTCACACCTAGTAAAAGTAGCATATGTTTCTTGAAAGGTTGCTAGTCTCGTATGTGGACACAAGTGCATTCATTTATTTATGTGGTCTCACCTGTGAAGTCACCACCAACTCAAACCTTTATAAGTAGGAAATAAACCATGCTTTCTCATTTTACTATTTTGCTAACTAATTTTTATTTCATGGCTATTGCCCG